>NW_006922118.1:970327-973734 GCF_000298275.1 Orycteropus afer afer | reverse complement strand
CAGACCTGATGGGTGATTAGTCCATAGTTTCAGGGGTCTTAGCAGGCTCTATCAGACAATAAACCTGATCTGTCTTAGCAGGCTCTATCAGACAATAAACCTGGTCTTTTTTTTTTTTTTCATGATTTTGAGTTTTGTTCCACATTGTTCTTCCGCTCTATCCAGGATCTCCTGCAGCAATCCCCCTCCGATTGGTTGACAGTGGTAGTTGGGCACCGTTTAGTTCTTCTGGTCTCATGATCATATATCCTGAGGATCTCATGCTGTATCACTCCCTTGGACTAATTGTTTCTATGTGTCTTGCCTAGATTACCTTTTGTCTAGACATACCACATCATTCAGCCTGTCTACCCATATATTTACCTGTAGATGCATGTTTGTTATCACTGACAACATACTGTTATGTACGTAAAAGGGTTTATCTTTGTTGTACCTCTCTGTGTCTTCATCTTCCTCCGTGCCACCATGTTGATCACTTTCTTTTGGTATGTTGCCCTTCCCTTCATCCAAATGTATACTTTTCTCTACCTATCAGCATACCCTCCCCTCCACTCCCATTCTTGGTCACCAACAAAGAAAGTTGCCTTCCATATATGAACCTTTCCTTGATTTTTTACAATATTGAGCTAATACAGTATTTGCCCTTCTATTTCATTCAGCATAATGTTCTCCAAGTTCATACATGTGAAGTGGTGTTTCACGGATTCTATTTATTCTTTATTGTTGCATTGTATTTCGTGTGTGTGTATACCAAACCAAAAAACCAAACTCCCTGTTATCAAGTCGGATCAGGCTCATAGCGACCCCGCCTTGGGTTTTCGAGGCAGTATCACTACGGAAGTAGATTGCCCAAACGTCCTCCCAAGGAGTGGCTGGTGGGTTTGAACCGCCAGCCTTCTGGTTAACAGTGAAGCGCTTTAGGCACTACGGTGTGTATACCGTAGTTTGGTTATCCACACTTCTGTTGATATGCACTCGGGTTGTTTCCATCTCTTTGCTGTCGTGAATAGTGCTGCAATGAACGTGGGTGTGCTGGCTCTCACTTCTTTAGGATATATGCCTAGTGATGGGATGGCAGGATGAAGTGATATTTCTAATTCTACAATTTTAAAGAATTGCCATACTGATTTTCACAATGGTTGTATCATTTTACAGTTCTACCTGCAGTGTTTGAGAGTCTCAATCACTCTACATCCTCTCCAGCATTTGTTATTTTCTGTCTTGTTGAATTTTGGTATTCAACAGTGTTGTGATGAGATGGTATCTCGTTGCTTTGATTTATATTTCTCTAATGCTGATAATCGTGAACATTTCTGCATCTGTTTTTTGGCCACCTGAATATCTTTTTATTTTTCTTCAGTTGTGATTTGGGTGAGAGTTTACAGAGCAAATTCACTTTCCATAAAGCAGTTCACATACCCTTTGTCTCATGACATTGACTACAATTTATCACAATGCAACGGCTCTCTTCCCACTTCCTCACCTGTGTTCATCCCTCCATGCACTCCTGCCTCCTGAGCTGTCTTCCTGTGCATACACAGCCCTTGTATTTTCCCATGATTGTTCTCTCCAAGGAATGTATCTGCCTAGTGTAAATGTTCACCTCATATGCCTGTCTTTTGTTTGGCTGGAAGCCACAGGAGTGTGTTAAATTCTAGACCTGAGGGCAGCTAGGGGCCATAGTCTTAGGAGTCTCTATCAGACCAGCAAACCTGGTCCCTTTTTTTCAAATGATTTTGAGTTTTGTTCCACATTGTTCTCCCACTCTATCCTGGATCTCCATAGATTCCTCTCTGAGTGGTTGACTGGGGTGGTAGGGCACCATCTAGTTCTTCTGGGCTATAGTCATAAAGGCTGAGGATCGCATGGTGTACCAGTTGCTTGGACTAATTGTTTCCATGCATCTTCATTCTTCATTCTGCTTTGCTCTGGATGAGGAGAGACCCATCGTTGGATCTGCATGGCTGCTTGCAAACATTTAAGATCCCAGTTGCTACACATCAAAGTAGGATGTGGCACAATGTTTTTGTGTAGCATTTATGACAATTGAGCTTGATGTCCCCTGCGACTATGGTCCTGAGCCCACAGGTCCAGCTACTTGCTCCCTCTGGGTAGCTGGCTGTGTCCAAGGAGTGACTACAACCTTGTCCCTTGTGAGCTTTACTATATAGCTGAGAATTCTGACAGAATATACAAATACACTTGTAGAAACATCGTCTGCCAACATGGTCTTGGGCACATGCCCCACTACATAGACATACCTAATGGTTCAGCCTGTGTACCCATCTATCCACCCATATATCCATGTTTGCCTTCACTGACAATGCAATACTGTGTGTGCAAAAGGGTTCATCTTTGTTGTCTGTACCTCCCATGTACCTGTGTCTTCTTCCTCAGTGCCACCATGTTGATCACTCACATTTGGTACATTGCCTTTCTCTTCACCCATATCTATACTTGTCTCTACCTATCTAACAGTGTTCCTGACACTTTCCCCCACCCCTGGTAACCAACAAAGAAAATTTCCTTCCATATATAAACCTTTCTTTGACTTTTTAAAATAATGGACTAATACTGTATTTGTCTTTCTGTGATTGACGTATTTCACTCAGCAAAATGTTCTCCAAGTTCATCTACATTATGTGGTGTTTTGCATATTTTAAGTTACTGTTTTCAGTTGCATAGTGTTCCATTGTGTGTATATAGCATAGTTTTGTTATCCATTCTTCAGTTGGTGGACACCTAGTTTGTTTCCATCTTTTTGCTATTGTCAGTAGTGCTGCAGTGAACATGGGAGCATTTATCTGTTCTTATCCTGGCACTTACTTCTTTAGGATATAGACCTAGTAATGGAATGGCTGGGTCAAATGATATTTCTAATTCCAACATTTTAAGGAATCAACGTGCTGTTTTCCACAGTGGTTGTACCATTTTACAGTCCCACGAGCAGTGTATGAGTCTCCCAATCTCTCCGAATCTGTCTCATTGAACTTTGCTTCTAGTGTTGGGGCAGTGTGGTATCTCGTTGTTTTGATTTGCACTCCCTAATGGCTAATGATCGTGAGCATTTCTTCATATGTTTGTTGGCCACCTGAATATCTTCTTGGTGAAGTGTCTATTCATGTCTTCTGCCCATTTTTAATTGGTTTATTGGCCTTTTTGTTATTGAGGTATTGGAGTTTTCTATAAATTCTAGAGATAAGTCCCTTGTCAGATACGTCATTGCTGAATATTTTTTCCCAATCTGTAGGTTCTCTTTTGACTCTTTTGGAGATGTCTTTGGAAGCACATAAAAATTTAATTTTGAGAAGGTCCCATTCATCTAGTTCCCTTCTGCTGTTTATGCATTTTGGGTTTTGCTTGATAGTTTATTTATGCCATATATTGTTGTTGTTGTTGTTGTTGTT
>NW_006922118.1:921931-944193 GCF_000298275.1 Orycteropus afer afer | reverse complement strand
GTTATCCCTGACTTGGGTTGTGGGAGCCCTGCTAAAGGGCAACCCAACACATCCCATTGCCTTTTTTTTTTTTTTTAATTTTAATTGTGATTTGGGTGAAAGGCACCATATCGATCATTCACATTTGGTACATTGCCCTTCCCTTCATTCAAATATGTATCATCCCATTGCTTCTTGCATGGTTTCTGCTGGTTGCCCTTCATAGATAATTTTTCATTTTTTTCATATATCTAATTTACCAGAAAACAAAATACATTTTTGTGGCAGAAAATGGAAATGTGAATTTTCATTTTCTTTTATTATTATTACATGTATCTTATTATACTTATTGTCTTTTATGTTTGGTAAAGGAAAATACATCCCCATGAGTAAGAAATACACATTCATGTGCTGCATGATGTCCATTCAGGCATCATGCAACTAAATACACATTCATGGTGGTTTTTTTTTTTTTTTAAATACTTCATCTCTTTGGTAGAACAGTTTATTTTGGAAGCATTTAGCACAGGGAAAGAAAAAACATAATACCTTAAAATTCTTAAACCAGGGGTAGAAGCAGGACCTATATAACAATAGGGTTTAAGACAGGGCTTATTATTGAACCTCCGCACGTCTCCTTCCCTGGGGAATGAAATACCTTCAAAGCCTGGGAACCTGGATTGTGTAATGTGTGGATCCAGCTGGGTGCTGGCCTCTGGGACACAGCCATTCTTTGAACGTTGCCATCAGTCCTGGAATTGAGAGCTAAGTTCATTGTCATGTTGGTTAAAATACCCTGTTAATACAGCCTCCCAGATACAAGGTTCTTGTCCTTGCCTTTGAGTCACAACAGACTTATTAGGAGAATGGCCCATGATACACACTCAGTGTGAGGGATGTGTTCTCCCCTGGACCAGTGATGGCTTCCACTAGACAAGCCATGAGGTGAACACTAAATGAAAACCCAGTGTCATCAAGGTGATTCCAACTCATAATGACCGTTTATGACAGAGTAACTGCCCCACAGGGATTGTAGGCTGGCTGTATATCCTTCCAGAAGCCAATAGGCTCATCTTTGTAATTCGGAGCAGCTTCTGTGTTCACACCACCAACCTTCTGGTTATCAGTCCAGTGCTTTAACCACAGCCCCACCAGAGCTCCTTTATAAGAGTATGTTTTTGTTGTTATGTGCCATCGAGTCAGACCCGACTCATAGCGACCCCTCCTTCGGTTTCCAAGGTGGTGTAACTATGGAAGTAGATTGCCCCATATTCCTTCCAAGGAGTGGCTGGTGGGTTTGAACTGCCACTTATAAGAGTATATTCAGATATAAAAATTTGCTGCTTTATACATTAAATATTACAAGATGTTACACCCCTTAATATATGCATATATATCTAAGAAAAATGTAAAATCTTTGTAAGAGTCATTTTCAACTATATCACCATTTCAGTTATATCACCATTTTCTGACTGGCCTACAGAATTACTGGTGCCTTTCCGCCTCTCATCCTGGAAAAATCCACTCTCTAGGAGGCACTGAACTTGGAGAGATTACGCTAGGTTTGCATAGTCTGTGCCCCACTGATAGGGAAACATTCCTGATATGAAAACGACAGTCCCCAAAACAGAAGTGAAACAAGAAACTTCAGCTACCTTAAGGAAATATTCGTGAGGAGCAAAGAAATGGATTTCTTTAAAAAAATGTGGTAGTATGCTTTAAACGAACAAATATTTAAATACTAGGTTTTTCTGCTCCTCAAGGCTATATGTGATTATTGAAATCCGTGTTTCAGTTCACAAGCGCATTGAAGTAACTCTAGGCTTTTCTGTAGAGAGGAAACAAAGGGCAGCCAAGGGGTGATCCACAAACAATGGGGACCCACATTAAGCCCTTGGTCACCACGCGGAGCCCTTTGGTTCCTGCGTGGAACTATTTTCCTGAGGCACCAATATCCCCAAACCGGAAGCGGAAGTGTGGGTGTAGGTCGACTGCGGCCCTGGGTCACGCTTTTGTTCTGTGAGGAGGCACGTTTCCCTCTGTCTCCATTCGGCTTGCTCCTCGGGCGGGTTCCCCGAAGGAGGCTCCGGTCCCGGGTCCGCCGCGCTGCCCCCGCTCTCCCGCCCATTCTCGGTCTCTCGGAACCTCAGGGCCTCCCGTTGCCGAGGTGCCGCCGCCGCCGCTTCCTGCGCAATCCCGGCCCGGCGGCCGCAGCCGCTTTCTGCACACCAAGCGGCGGGGGCGGACCTGCGTGTCTTGGTGCGGGAACTGGTAACATTGCGGGACCCCTCGTGGTGTCTGTGGACGGGACTAGTAAGGGCCGGTGTGTGAACTCCACGTCCGGTCTTTCCTTACCTGAGGCGGCGAATTCTTGACAACAATTTCCTCCCTGAAACTGCGTCTCTTTGTTTTCTGTGCCTCTTCAGGTGGGACTTCTGTTGCATGTTGCTGTTCATTCACAGGTGGCAATTACTGTGAAGATTTCACCTCTCCTCTTGGATGGCTCTAGGTGTTTTAAGAGAGGCAAAATTGAGAAACCTGAGTTGGACCCAGTATGTACGTATGCAGTCCTACTTATCCCAGTTTCAGGAGGAAAACATTTAATAGCAGGCCCATTTCAAGGTATTTCTTTGGCTTTAAGGCAGACATTTTCGTCAAGATCATGTGAGGAGCACTTTGGCCAGTCTGAGTTGATCTGATATGAAATGTGACGTTGCTGAACCATCTTACTTTGGGGTGGGGGTGGGGAGTATGGAGCTCACACTCCCAGGGTGTGTGTGCTGGAGTGGATGCTGCAGATTGAACCACAGTCTTTTTTTTTTTCATTGTGATTTGGGTGAAAGTTTAAAAAGAGCAAATTCACTTTCATACAGCAGTTTACATACACTTGGTCTCATGATGTTGACTGCAATTTAGCACAGTGTAACAATGCCTCTTCCACTTGTTTCCCATAGTTACCTCTTCTGTGTTTGTCCCTCCATGCACTCCTGCCTTCTGAACTGTCTCCCTGTGCCTATACAGCCCTACTATTATCCTCCCATGATTATTCCCTCCAAGGAGTGTATCTACCTAGTAAATGTTCACCTCATATGCCTGTCTTTTGTTTGGCTGGAAGCCACAGAAGTGGGTTCAGTTCCAGATCTGAAGGGCAGCTAGGGACCATAGCCTCAGCAGTTCCACTAGGCTCTATCAGACTAACAAACCTGGTCCCTTTTTTCTTTTTTCAAATGATTTTGAGTTTTGTTCCACATTATGCTCCCACTCTGTCCAGGATCTCCTACATAGATTCCCCTCCCAGTAGTTGACAGTGGTAGCCGGGCACAATCTAGTTCTTCTGGTCTCTTAATTGTATAGCCTGGGGATCACATGGTGTGCCGTTTGCTTGGACTAATTGTTTCCATTAATCTTTGGTTTTCTTTATTCTTTTTTGCACTGTATAAGGAGAGACCCATTGTTGCATTTAGATGGCCACTTGCAAGCTTTTAAGATCCCAGTCGCTACTGACCAAAGTAGGATGTGGAGCAGTGTTTTGTATAGTATGTTATGCTAATTGAGCTTGATGTCCCTTGCCACTCTGTGAACTACAGTCTTTGTCACCAAAGAACCACAGTTCTTAAAAGCAGGAACTCTTCAGGAAGCACAGACCATCCATATTCTCAGTGTCAGCAATGAATATTGGGAATGATGACAAAATGGGAGGCTTGTGTAATGAAATTAATCAAATTGTTTAAGTGAAATTTTGGAAAATTTTAGCTACTTACACATGGTTGAAGAGCTCTGGTGGCACAGTGCATAAGGCATTTGAATGCTAACCAGAAGGCTGGCGGTTCAAATCCAGTAGCCACTCCTCAGAAGGGAGACTGGGCAATCTACTTCAGTAGAGATGTTGCCTCGGAAACCCAAGGAGGGGTTGCTGTGAGTCAGAACTGACTAGATGGCAGTGAGTTTGGTTTTGGTTTGGTGTACATGGTTGAGTAATAGCAGGTGGTGTGGGTGGAGGTGGAGAGAGTATTTCAGGTGGGAAAACTGAGTGTCTAAATCATTGAGATAGCAGAGAGGCCAACATCATCCATCCCTTGATGAAAGTCAGAGGTGATTGAAACAGAGGAAACAAGGTGTGTGGGGGTGGGGCTGTATGAGGCAGGTTGTCTAGAACCCTGCTGACCACACTGGGCTTCGTGAGGCCTGTGCACAGCCCCTGATGGGCATTAAGCACTTTGTATGTTGTAAATAGATTTTAGGAACGACAGGCATGATCGAATGATGTCAGGTAGGACTTTATTATGAACAAGTTAAGGAAGAGGATGAGGAACTTGGATGTGGAGCTTGGTTATGCTTCAGAAAGAAGTACGGTGATGGATACAGATGTGGATTGTAAAGATGCATCCATTAATGGAGGCTTATTCATTGAATTATAGCCTATAGAAAAGCGAGTGCTTCTCATACTTGAATGTCAGTGTGGTTAACCCAGGGATCTTATGAAAATGTGAATTTTGAGTGAGTAAGTCTAGGGTTAAGATAGAGATTGTACATGGTGAACAAGCTCTTAGTTCATGCTGGGAATAATAAGTCCAGAAGTATGGATGGGAATTGAAACTAGACAGTGCTGTCAGAGAAAATTAATAAAGGTAAGAAGAATGCTCACAAAGGAGACATTGCTTCAGATATCAAGTGAATGAGACAGAGAACGTGAGTAAATCCGGAATTTCAAAGGGAAGAAAGAGGTAGTAATGGCAAATGCAACAGGACAAATATGAATAACATGTTGCAATGCTATCAATGAAATTTAAAAATTTAAATACGTAACGGAAGGGTTGTTGATATTTAATAATGAATGAGTTGAGTTTATTGTCAAAACTTGAAAAATATGTTCTTACTGAAAATTCATCTGAGGTGATATCTAAGAACTCTGTGTGTGTGTGTGTGTGTGTGTAAGTGATGGTGTACATAGATGAATTTCCACATTGGACCGCTGACTCCCTGGAGAAATCAGGGTCAAGGTTCCAAGCCTGGCCAGGCCTGGTTGCTTTTCAGGCTCTGGGATAAATGAATTCCTCCATCTGTGATGTTGCAGAAAGAGGCCCGGGGAGCTGCATGGAGAATGCAGTCATGTGCTTTGGAGGCTGGAGCCTCTTCTGCCCGCAGTGCAAATGCCCTTAGG
Organism: Orycteropus afer afer; assembly: GCF_000298275.1. Lineage (NCBI taxonomy): Eukaryota > Metazoa > Chordata > Mammalia > Tubulidentata > Orycteropodidae > Orycteropus > Orycteropus afer. Next base: position 939,053 of record NW_006922118.1, on the reverse strand, counting down.
GTGGAGCGTGGCCTTGGGCCTGGGAGGAAACCAAACACCTGTCACTCCTAGGTACTCACCACTGTCTCCTCCTCATCCTTCTTCCATTTCAGGTCTCCATTGTGGTGCAGGAAAGCTAGTCTAGTCCAGATAACTGGGGGACCCAGGGCAACCATTTTGCAAATGCATAAATGCCTTGGATTTCAACTGCTCTGACTAGTGTGTGGACCAAACATTATTCTTCTGCCTCCCAGCTGCCCAGTGCTCTGCTTCCACTCCCATCCTTCTTCCTGAGGTGGCTTCTTGGACTTGGAGACAACATTCCCTTAGACCTCCAGAAGGTGGAGCCAAGAAATGGTGAGTTCTAGGGAGAACTGGGTTTATCTTATCCTAAGTGTGGGCTGGACATGAATTGTTGAGGGGCTGGCTGTGTGCAGCAGCATTGGTTCCTCAGTGAAGAACAGGGTGGCAGAGAAAGCCACGGGACTGAGTCTTTTGCGTTTTCCTGAAGCCCTGCTCCATTGCCATTGGTCCCTTTCTCTATGCATCTGTGGTTTTTCAAGATTGGGCTGTCTGGTGTCCCCTTCCCAATGTGACTTTCAGACTTGGAGCTATGGGACCTTGGTGCTCAGGGTCACCTGACCAGAACCTGATGACAGAGCCGCTCTGGCTGTGAAGGCTGAGCGTTGGCCCTCCAGGGTCATCCTTGTTCTGTCTGTTTTTACCAGTTTTCTTGACTTCCTCCAGACACTGGAACATTTTCTCTACTGTTACACAAGCACAGCTCGGCTTGTCACACTGTGTTAGGTGTTAGAAAAGCGGGAGAGGATCTGTAGGTGGAGGCCCTGGTGTGAATGTGAAGCTAGGAACACATTCCGGGTGGGTCCTCTCTTGGGTCTTTACACCCATTTTTTATTCCCCCTTGTGCTAAATGCTTTTACCTTGAGGCTTTCGTGGGTGTGGGAAGCACAAATTCCCAGTCTGGATCCTGGTCCTCCCAGTTATGCCTTGAGCTGGTGTTTAATCTCTGTAAATTTTGATTTGTTCTCCGTGGCCTTGAATTAGAATCTAAAATTAAAGTGTTCTTCTTTGCTGGAGAAGCTCAGCCTATGAGATGTGTATATTGAATTTCTTGGGTTTATAGTTTAAACTGGAAGGCATTTTCTAGACCATGTGCCATGTTTCTACTGAGAATTTTTCAATTTAATGGATAGAAACTTCTCAAATATAGAGGAATACCTGTTTTAACTGATGTCATAGTTGCTCCGAAGTTTGCTTAAATCTGCAGAATGTTCTTGCAGACTCCTGTTACATTGAACAAGTCCTGACAGAATGCTAACGTGTCCGATATTGTAGGCATTGTAGAAACAGTGGCTCAGATACATTGGATGCATAGATTTGGGTGTCCTTGAGGACTGTGTTTAGAGAGCTTGAATTTGTACTGTTGCAATTTGTGCAGAGGTATTAGGCTGTTAATAATGGTTGGATCAATGTATCTATTATCTGAACACTGGATTCCTACTAATACACTTAATATGTCTGCAGTGTAGGAAATTACTTAGTGTGGCTTTTCTACCCATAAGTCTTTGTAAACTCCAAGGTGGGAATTGCTATGAGCAACTGAGGAGCTCCTGATTGTTAAAGTTGTCCACCTGGAGTATTTCTGTTGGGAGTGGCACAAAACAATGTTCTGGGAGGTTCCCACTCTCTCTCAGGTGCTTAGAGTTCTGATGCTATGATTGGCTAGTTTGGCCACTCTGCCAGGCTCAAAGGGAGGCCTCCTAGAGGCAGAACTCTCTTGACTGCTAGATGAGGAAGACGTGCTGCTGAAAGAGACACGTGCAGCTGGGAAAGAGACAGAAGAGACACGCATTGCTGAGTGAGACACCGAGGGATACTCACTGTTGGGAGAGAGACTGTGGGCTGGGGGAGAGACTGAGCATTTTTCCTGAACTTGAATTGTAGCCTGTGGTGCTTCCCTAATAAACCCCGTAATCTATGAGTTCTGGGTGCCCACTGCAGTGAATTATCGAACCCAGGAGAAACGTGATAGGGGCTTTGGAAGGAACGGTTGGTGAAAGGGCTGGAGGGAGGCAGCATGGCTGGCCTTGTAGTAATAGGCCTTGGGCTATTGATGGCGATTCTGTCTTCCTCTTGTGGGGTGAGAGGAGGTTGGAACATGTGGCCTTCCTGCCTTTTTTGCAATATGGGATTACTTACATCTTGTTTCAAAGTAAATGTAGTCTATTGAAATTATGTTTTTCCTAATACTGTCTTCAAAGCGAAACAGTATGAACTTTGGAAGTGTGCTTTGTGTCAACAAGACAGAAAATAAATGCTGGAGAGGATGTGAAGAGATTGGGACTCTCATGCACTGCTGGTGGGACTGTAAAATTATACCCCCACTGTGGAAAGCAGTGTGGCAATTCCTTAAAAAGTTGGAATTAGAAATACCATTTGACTCCACAATCCCATTACTGGGTTTATATACTAAAGAAGTGAGAGTCAGGACAAGAACAGATACATGCACATCCATGTTCATTGCAGCACTATTTACAATAGCAAAAAGATGGAAGCAACCTAGGTGCCCATCAACAGAAGAGTGGATAAACAAACTGTGGTACGTACACACAATGGAATATTGTGCAACCCTAAAGAATAACATAGAATTTTCAAAACACCCCGTAAAGTGGATGAACTCGGAGGATATTATGCTGAGTGAAATAAGTCAATCACAGAAGGACAAATATAGTATTAGTTTATTATCGTAAAAAATCAAGGAAAGGTTTATATATGAAGGAAACTTTCTTTGTTGGTTACCAAGGGGGAGGGGAGGGGAGTGAACACTGCAAAAAAAGAAAAATGTGTTGACTCATGTCACTTTAGTTTTTGTGTATTTCACTGTACATAAATTATATTTCAAAGAATTTTTTTTTGATGTGAAGGTTTTATCTTTTTTTTTTCGAGGTTGCCCTGTGATTTACAGTTTTCTTCCCAAGTTTAGAACAGTCCGTTCTATCTTGTAGTTGTCTTGACTTCCCTACCATCTAGAAGTTCTGTAACGACCCAGTTTTTCCCCTCTTTTTGGTTTGTAGTTGTCCTCATTTGTCAGTTGATGTCTCTGGTCCCCTGTTTACAGTCTTGTAGGCTTATTTACTTTGGATATTTCCATAGCTGGGTTTTTTTTTTTTTTTAAGTATACTTTGTGAAGATGGGTTCCTGCCCTTGTCCTTATGCAGCCCCTCCCTTGTCCTCCAGTAGCCTTTGAATAACCAGCTCTCACTTTCTGAAGCATCTTCCCATAGTTGATCTAGAAGTGAGGAAATGCAAGTAGTTATTTTTTATTTTCCCCAGTTTGTTACACAATGGGTAGGGTGGAATTTGCCCTCACATTTGAATGAAGAAACTCTCCTGGTGATCATTTCATACCAGCATATTGAAGGCTGATATCAAAATTCCTATAAAACTATGCAATAATAAGTTTGATCTAGTGTTTTTGTTATTGTTTTTAACTGTGTTGTCACAGGACACTTGGATTGTGGTCCTTATTTTGCTTTTACATGATTTGTTCTCATGAGGAACCTGCATATAGACCAGGAGACTGTCGTTCAAACAGGACAAGGGGATACTGCATGGTTTAAAATCAGGGAGTGCATCCAGGTTATATGTTTTCACCATACTTATTCAGTCTGTATACTGAGCAGATGATCTGAGAAGCTGAACTATTATGAAGAAGAACACAGCATCAGGATTGAAGGAAGACTTACAACCTGCGATACGCAGATGACACAACTTTGCTTGCTGAAAGTGAGGATGGCTTCTAGCACTTACTCATGAATATTGAAAGACTACAGTCTGAAGTATCAACATCTCAACATAAAGAAAACAAAAATCCTCACAACTTGACCTATAAGCAGCATCATGATATAAATGGAGAAGATTGAAGTTGTCAGAGACTTCATATTACTTGGTTCCACAAGCAACACCAATGGAAGGAGCAGTCAAGACATCAGATGATGTATTGCACTAGGAAGTCTTTTGCAAAAGACCTCTTTAAAGTGCTGAAGAGCACAGATTTCTCTTTGGAGACTAAGGTGTGCCTGATGCAAGCCATGGTATTTTCATCTGTTGCATATGTACGTGAAAGGTGGACAGCGAATAAGGAAGATTGAAGAAGAGTTGATGGTTTTGAGTTGTCTTGGTGAGGAGTTGTGCTGTGGACTGTCAGAAGAACTTAACAAATCTGTCCTGGAAGAAATGCAGCTGCAATGCTCTCTGGAAGCCAGAATGGCCAGACTTTGTCTCACCTACTTTGGTCATGTTGTCTGAAGGGACCATTCCCTGGAAAGGGATATCATGCTTGGTAAAGTGGAGGGTCAATGATAAAGGAGAAGGCGCTCAATGAGATTGGTTGACACATTGGCTGCAGTCTTGGGCTCAAGTGTAGCTAGAATTGTGAGGGTGATACTGGACTGGACAGTGTTTCGTTCTGTTGTACATAGGGTCGCTGTGAGTCGGAGCCAACTCAACAGTACCTAGCTACAACAAGATTTGTTCTAGTCAATATAATGTTAATTTCTAAGATCCAAATATTAATTGTTTAAGTTTAAAAGCCCTTCTGAACCAAGTAAAATCAAAATGAAGTAGTTTTCACATGATTTGGTATGATTGATATGTGCAAATGACACTTCCTTTGTATTTTTAGTAATGCTGTGAACTGTCTATTTTCAACATTGCATAGTCAGTAAAACAGAGGCAAACATCATCTGGTATTCTTTACTTTCCGCCAAGATCCATCTGACGTCAGAAGTGATAACCATCATTCCACATCCTCTTCTGAATCTGGCTTGAATTTCTGGCAGTCCCCTGTCAGTATACTGCTGTAACTGTTTTTGAATTATTTTCAGCAAGATTTTACGGGCTGGGTTGATTGTGTGGGCCTTCAATCCTCCCATGGCTGTGAGGGGCAATAAGGAAAACTTCCATCCTGCAGTGTTTCCCAAGTGTTAGGACCCCATCCTGCCCTCACCTTGTACTTTAGGTTTTCTTGAGGGTTCTGGTGGGTCTTTTGGAAAGAGGTGTAATTGTTAGTTCCTAAGTGAGTGATGATCTGAATGAGAGCTTTTGTCCAAGTATTTGTCATTGTTGTAGACAATAAAGACAGAGGTATAAGACTTCACTTGGTCTCGGCCAGACTGTGAGGGTATCATTTCAGTGTGTTATAAGTCTGTGATACAGGACAAAATCCATGAGGAAGTGAATGTAGTAAGTGAAGGGACTGATGGTTATACCCTAGTAGACCTTGGTAGAACACAAGTTTGTGTCCAGTGCCTGTGAATTCTCAGTTCCCTGGGATTATCGGCCTCTCCCGTCATTCTTGCACACAGTGGAGTTCATGATATGCTTTACTGATCCAGAATGTGTGGGATGTTTTAGGCCTCAGTGATTGTTGAGGACGTGGTCGTGGTCTTTACTCAGGAAGAGTGGGCTTTGCTGGATCTTACTCAGAGGAAACTCTTCAAAGATGTCATGATGGAAACCTTGAGAAACCTGGCTTCAGTAGGTAAGAAGAGTATCTTTTGTTTGGTTGGTTTTTTCATTTCTTTATTGATTGCATACTCATACACTTTGATGGAGTATTTGGTCTGGGGAATGGGAGTAATTTGTTCAATAACAGTGTCACAGTTCCTTGGTCTGTGGGGCTCACATATCCTGACTTCCCCATAAACTGAAGGTCTATAAAGGGACATTTCTCTTGTGATTTAAAGCTCTGAGACTCTTTACTTGTTACTAAGTGTAAGCTTGGCTTCAGAGGTCACTTTTGGGCACAGAGATTTATGATTTGATATATTGTAGAGAATTTCCCTGTGTTGATTATAAGTTTTGTGTGTTTATTTTGTTGCAAATAAACTCATACCTGTCCAGCTTCAGAGAACCTGAAGAGCACACTGTTAGCTCAGTGATGGGGGAATGGTCATCAGTTTTCACTTTCTTCCCTTATGATACACATTTCTTCATGAGCCCCAAGTCAGCTCTGCCCATTTGTTTTCCGCAAGAAGCCAAAGAAAATCTGAGAATAGTCGAGATAGGACTCATAAAGGGCTATTTTGTTGGAAAGCACCAGAAAAGTAAGAATTTTTTCAAAGGAACAGCCCTGCATGGAGGGAATTACATTGCAGTCTGTTGTGGACTGAGGACCCAAATTCACAGATACCTCAGATTATTTTTCAGGTTTGGGCATCTTTTCTCACCTGTGGTCATGCTGGTCCTTTTTCTTCTGTGATGTTACATGTGTATTTAATAATGTTTCTAGTTTGTTCTCCTAATTACACCCATTTCTCTCACCATTTATTCTCAGTCCACATGGAAGTGTTTCCTGGTTAATTCTTTTTTATCCCTTGTAAGTATGCTGTCATAGTGAAATGTGCATAAATCTTCCTTTCTTCACAGCAACCTTTTTTCCCCCTAATCCTTTCTTTCTTGTTTCATGTTACGAACCTAAACTTGAATTTTTGGTCAGTCTCTTTTATTGATGGAGACAAATTGCGCAGTGATCGTGTAATGTTGAGATTGATGAAGAATAACATCTGGTCGTCCACGTTAAGAGCGATCTCTGATTTGATTGGCAAAAAAGATCAGCATAAAAACCATGGGAGATGTTTGAGGTGAGTTTTAAACACTCTGGAGAAAATTTTAAGGTATCATGACATTACAGTACACATACGAGTGTCTGTATTGTATAACTGGGCTTGAAACCATGTCATGACACACTAATTGCCAGTCTAAATGAAGGCAGCATGTGTGTTGAATAGCAACCAAATCTGTTGCCATTCGGATTTCGGTCCCAGTAGGAACCAATCTGTGTATCCCTGCTCAAAGATGTGGCCAAGCATATTGCTTTGAATGACTGTCACTCTCCACACTGTTTGTCACAGTCCACGTCCCACATGGATCCTGAAAACTTTAGGACCCTTACGTGGGAGATTGCATTTGTGGCAGGACTGTGGAAGGGGACACACATTCAAAGCGGCCCAATTGGCTGCTGTCTTTGAGGGGCACCACTGTTTATTTCCTACTCAGGTCAAATTCTTACTGGCAGTGGTTTGGTTGTTGTGCAATGTATAGAATGTCCTCATTTAGATTGCAGTTGCTGAACTGTGAGACCATTTCAGAATGCTTATGTGTACTGATATGAATATATACTGACATATATATATTTCTTTATATGTATAAAATTAGTTGAAACTTAATGTTCAGAAAAGCTTTACACTGAAATGTTTTCATAAATGTAAGACAGATACTGAATATTGTAAACATACTTTACTTTGACCCGAATTACCAGGAAGCCTTCTGTTTTAGAAAAATACTGAATATGATAGTCTATTTCTGCTAGATAAATTAACCTATGAAATGTGATATAAATCAGGGCACAAACCATGCACGTTCACTTTGTTTGGTAATGATGGAATGAGAACAAATTTATTTCCAACAGCATGTTTCCTATCTTTAACAGAAGTCATAAAATAAAGACACTCTGTGAAAATAATGAGGACAATCAGTGTGAGAAGACCTTCAGCCATGTTCCAGATCTCCGTGTGGCACAGAAAATCCTTCCAGAAGTCAATCCTTTTCAACCCTCTGTGTGTGGAATGGCCCTAATGGAACATTCATCACCTAAGTGTCACACCAGATTGCACACCACGGGCAATACCAGTCAGTGTAAAAAATGTGGAGAAGCTTGCCATTGTTCATCGCACCAAACCACTCCTGTGAGAACTCTTAAGAGAATGAAGCCCCAGAAATATAATGTACCCAAGAAGGACTTTTGCGTGTCAACCCTTAGTAATCCTGTGACAACACCCACTGGTGAGAAATGGTATGAATGTAACAAATGTGGGAAAGACTTAGATAGTTTCTCATCTTTTGGGAAACATGTGAGAGGTCATAAACGTGAATGTGAAGAATGTTGTAAAATCAGTAGTCATCCATCATCCCTGATAGTGCATAAAAAATTTCACAAGAAAGAGAAGCCTTATGAATGTAAGGAATGTGGGAAAGCATTTAATCGACCCTCATACCTCACTATACATGTAAGAAGTCACAGTGGAGAGAGGCCCTATGATTGTAAGGAATGTGGAAAAGCATTTCGTCAGCGTTCACACCTCACTAAACATTCAAAAAGTCACAGTGGAGAGAGGCCCTATGAATGTAAGGAATGTGGGAGAGCATTTAGTCAGCCTTCAAACCTCACTAAACATATAAGAACTCACAGTAAACAGAGGTGCTATCAATGTAAGGAATGTGGGAAAGCATTTCGTCAGCGCTCAAAACTCACTCGACATGGAAGAATTCATCGTAAACAGTGGCCCCATAAATGTCAGGAATGTGGGAAAAGCTTTAGAGATTCCTCAGACCTTACTTCACATATAAGGATTCACAGTGATGAGAGGCCTTACAAATGTAAGCAATGTGGAAAAGCCTTTAGGTGGCCATCACACCTCAGACAACATATAAATATTCACAATAGACAGAGGCCTTATAAATGTATGACATGTGGGAAAGCATTTAATGATCAATCAACCCTATATAAACATAGAAGTAGTGACCATAGAGAGAGGCCTTATGAATGTAATCAATGCAGCAAAACCTTTAGACGTTCTTCATATCTTACTAACCACATAAGAGCACACACTGGAAAGAAGCCCTATGGATGTAAGAAATGTGGAAAATCCTTTGCTTGTGCCGTAAAACTCAGGATACATGTGCGAGTTCACAGTGAAGAGAAGTTTTATGAATGTAAGGAATGTGGGAAAGTCTTTAGACAGGCCTCACACCTCAGTTTTCATATGACAGTTCACAGTGGAGAAAAGCCTTATGAATGCAAGGAATGTGGGAAAGCCTTTAGTTATTCTCCATCCCTCACTTTACATATGCGGACTCACAGTGGAGAGAGAGGCCTTGTGTACATAAGGAATGTGGGGAATCCTTTAAGAGTTCATCATAGTTCACTGGACATGTCAAAAGTCAGAGTAGGCAGAGGCCTTAGTAATGTCAGTGGGAAAGCCTTCAGTTCTTTCTCAACCCTCAGTAAAAAGAAGAACTTCCAGTAGAGGCAGGTTATAGGAAGATAAGGATGTGGGAAAGCCTAAGGTTTTTCCTCACACCTCACTAAACATTAGAACTTACAGTGGGGAGACTGACTGACTTTGTGGCAAAAGTGGGCTGTTTCCTCCTGTTAAAATTTCAAACAGCAAATTCCTGAAAATCTCCACTTAAAGAATAAGTTTCTCAGTGAGTATGAAGGCAATAATAACTCAGAGGTGTCAGGAATACTACTTTGTGCCTTTGAGAGAAATGACCGTTTTACTGTAACTGTGGGACCAACCTCATCCTTGCTTGTTAGTTTCTTAATCGGAGCAATTTTTTGTTTCTTGTAAGTCTTTGGTTTATTTACAAATCAGGCTACAGGGAGTAGCCTTGAACAATACGCTTTTATGTTTTTATGGTTTTATTGATGTTATTTTCTGTAGAGTTGAATACACAATCTTGCATTACCATTGAGAGTATTACTTTGTCTTATTTCTCAAATTTAACCCATTTCCTTTCATACTTTCCTATTGTGGAATAAACAACTTGACCCTCTCTCATTAGTTTCTCATAGGGTGATCCTTTCAGATTGTGCATGTACTCTCTTTTCATTTGTACTTTGGCGTACTGATATTCACAGCCATTGATAATTATTACCTACCATTAGTAGTATTGTGGTCTTCTACAAGGAGCTCTGGTGGTGTAGTGGTTAAGGCATTTGAAGGTTGGTAGTTCGAACCCACCAACCTCTTCAAGGAACAAATATAAGGCAGTCTGCTTCTGTAAGAACTGACAGCCTTGGAAACTCAGTGGAGGTTGCTGTGAGTTAGAATCAACTTAATAGCAGTGAGTTTTGGGTTTTTTTTTTTTTTTTTGGTGGTCTTTACCAAATGGTGTTTTCTATTCCAATCATTTGTTCTGTGTTTATTTTATTCATTGGAATTCTGCAAGAAAAAGCTTTCCCTTCTCTCCTTTTTATTTATTCAATTTTTTATAACAGTAGGGTTAGTCACCAGATTACTATTTCAGGTTCTGAGTCTCCATTTAAGACTAATTTCTACGTAAGTCAAAACAGTTCATGTGTGTATCTAATGTTAGTCCAATGACTGTCTTAGTATATAATACATAGTGTGCCTTTCCTTGCATTAAAACAACCCTTCCAAGTACACTAGAGTACACTCATACTGTGGTATTTTGTTTTAATTTTTATTTTGACTTAGGGTCAAGTTTACAGAGTAAATTCATTTTCCATACAGTAGTTCATATACATTTTGTTTCATGACATTGACTGGCGTTTCCTACAGTGTGCCATCTCTCGTCTCACTTCCTGCCTGTGATTACCTCTTCACTGTGTCCTTCTTTCCTATGCATTTCTGCCCCCTGCACTATCTCCCTATGCAAATACTGCCTTTCTTCTAAGGAGTGTATCTACCTTATGTAAATATTCACTCTATATGTCCGTGTATTGAGTAAGTTCAATTTCAGTCCTTTTTTTCTTTTCTTGCATATATTGTTCTAGATTTAGTAATTATGAGCTGCATTAAGTAGGGTTTTTGGGTTTTTTTAAATATATATTCCCATGAAAATTTGTACATTTTCAGATTTTCAGACAGTGTCAAAAACTCAACTGCCATTTTCCTGTTTCAGTTCTAGAATCAGGAATTTCTCCAGGAAACTCCAGTTACTTTGATTAGAGAATGATATTTATGAACAATGATACGGGCACTAGGTATGCTTATTGTTCCTGGGAGCCCTGGTGATCCAGGGGATAAGTGTTGAGGTGTTTAACAAAAGATCAGCAGTTCAAACCCAGCAGATGCTCTTCCATGTCTCAGCAGTGATTGGGGGGGGGGGGTTGTTTCCTGGTGAGGTGCTGTCCCATGGTTGCTATGTTACTCTGGGTCCTATTCCTCTCATTCACCCACCACTGCCCACACTTGCACTGTTGTCCTAACCTCTATTCCTTCCCCTCTGTGCACGCTGCGTCCTTCCTGCCTTCCACCCATGGGTTCTCCCAGGCCAATCCACTCCACTGTCCTCTGGCTGTATTTCCCTGGGGTTGCTGAGCCTAAGACCTGTGCTGCTCTCCTGTGTTCCTATCCTTGTCCATAATTTGTCCACCTTGTCACTCCCTCTAGGCCTGTCTCAGGATGAGCCTCTGGCTCCAGCCCTGGGCATTTTGAAAATTGTGAAGAAAGGTGCTGCAACTTGTGACCGTCTCATCTTGTGTATCCTGAGGTTTTCTTTAAAAAAAAAAAGAAAAAAAAAAAAAAACACCACAAATGACGTTTTCTACACAAGCAATAGATTCCCAGACAGATTGCCCCTTGCTCTCTTGTCTTTCTCACTTAGTCTGTCTTGGACATCATCTCACATAGCACATAGCTAATGGTAGATAATGTGTGACCGGACCACAATATAATCTCCACTCTTCTTGTGAAAACTATCCTTTTGTTTCTTTGGACAATGTTGCAAGCCACATTTTTGCTCTTCACGCACATCTGTGAGGAATATGTGTAGGATAAATTTCTAACAGTGAAATTTTGTTAGATCAATAGATGTGTTTTAAAATATACACTTCACATTTTGATGTTGTTGTTACGTGCTGTTGAGTCGGACCCGACTCAGCGACCCCTCCTTGGGTTTCCAAGGCAGTATCACTACAGAGGTAGACTGCCCAACCTTCCTTCCGAGGAGTGGCTGGTGGGTTTGAATTTTGATAGATGCTCTCAAATTGCCCTCAGTAGGAATTGTGCCGGTCTAAACCCTGCCAGTACTATATAGGAGTGCACGTTTCCCCACACCATTGACGGCAAAAACAGTGTTAACAAACTGATCTTTTCAAACTGGAAGGTAAAATAGTATTTTGTGGGAATGCCCCTTTGAAAGACAATCTGAAAATTTCCTACAAATCTAAACCGAGGCCTACTGTTACCATCCAGCAAAAGCATTCCTAAATATTTACCCAAATGGTTCAAAAACATGTCCATAGAAAAAGCTGCACACAAGTATTTAGAGCAGTTGTTTTCATCCTTACCAACCTTGGGAGGTAGAGATGGCCATGTTGTTATCACCTGTCACTCATGCAAAGCATTTGAGCCAACTTCCAATGAAAGACTGGCTGGTGGGTTCAAACCAGGGACCTTTTGGTTAACAGCCCAATGCCTTAACCATAACACACCAGAGTATCTTTATAATACTCTATCCAGATATCAAAGTTGATTGCTTTGTACACATTATTAGAACACATTTTGCACTTTCATATATGCATATATGTATGAGGGAAAAGTAATAATATTTATAACTCATTTTCAAAAGTATTTCACCATCTTATCTACCTACCTGCCCTCAGTGACTAGTGTCTTCCTGCCTTTCATCCTGGAAGACTCTCTCCAGGGGGCACTGTACTTGGAGAGATCACATTGGGTTTGCATAGTCTGCCCAGCTCATAGGAAAACATACCTGATAGAAAAGGACGACAATCCATGAAATAAGTCAGACAGGAGACTTGCAATTATTGTCAAGTCTGGAAATACTTGTGAGGAGGAAAGAATTGATTTCTTTAAAGAACATGGTTAAAAAAAAAAAAAAAGACCAAATATTTAAATACTAAATTTCTCAACTCCTCAAGGGTATCTGTGATTATTGAAATCAGCTTTTCAGTTCACAAAGTAATTGAAGTAATTCTAGGCATTTCTTATGAGCAGGAGTCTGGTGGTACAGTGCCTAGGGCATTTGATTACATACCAAAAAGTTGGTGGTTCAAACCCGCCAGCCACTCCATGGAAGGAAGATGGGGCAATCTATTAGTGGAAATATATCCCCCCTCAGAAACCCAATGCAGGTCGGTATCAGAATGGACTTGATGGCCGTGAGTTTGGCTTTGTTTTTTGTGGACCTTTTCACACACAACGGGGAGCCAGGGAATCCCAAGGTCAGCAGTTACAGCCCTGGGAGTTGCTGAACGGACCTGCCCCTGAGACCCCGAGGTCACAAAAGCCAGAAGCGGAAGCATGCGTTTTGGTTGACAGCTGCCTTTGTTGCGTTCCTGATCAGTTCTGAGGTAGTTTTTCCTCAGTCGCCCGGCGGCCGGTTCCCCTGGCGATTTCCCCGTGGGCTCCGGTCCCGGGCCGAGGGGCCGCCCCCGCTCTCCTGCGCACTCGCTGTCTCCGCCTCCCGGAACCTCGGGACCTCCTGTCGCTGGGGCGCCGCCGCCGCCGCTTCCCGCACGATCCCGGCCAGGCGGCCGCAGCCGCTTCCTGGACGCCGAGGAGCGGGCGCGGACCTGCGTCTCTCGGTGCGGGAACAGGTATCATCCCGGGGCCCCTCGCATGTCCGTGGACAGTAACGGCCCTTGTGTGAACTCAGGGTCCAGTCTCTTCTTCCCTCAGAGGGCGAATTCGCCACAATTTCTTACCGGAAACGGCTACACATTGTTTCCGGTGAGTCATCTGAGCGCTTGTGTTGAGTGTTGCTGGTCTTACAGAAATGCCGATTATGGTGAAAAATCCATCCCTCCTCTTTTAATGATTATAGATATTTAGAAAAGATGAAGAATTAAGTGACATGATTTAGAACTAATACGTACTTTTAGGCTCCTATTTATCCCAATTTCAGAAGGAAAACATTTTATTAGTGGGCATGTTTCCCAGCATTTCTTTGACTGTAAGGCAGGCAGTTTCATCCAGATCGTGTGAGGAACCGTTGGGCCAGTCTGACTTAGTCTGATAGGAAATGTGACGCTGCTGGACGATCTTCCTCCAGGCAGGGAGGGGTGTATGGAGCTCACACCCCCAGTGTGTGTTTCTGTGCTGCAGTGGACGCTGCGGAATGAATCAGTGTTTGCACCGAGAACCACGGTTCTTAAAAGGTGGAAGGCTTCCTGCATCACAGACCGTCCATATTCCCAGTGTCAAAGCAGAGAATGTTAGAAATAAGGGCAAAATGGGAAGCTTGTGTAATGAAATTAGTAAAAATACTTCAATGACGTTTCAGAAAATTTTAGCTACTTGCATTGTCAGATAGCAGGTGGTGTGGGTGGGGGTGGGAGGAGGATTTCAGGTGGGAAAACTGAGTGTGTAAATCCCTGAGGCAGCAGAGAGCCCAGCATGCTCTGTCCCTTGATGAAAGTCAAGAGAAGATGGGAGCAGAGGAAACGTGGGTGGGGCGGGTCTGTGAGGCAGATTGGAGGAGGCAATGGCGGCAGGTCATTTAGAGCCATGCTGACCACTCTGGGCTTGATCAGGCCAGTGCACAACCCCTGACGGGCCTTCAGCAGTTCCTGTGCTGGAAAGAGAGTTTGGATATGATAAGCGTGGTTGAATGATGTCAGACAGGACCTTATTACGAACAAGTCGTGGAAGATGGTAAGGAACCCTAGATGTAGAGTCTGCTTTAGAGAAAGGAATGGGGAAAGCAGCGGGAACAGAGGTGGGACACAGCACCTCCGAGCAAATGTAAAGATTTTCTAATACATCTGTTTGATTTATTATAAGGTTGAGACAAAGAGTTTAGGAATTCTTCTAAATTTCTCAAAAGCTTAGGGACTGCTGGTGGCATTGCTGGAGATAAAAAGAAGAGAAAAACCCACAAATTCATAGGGAAGAAATGGTAATTACAAAAGCAGCAGAAAAAATACTGATCACTTATTACAATGCTTTAAATGAAATTTAAACAATTTTAAACACAGTGGAAAGGTTTTTCGATTGCAAATAATAAAAAAAAAAAAAAGAACAAACTAGGTTGTTCGTTGTCAAAACTTGAAAACTATGTTCTTCATGAAAATTCACCCTAGCTAATATTTAATATCAGTGTATGTATGGTTGTACAAGGGACAGGTTACATAGATGAACATGCAACTTCCACATTGGACCCCTGTCTCCCTAGAGAAAATCTGGGTCAAGTTTTCCAGGCTGGCCAGGTCTGGTCATTTCTCATGCTCTGGGATAAGTGAATTCCTCCATCCCTAGTGGTTTTGTAGGAAGAAGAGGCCCAGGGAGCTGTATGGAGAATGCAGGCCTGGGCTCTGGAGGCTGGAGCCTGTTCACCTTCAGTGCAGATGCCCTCAGGGTGGAGCATGGCCCTGGGCCTGGGAGGAAGCCACACGCCTGTCACTCCTGCTGGCTCACCACTGTCTCCTCCCATTCTTCTTCCGTTCAGGTCTCCAGTGTCGGACAGCAGAGCTAGTCCAGTCCAGGCAGCTGGGGAGCTAGGGCAACCATCTCGGACATCTGTAAATCCCAAGGAAGATTTCAACTGCTCTGAATGTTGTGTGGACCCAACATTATTCATCTACTCCTGAACTGCCCAGTGCTCTGCTTCCACTCCCCTTCCTTTTCCTGAAGTGGTTTCTTGAACTTAGGACCTAGTCTTCCTTAGACTTCTAGAAGGTGGAGCAGGAAATGGTGAGTTCTAGAGGATGTGGGTTTTTCTTACCATAAGTGTGTGAGGTTGGACATGAATTGGAGGACCAGCCATGTGCAGCAGGACTGCTTCCTCAGTGAAGAAAAGAGTGGTAGAGAAGGCCCCAGGAATGAGCCTTTTGAGGTTTCTTGAAGCCCTGTTGCATTGTCACTGGGTATTTTTTCTGTACAAGTGTTGTTTTGTTTTGTTTTGTTTTGTTTTTTAAATATTTGGATGCCTGGGGTCACCTTCCTAATGTGATTTTCAGAGCTGGCCACATGGGGCCTTGGTGCTGCATGTTCCGTGACAGAGTCTACTGCCCAGAGCCTAACGATGGAGCAGCTCTGGCCGTGGAGGCTGAGACCTGCCCCTCCGGAGTCATCCTTGTCCCTGTCTATGACCAGTTTTCTTGAATTCTCACAGACACTGGAGTATTTCTGTTAGTTCTGAAAATACAGCTCCCCCATCACACTGTGTTATGGGTTAAAAAAGAGAGAGAATCTGTAGGTGAAGGCCCTGAGTGTTTATGGGGTCCTGGCTGGTGTTGGTGCTCTGCTGATATCATCAAAGGTATGAAGCTTGTTGTTGTTGTTAGGTGCTGTCGAGTCACCTCCGACTCATAATGGCCCTATGCACAGCAGAATGAAACACCGCCTGGTCCCAGGCCAGCTCTGTGATCCCCACTATACCTGACCCTGTAGCCGCAGCCACTGTGTCAATCCATCTCTTTTGAGGGCCTTCTCCTCCTTTGTCAACCCTCCGCCTTACTGAGCATGACACCCTTCTCCAGGGAATGGTCCCTTCTGACAACATGACCAAAGTAGGTGAGACCAAGTCTGGCCATTCTCACTTCCAAGGAGCATTTGGTGGCATTTCCTCCAGGACAGGTTTGTTAGTTCTTTTTGCAGTCCATGGTACTTTGAAGATTCTTTACCAGCACCAGATCTCAAAAGCATCAATTCTTCTTCAGTCTTCTTTATTCATTGCACAGCTCTCACATGCATATGAGACAATTAAAAATATCATGACTTGTGTCAGATGAACCTTAGTCTTCAAGGAGGCATCTTTGTTCCTCAGCACTTGAAAGAGGTCTCTTGCAGCCAACTTGCCCAGTGCTATACGTTGTCTAATGTCCTGACTGCTGCTTCCATTGGTGTCAAATGTAGAACCAAGTAATGTAAAGTCTTTGACAATTTCAATCTTTTCTCCATTTATCATGATGCTCCTTTCTTTGGAATGGGTCCAGTTGTGAGAATTTTTGTTTTCTTTCTATTGAGATGTAATCCATGCTGCAGACTGTACTCTTCAATCTTCATCAGTAAGTGCTTCAAGTCATCCTCACTTTCAGCAAACAAAGTTGTGCCATCAGCATATCGCAGGTTGTTAATGAGCCTTCCTCCAATCCTGATGCCACGTTCTTTTTCATATAGTCCAGCTTCTCAGTTTATTAGCTCAGCATATAGATTGAATAAGTATGGTAAAAGGATACAACCCTGACGCACTCCCTTCTTGATTTTAAAGCACGTGGTGTCCCCTTGTTCTGTTTGAACGACAGTCTTCTGGTCTAGGTACAGGTTCCTTATGAGTCCAATTAAGTGTTCTGGAATTCCCATTCTTTTCAATGTTGTCCACAATTTGTTATGATCCACAAAAT
>NW_006922118.1:904686-906746 GCF_000298275.1 Orycteropus afer afer | reverse complement strand
TCCCCGTGAGCATAAAGCTCCATGTATTAAAGGGATATTCCTCTAGTGATTAAAAGCCCTGAAGCTCTTTAATTATTACTAAGTGTAAGCATTGCCTTCAGAGGTCACTTTGGGGCATCGAGAGATTTATGATTTGGGCCCTTATGGAGAGTTGTACTGCATTCGTTACAAGTTTGGCATGATTATTTCGTTGGAAATAAACTCATACCTGTCCATCTTCAGAGAACCTGAAGAGCACACTATTGGCAGGGAAATAATTTATTGTTTTTCACTGTTTTCCCTCATGATACACATTTCTTCATGAGTCCCAAGTCAGCTCCACCCACTTGTCCCTGAGAATCCAGGGAAAATGCTGAAAACAGTCAAGGTAGGACTCACCGAGGGCTGGTACTGTGTCGGTAGGCACCAGAAAAGGAAGAATTTTTCAAAGCAATATCCTTGCTTGGAAGGAATTACATTTTAATCATTCAGCTAGAAAAAGTCTTTTCTGGGCTGAGGACACAATTCACAGGTACCTGACGTTACTTTTCAGGTTTGGGCATCTTACCTGTAGTCATGCTGACTCTTTTTCTTCTGTGAGGTTACATGTGTATTGTGTCCAGTATTTTTCTACTTCACTGTCCTAATTACACCCATTTATGTCACCATTGCTCTCAGTCTGCATGGAAATATTTCCTATTCAATTGCTTTTGAACCATTGCCAAAGTGGTGAAACAGTGAAATATAGATAAATCCTCCTTTCTTCACAGCAGCTTTTTTTCCCTCTAATCCTTTCTTTTTTGTTCCATTTTATGAACCTCAACTTGAATTATTGGACCAGTCAATTTTACTGATGGAGAAAAGTTGTGCACTGATCATATAATTTTACAGTTCATGAAAAATAACAATTGGTCCTCCTTGTTTGGACAGTTCTCCAAGTCACATGGCAATAAAGATCAGCATAAAATCCATGGGAGGTATTTGAGGTGAGTGTTATTCAAACAAGATAAAACAGTGCCTCTAGAGAAAATAAGACACTTGACTGCTAACCAGGAGGCTGGTGGTTCAAATCCATCAGCCACTCCTCAGAAGGAAGGTTAGGCAGTCCTACTTCCATAGTGATACTGCCTCGGAAACCCAAGGAGGGGTCGCTATGAATCGAGGCCAACTCGACAGCACATAACAACAACAACAAGAGAAAATTGTAAGGTGTCGTGAGATTAAAATATACACGAGTATTTTATATGTGTATAACTGGACTTCAGACCACTTTGTAACATTAATTACTGACCTAAACGAAGGCAGTGTATGTGTTGTATAGGAACCAAATATGTTGCCAATTGGATTTTGACCCCCGTAGGAAAAAAATCACTCATCTGTCAGTTTGTCATACTGTGGTTGTTTTGAGATGGGAGGCTAAACCACCAATCTTTCAAATACCAGCCAGGTCACCCATGGTGGACAAGTTTCAGTAGAGCTTCCAGACTAATACAGACTGGGAAGAACTAAGAGGGCATCCATTTCTCAAAGAATTGGTGAGTGAAAACCTTACAAATAACAGTGAAACATTTTCTATTACTAGAAAACTTAATGAATAGCTTGGAAACATTACCTAATATTGTGCTGGAAGATGAACCCCTCAGGTCAGAAGACACTCCACTTAAGACCAGGGAAGTACTGCCTCATCAAAGTAGAAAACAAAAATAATCCAAAACCATGAGTCAATCCCAACATGTAACAACCCCCATTGGTTTTCCGAGATGGTAAATCTTTATGGAAGTAGGTTGCTCCATCATCTTTCTGTGGAGCAGCTGGTGAGTTTGAACTGCCAGTCTTCTTGTTAGTAGTCAAATGCCTTAGGCACTGCGTTAAGTAGAGTCAAATTAATGACGTGGATGGAGTAAAGCTTTGGGACCCTTCCTTTGCTGATGGAGCATGACATAAAATAGGAAGAAACAACAGCAAATATCTATTAATAATCAGAACTGTATAAAGTGTGAATTTTGGAAAATTAGAAGTTGTTAGAAATGAAATGAAACACATAAAGATCCTAGGTCTTAGTGAGCTGGAATAGACTGATA
>NW_006922118.1:896697-903851 GCF_000298275.1 Orycteropus afer afer | reverse complement strand
AGATTTTTAGTAACTTCTGGGTCTGAAATTGACCAAACGTGCATTCAGATGTACTGATGATTATTGGTGATTAGAATGCGAAAGTTGGAAACAAAGAAGGATCGTCAGTAGTTTGAAAACATGTTCTTGCTGATAGAAATGAAGCTGGAGATTGTGTGATAGTATTTTGCAAGATCAACAACTTATTCATTGCAAATATCTTTTTTCAACAACAAGAATGGTTGCTATAGATGTTGACCTCACCAGAGGGAATACACAAGAATGACTTTGAGTACATCTGTGGAAAGAGGTGATGGACAAGCTCAATATATTCAGGCAAAACAAGGCCAGGAGCTGACTGTGGAACAGACCATCAGTTGCTCACAGGTAAGTTCAACCTGAAGCTAAAGAAAATTCAGACAAGTCCACAAGAGCCACAGTATACCTTTGGTTATATCCCACCTGAATTTATAGAGCAGCCGAAGAAATGATTTGAGGCATTTAACACAAGTGAACAAAAACCAGACTGATTATGAGATGACATCAAGAACAAAATTCATGAAGAAATCAAAAGATCATTAAAAGATAGGAAAGGAAGAAATGACCAAAATGGGTGTCAGAAGAGACTCTGAAACTTGCTGTTGAATGGAATGTAGCTAAGCAAATGGAAGAAATGACAAGATAAAAGAGCTGAACGGAAGATTTCAAAGAGTAGGTTGAGAATACAGAGTAAATTATTACAATGAAATATGCAGAGACCTGGAGTTAGAAAAGCAGAAGGGAAGAAGATGCTCAGCATTTCTCAAGCTGAAATAAATGAAGAAAGGAATTCAAACCTTGGGTTGCAATATTGAAAGATTCTATGGGCAACATATTGAATGATGCTGGAAGCCTCAAAAGAAAATGGGAGGAATACACAGTTACTGTAGAAAAAGAATTGGTCAGTGCTCAACTATTTCAGGACGTGGCATATGATCAAGAACTAATGGTATTTAAGTAAATAGTTGAAGCTGCACTGCAGGAACTGGTGAAGAACAAGGCTCCAGGAACTGACATAATACCAATAGAGAGTTTTCAACAAATGGATCTCACACTACAGGTACTTACTTGGCTATGCCAAGAAAGTTGGGAGACAGCTACCTGGCCGACTGACTGGAAGAGATCCCTATCTGTACCCATTGCAAAGAAAGGTGATCCCACAGAAGGTGGAAATTATTGAACGATAGCATTTATATAACAAGCATGTAAAATCTTACTGAAGATTATTCAAAAATGATTGTAGCAATATATTGACAGAGAACTTCCAGAAATTCCAGCCGGATTCAGAAGAGGACATGGAACGAGAAATACCATTGTTCATGTCAGGTGAATCTTGGCTGAAAGCACAGAATAGCAGACAGATGTTTACTTGTGTTTTATTGACTGTGCAAAAGCATTCAACTGTGTGGATCATAACAAATTATACATAATATTGAGAAAAATGGAAATTCCAGAACATATCATTGTGTTCATGAGAAATATATACATATAAAAGGAGCCTGTCATTTGAACAGAACAGGGGGATACCACATGGTTTAAAATCAGGAAATGTGTGCATCATGGTTGTACCCTTTCACCTTACTTATTCAGTCTGTATACTGAGTAACTAATCTGACAAGCCAGACTACATGAAGAAGAATGTAACATCTGGAGTTGAGGAATACTCATTAACAACCTGCGATATGCATATGATACAACCTTGCTTGCTAAAAGTGAGATAACTTGAAGCATGTACTGATGCAGACCATCGACTATAGTCTGCATATGGAATGCATCTCAACATAAAGAAAATGAAAATCCTCACCATTGGGCCATTAAGCAGCAGCATGATAAATGGAGAAAAGACTGAAGTTGCCAAAGATTTCATTTTACTTGGATCCACAATCAACACCCATAGTAGCATCAGTCAGGAAATCAGATGTCAAGTTGCACGAGGCCAGTCTGCTGCAAAAGACCTCTTTAAAGTGTTGAAGAACAAGGATATCACTTGAAGACTAAGGTGCATGTTTTGGTTCTCTAGTGCCACTCTAACAGAAAATACACAAATTGCTTTTGCAAACTTTTAACTCTTGCTGTTACAAACAGGAGTTTATTCTTTTATACTTTAAGAGGCTCGAAGTCCAAGTTCAAAGTACCAACTCTGGGGGCAGCTCTGCCTCTTCCTCCTGGCCCATTGAAGCTGGAGGTTTCTCTGACTCAGGCAGCTGCTGGCTGCTGAGGCTGACGCACCCAAGGTCTACAAACAAAATGGCATAGTCCCAAGATTACCAAACAACATGGTAGGCCACTAGTTCATGTCCAAAGACAGTCCTAAGCTCAGCAGGAAAAATGGCAGGGTGCTTAATGAACACTTGGCTACTTGCAACGTCCACATGTGCCCAACAGCTCAGAGACATTTCTCAAAACTTCTCCTTATATACTGGAAGGAGACCTCCGCCCTAAAGCAGCTACTTACCGGCTCCTGTAGATTCGACCATAGAGCTGATTACCAGTCTTCATCATGTGGAATCTCTACATCCAGCTGCCCAGTCAACTCAAAACCAGGCCCAGCCTAGTTGATACACAACTTAACTACCACAGTGCACCTCACCCAAGTCATGATAGTTTTAGTCATCTGATAACCATATGAAAGCTAGACAATGAATAAGGATGACCTAGGAAGGATTCACACTTTTGAGTTGTGGTATTAGCAAAGAATACTGAAAATACCATGAAATGCCAGAAAAACAAACCAATCTGTCCACAAAAAAGTGCAGTCAGAATGCACAGTCTTTGCCAGCAAAGAACCACAGTTCTTAAAAGGTGGAAGGCTTCCTGCAGCACAAACCATCCATAGTCCCAATGTCAGAAAAGGGATCAAAATGGAAAACTTATATAACGAAACAAGTCAAAATACTTTAGTAAAGATTCAGAAAATTTTAGCTACTTGCATGGTGTGATAGCAGATGTGGGGGTGGTGGTGGGAAAAGTATTTCAGTTGGGAAAACTGAGTGTGTAAATCTCTGAGGCAGCAGAGAGCCCAGCACCCTCTATCCCTTGAGGAAAATCATAGATGATTGAAGCAGAGGAAACAAGGTGTGGGTGGGGGCGTCTGTGTGAGTCAGATTGGAGGAGGCCATGCCCACATATAATTTAGAACCATCCGGACCACTCTGGGCTTGGTGAAGCCGTGCACAGCCAGTGACTGCGTTAAGCAGTTCCTGTGTTGGAAAGAAAGTTTGGAAATAGCAAGCATGATTGAATGACATTAGCCAGTATCTTATGAACAAGTTAAGGAAGATGGTGAAGCACCCTAGATGTGGAGTCAGCTAAGGTTGAAAGACAAAGTGTTCAGGAATTCTCCCCAATTTCTCAAAATCTTAGGGACTGCTGATTTCATAGTATGAGAAAGAAAGAGAAAAATAAACCCAAAATTTGGAAGGGAAGGAAAAAAATAGTAAATACAAAAGCAACAATATAAGTTTCAATCACATATTACAATGCTGTAAATGAAATTAAAAATAAAATTGTAAACACACAGTGGAAGGGTTTTAGCTGCAGGTAGTTAAAAAACTTGAAAAATATGTTGTTATTAAAAATACAAACAGCTTAATATCAAATAACAGCGGATGTGGATATATAAGGGACAGAAGTACATAGATGAACACTAACTTCAACATTGGACCCTTGCCTGCCTGGAGGAAATCAAAGTCAAGTTTTCCAGCCTGGCCAGGCGTGGTCACTTGTCACACTTCGGGATAAGTGAATTCCTCCCTCTGTGGTCTTGTCACCAGAAATACGAGGCCCAGGGAGCTGCGTGGAGAATGCAGACGTGGGCTCTGGAGGCTGGAGCCTGTTTTGCCTTAAGTGCAGATGCCCTCAGGGTGAAGCATGGCCCTGAGCCTGGGAGGAAGCCAAAAACTTTTCACTTCCTGTATACTCAGCTCCACCTGCTCCCCATCCTTCCATTTCAGGTCTCCAGTGTGGTGCAGGGAGAACTAGTCCAGACCAGGCAGCTGAAGACCTAGGGCAACCATCTTGGATATCCATAAATCCCGAGGAAGAATTTCAACTGCTGTGACTGTGGACCAAACATTGTTCATCTGTCTCAGATGCCCAGCACTCTACTTCTGTTCCCATCCCTTTCCTGAAATCGCTTCTTGAACTTAGAGATGATATTCCCTTAGATCTCCAAAAGGTGGAGCCAGGAAATGGTGAGTTCTAGGGACAAGTGGGTTTTTGTTACCATACATGTGAGCCTGGACATGAATTGTTGGAGGACTAGCTGTGTGCAGCGGGACTGGTCCCTCCGGGAAGCAAAGGGTAGCAGAGGCCCCAGGCCTGAGCCTTTTGAGGTTTCCTGAAGCCCTGCTCCGTTGTTGCTGGTCCCTTTTTCTGTCCATCTGTGGTTTTTCAAGATTTGGATGTCTGGAGTCACCTTCCTCATGTGACTTTCAGACCTGGAGCCATGGGGCCTTGGGGCTTGCAGTCGCCTGCCCAGAGCCTGGTGACAGCACAGTTCTGGCTGTAGAGGCTGAGGCCTGGCCCTCCGAGGTGGTCCTTCTTCTGTCTCTCTTACCAGTTGTCTTGACTTCTCATAGGCACTACAGCATATTCTGTGTAGTTCTGAAGGTGTGGCTCCCCCTCTCACAGTGTGTTATGGGTTAAACAAGGAGGAGAGTGTAAGTGAAGGCCCTGAGTGTTTTTGGGGTCCTGGCTGGTGTGGGTGCTCTCCTGATGTCACCAAAGGTATGAAGCTAGGTACAGTGATTCCGAATGGGTCCTCTGTGGGGTCTTCACATGTGTTTTTTAGTCCGCCTGGTGGTCAGTGCATTTGCCTTGTGCTTTCCGCTGTGTAGAAAGCATGGGTCCCCAGTCTGGGTCCTTGTCCTCCCAACTGCGCCTTTAGCTGGTATTTAATCCCTGTGATTTTCCATTGTTCTCCATAGTCTTCAGTTAGAATCTAAAATTAACGTGTTCTCTTGCTAGAGAAACTCAACCTATGAGATGTGTGCATTGAATTTCTTGGGTTTACAGTTACCACTGGAAGAAAATTTTAA
The DNA here is from genome assembly GCF_000298275.1 of Orycteropus afer afer. NCBI lineage: Eukaryota > Metazoa > Chordata > Mammalia > Tubulidentata > Orycteropodidae > Orycteropus > Orycteropus afer. The sequence continues at coordinate 898,794 of NW_006922118.1, read as the reverse complement.
GACCATGTGGCATGTTCTACTGAGAATTTTTCAATTTAATGTATAGAAACTTCTCAAATGTAGAGGAATAGCGGTTTTAACTGATGTCAGTTCCTCTAATTCTTTCTTAAATCTGCAGAAGGTTCTTGCAGACTCCGGTTACATTGAACAAGTCCTGTCAGAATGCTCACATGTTCAATACTGTAGCCATTGTAGAACAACTGGCTGAGATACCCTGGATGTGTAGACTCAGATGTCCCTGGTGACTGTGTTTAGAAGGAGCTCGAATTTGTACTGTTGTGATTTGTAGAAAGGTATTGTCACTGCCATCAAGTTGGTTCTGACTCATAGTGACCCCTCATTGGGTTTCTGAGGCAGTAAATCCTTATGGAAGTAGATTACTCCATCTTCCTTCCACAGAGCGGCTAGTGGGTTTGAACGTCCAGCCTTCTGGTTGTTAGTCAGATGCCTTAGGCACGATGCCATCAGAGCTCCTTAGAAAGATATTAAGCTGTTTAATAACAGTTGGATCCTAAATGATTACATTTTCAGTGTGTTTATTATTTGAACATGAATTCCTAGTAATGATTTAATATCTCAGTTGACTTATATCATGTTTAAAACTAAATATAGTTTATTGAAATTATATTTTTCCAACCAATAGTGTGTTCAAAAGTCGAAACTCAATGTGAACTTTAAAAATGTGCTTTGTGGTATATGTAAGTTGGTGTATGGGAAGTGAATTTGCTCTGTAAACTTTCACCCAAATCACAATAAAAATTAAAAAAAAAAATTGCTTTGTGTATTCTTCATGGGCATCTTGGTCAACTATTTGTTCAAGTCTTTTGCTCATTTTCCACTTGGAGTTTTGTGTTTTTATTGTTGACTTTTAAGAATTCTTTGTATAATTTTGGTAAAAAACCACACCTATTCCTGTTGAATTGGTGCCTACTAGGGGCGACTCCCTGTATTACATAGTAGAATGGTTCCAGAGTGTTTGATAGCATAGTTCAAACCCACCACCCACTCCATGGAATCCATACTGTGCAATCTACTTCTGTAAAGATTTACTGCCTCGGAAGCCCAAAGCGGGTCACTATGAGTTGGAATTGACTCAATGGCAGTGAGTTTGGGTTTTTTTTTTGTTGTTGTTGTTTAATCTTAATGGCAGCAGATCACTGGACCTTGACTTCGTGGCCCCGCTTGGCTGGGTTCAAACTGCAAACCTTTATGTTAGCAGGTGATCCTAAACCGTTTGCCCTACCAAGGACCTTATGTTTTGAATACTAGTCCTTTATCACATCAGTGTTTTGGAAGCGTTTTCTCCCAGTTTTTGGCCTGTCTTCCCTTTCTCTTTTAACACTGTCTTTTACATAAGTTTTTAACTTTAACAAACTCCAATTTCTCTTTTTTTATAGGGTCATGATTTTTGTGTTGTATCTGAAAAAATCCTCACCAATCCCAAGGTTGCCCCCAGGTTGTCGTCTTCACATTTGACAGTTTTGCATTGACCTTTAGCTTTTTGTTCCATTTTGAATTAATGTTTGGAAAAGGGGTAAGACCTCTATGTAGATTCCCTTTTCTTGCCATTGGATGCTTGGTGTTCCACACCATTTGTTGAAAGGTGGCTCTTTCTGCATTGAGTTGCCTTTGGTCCTTACTCAAAGATCAGTCTATTTGTGTTTGTCTACTTATATCTGTTTCTGGGCGCTCTTTTATGTTCAGTCGATCAGTTTGCCTTTCCTTGTGCTAATACCACTCTATCTTGATTACTGTGGCTTAAGAGTTAGTATTGAAGTGGTGGAATGTCCGTCTTCCACCTTTGTTCTTTTGTATCACGTCCTCTCTTTTGAGCCTTTGTTCTTTTCATGTAAATGTTAGCAAAAGCATATGGATAGTCACCAGATGACTTGCTGTGGTATGGATTGAGATGGCATTGAATGTGCAGATCACCTTGGGAAGAATTGGCATCTTCATGATACTGATTTTTCCCACACATAGACACGAGATAGCTCTCTCTTTAGACCTTTGGATTAATTCATCAGAGTTTTGTTGTTTTCTTCCTATGTTTCTTTTTCATATTTTGGGAGATATAGACTCTCATTTTTGTTGTTACAA
>NW_006922118.1:894107-895616 GCF_000298275.1 Orycteropus afer afer | reverse complement strand
TTTCCTTTTATTGTTTTGTTGCAATTTCTAGGACTTCTAAGGAGCGCTGGTGGTGCAGTGCCTAAGGCATTTGATTCCTAGTACAGTGTTGAATAGGAATGGTACTGAGAAACATCCTTGCCTTGTTCCCAAACTTAGCAGCATGGCATCTAGTTTCTTGCCAGTAATTATGATGCTAACTGTGGGTTTTTTGTAGGTGTTCCCTGTCAAGTTGAGGACATTTCATTCTTTTTCTAGTTTGGTGAGAACTTTTATTCTGCGTGGGTGTTAAATTTTGAGAGGTGATTTCTCTGCACCCATTGTTAGGTTCATATGAATTTTCTTGTTTAGCCTGTTGATGTGAAGGATTATATGAGTTGATTTTGTAGTATTGAATCAGTGTTGCATACTTAGAATAGACCCCATTTGGCAGTGGTGTATGGTTTGTTTTGTATTTTTATTTTTATTGTGATTTGGGTGAAACTTTACAGAGCAAATTTATTTTCCATACAGCAGTTCATACACATTTTGTTTTATGACATGGACTGTAATTTCCTGCAGTGTAATGCCTCTCTTCCCATATCCTCCCTGGAGTTACCTCTTCCCTGTGTCCTTCTTTCCTATTCGTTCCTGCCCCCGCCCCCCCAGCTATCTCCCTGTGCAGATACTGTCCTTCTGATCTGCCAAGATTGATCAGATCATTCTAAGGAGCATATCTTTCTGATGTAAATGTTCACCCTATATTCCTATTGTTTGGCTGGAAGCCGTGGAAGTGAGTTCAATTCCAGACCTGAAAGGGGGCCATAGTCTCAGGGGTTTCACCAGGCTCTATCAGACCAGTAAACCTGCTCTTTTTTATGATTTTAACTTTTGTTCCACACTGCTCTCCCACTCTGTCCATATTGTATAATTCTTATTACACATTGTTAGATTAGATTCACTAATTTTTTGTTGTGGAGTTTTGCATCTATGTTCATTAGAGATACTGGCCTGTAGTTTTTCTTTGTTCTAACACTGTAATGTCTTTCTCTGGTTTTGTCCTTGCGGTGATACTGGCCTTGTAAAATTAGGTTTCAAGTACTTGCTTCTGTATTCTACAAAACAGTGGATTTAGTAGACTTTGTGATTACATGTTCGGTAGATACCATCCGTGAACCCATCTGTGGTAGTTAAAGTTGTATGTCAACTTGGTTGGGCCTGGTTGAGTGGTTGGGCAGCTGGTGGTAGTTACTCCCCATAATGAGACTGGCAGTCAACTCCATGGTGGGATCTACCACAAGGAGCTGAGTAGCTGCCTTTGGGTATGTGGTCTGCTTCTCGTATATAAGCAGCAGCTTTGGGAATAGTCTGTAGCTCATGGCTTGAACCCTGCATGTAGCCAACTCGTTGTTCAGCAGCCTGCCATACTCCACTACTCATGGGACTTGAATTAATGGCCTGCCATGTGGTTTGGTAACATCGGGACTGTACTTTATTACTTGTCAACCTTGGGCTTGTCAGCCTCAGCAGCCAGCAGCTGAGTGAAGAAAA
>NW_006922118.1:891895-893042 GCF_000298275.1 Orycteropus afer afer | reverse complement strand
GAAGGAAATTCTTTGTTGGTTACCAGAGATGGGAGGGGAGGGGAGGGACCACTGCAAAAATAATAAATAAATAAATGGGGAAAAAAAAAAAAAAGAAATATCGCAAATTACAAAAATTGGAAGCATAAAATGGCAGTGATCACATTGTCCTCATCTGTGTCATACAAAGCCTCTGAGCAAATGCCCAATGAAAGATTTACATCCTACAGATCAAATATCCCATCAGAATCTATGTAACAGATCTACTCTACAAAGTACCACTAGTATTTCTAGTCTAGAAAGGAGCTCTGGTGGTATAGTGGGTAAGGCATTTGGCTGATAACCAGAGGGTCAGTGGTTCAAACTCACCAGCTGCTCCATGGGAGGAAGATGGGGCAATCGCCTTCTGTGTAGAATTCCAGCCTTGGAATCAACTCGATGGCATTGTGTTTTCAGTCTAGAAAAGAGTAACTGTACAGGTGGCTGAAAAGTTAACTTGCTGGCTGCTAACCAAAAGGTCAGCAGTTTGAACCCACCCAGCAGCTCTGCCTGAGAAAGACTTGGCAATCTGCTTCCATAAAAATGAAAGCCAAAAAGTGCTGATGGGGTCACTGCCGTGAAATCCACTAAATAGGAAATAACAACAGTCTCAAAAGATACCGTGATGAATTATTTGGGGGAAAGGGGGATTTTGAGAGTTATGTGTCATTGCTAATTTTCTCTTCCTCCATGGGGGGCAATAAAAGCTTGAAAATAAGTGGTTTAAAACAATAGTCTATATTTAGTGTCCTAAATACTTTCTGTGAGTCAGGAGTTCAGGGGTGAATTATTTGGCTACTGATTCAAAGTCTCTGATGAGCATCCTGGTCCATCAAACTTGACTGGGGCTGGAGCAGCTGCTGGCTGTTGCCGGGCAGCCTCAGTTCCTCCCCCTGTGAGACTCTTCCTAGGGCTGATGGAGTATTCTCCCAGCATGGCAGCTAGCTTCCCCTCCGAGCGAGCAGTGTAAGGGAGACTAAGGAGGAAGCTGGAAACCTAATTCTGTTAGGAAATCGCCTTGGAAGCCACATTCTGATGTCTCTGCACAATTTCAGTGGTGTCACATTTCAGTCCTATTCACTGTGGAAAAATGCAGCACCATACCAGGAGGTGAGGACCATTTGGGGAC
>NW_006922118.1:890051-891455 GCF_000298275.1 Orycteropus afer afer | reverse complement strand
GCTCACTAATACCTAGAATATCTACCTTTATGCGTTCCATTTCATTTTGGACAACTTCCAATTTTCCTAGATTCACACTCCATACATTCCATGTTCTGAATATTAGTGGATTTTTGCACCTGTTTCTTCCCATTTTGAGTTGTGCCCCATCAGCAAATGTAGGTCCCCAAAGCTTTACTCCATCCACATCATTAAGGTCACCTCTACTTTGAGGAGGCAGTTCTTCTGTAGTCATTTTGAATGCCTTCCAATTGGAGATGCTCATCTCCCGGAATTATATCAGAGTGTTTCAGGGCTATTCATAAAGTTTTCCAGTAATATATCAGACAGTGTCTCACTGCTGTTGATAAGGTTTTCACTGGCCAGTCCTTTGGAGAAGTGGATGGTCCCTTCCTTCTTCCACCACTGGTCTGTCCCTTGGTTGTACTGTGGTGGCTGGCATATTCCCGTGCAGCTGGAGGCTACGCCACCAGTAGTATTTCACATACCTGCAGGGTCACCCATGGTGGCCATGTTTCACTGGAACTTCCAGACTCAGACAGACTCAGGAGAGCTTCCACCTGTCTAGGCGGTCTAAATACCTTTCCTTTGTGACTCCCAATTAGTTTCGGAGCAGATTTTGAAAAATGATTGTAGAAACACATTTTTGGAATGAAAGGTGAGTGTGGAAGTTAAGGGTATATGTCAGCTTGTCTGGGCTTGGTTTTAAGTGGCTGGGCAGCTGGATGGAGTTATTCCCCATAATGTGATGGGTAATCAACTCCATGGTGGCATCTACTGGAACGGTTCAGTAGCTGCCTTAGGGATGTACTCTGCTTCCAGTATATAAGGAGAAATTTTGAGAGAGCTTTCTGCAACTGTTCGGCGCACTTGGAACCCTGCATGTAGCCGAGTCTTCATTGAGCAGCTTGACGTGTTTTCTGCAGATCGTGAGGCTGTCTCTGGACTTGAACTACTGGCCTGCCACGTTGTGTGGTAATATTGGGACTGTGCCATTCTGTTTGTCAACCTTGGGCATATCAGCCTCAGCAGCCATCAGCTACCTGAGTGAAGAGACACTTCCAGCTCCAGTGGACTGGGAGCAAGAGGCAGAGCTGAAGCCCAGGACTGAAGGGCTTTCATCCAGCCTCCAGAGGCTGGCACTTTGAACTCAGACTTCTAGCCTCCAAAACTAAGAGGATAAACTCCTGCTTATTAAAGCCTTCCGCCTGTGGTGTTTTCTTTTAGTGAGTCGGGGCCGACTCGACGGCAAATAACAACAACAAAAAAAAAAAAAACAAAGTAAACAAAACAGTGATGATTATACATAGTTCCATTCTTAATTTGAGAAACAGATTAAAGGGAAGGTGGGGACCCAAAACTTGTGTCACAGGACTTTTATCAGAAATCACTTCCTGTTTTCAG
>NW_006922118.1:886930-887881 GCF_000298275.1 Orycteropus afer afer | reverse complement strand
TATAGACCCAGAATGCCTGGAGTCACTTACCCTGTTGGCAATGCGTTTTATTACCCAGAGTGGCCCTGACATAAAGACTGCAGAAACTCCAGGCAGGCCCTCAAACCCCAACTTCATGACTGATGATAGAAGAACCCTTTAAGGTCCTTAACAACAGATAAAAAACTGAGGAGGCCAAGAAGGACACAAGAATAGAACAAAAAGGCCCAGTTGTTGCCTGCACCAACAGTAGGGGTCGAGGTCACCCCCAGGGGCCAAGAGGCCAAGACCAGGGCAGGGAAGTAGGACACCTCACACTCGCTCAACATGGAAACCGGCAAAGCTGGGCCCATGGCGGTGTTGTTCCTGCAGACACGAAGGGCGTTGGAAATAAAGGGCCCCAGCTGGTCCCAAGTCAGGTGGCTAGGACAGCCTGTTCAGGAGCTCTCAGAGCTACTTGCTAAACTCTCCAAATGAGCAGTCCCAGAAGGCCACCCGGCCCCCATCTATAACCGTCACTAGCACGGAACTTCGGGTGGCCATGAACGTGGAAGGTAGGAAACCGATGTTGTGTTGGATATGGGAGCGTCCTTCTCTGTCTTAAATATACCCTTACGTGAACTCTCCAGTTGGGACTGTTCGATTACTGGGGTTTCTGGGCACCCTAAAGTAAGGAAGTTTTCTTTCCCTTTGTCCTGTGAAGTGGGTACCTACACCCATTCTTTCCTATCGGTCCCAAATGCCTCATCCCACTGTTAGGAAGAGACCTACTGTGGTAGCTAAGGTTATATATCAGCTTGGCCATTCTCACCTCCAAGGAGCATTCCGGCTGCACTCCCTCCAGGACAGATGTGTTAGTTCTCTTAGCAGCCCATGGTACTTTCAGCATTCTTCGCCAGCACAACTCAAAAGCATCAATTTCTCTTTGATCTTCTTCAGCCATTGTCCAACTCTCACATGCATACGAGGCGA
>NW_006922118.1:883474-884560 GCF_000298275.1 Orycteropus afer afer | reverse complement strand
CATGAGAAACCTATTTCAAGTCACTGAATTGTACATGTGGAAAATATTGAATTGGCAAATGTTTCACGATATGTACTTTAAACACAATGAAACAAAAATAAAATTGTTTCTATTTGGAGGCAATATTCAGGTCACAGTCTTTAAAGTAAGGAAGATTTTGTGTGATTGGCCTTTTTGTTGTTTTCTCTAAGGAATTGTGTCTCAAATGAGAGTATTGAAGCTATTATTAACCCTTAAGTGTTTCATGGAGAAGTATGAGCTTGCTGTGTTTCCCAAAACAGTTGTCAACTGTGCACCTCTGAATTTTAAATAAGAACTTTGTTCAATACAGCTGTGCTTACAATCCCTGAGGATGCCCACATATCCATGGATGGAAAATAAAAATTGTCAGTGGCATAAAAAACTAAATAAAATGCTGACCCACAAAAAGAAAGCACCTCTAAAACCATTTCAGAACATTATTTTTAAATTTTTATTCAATCTCCAGAATGGTTTGTAGTCAAATTTATGACAACATTGATGTCATTAAAATAATTATATTGTAACGCATGTACAACATATTAATATGTGTCAGGTGAAAAGGCAGCGTTTGGGAATAACAAAATTGCAGCTAGTTTGGTAGATGCAGAAAGGGTAAATAGAATCAAGATGTATCAGTACTGAGTTACAGCAACAGGAAAGATGTTGATTGGAATAAAAGCAGAATTTGAAAGATTTAACTAAAATCTCCACATTATAATAGTGTTATGATCTAGTTCTTATTGCCTGGCCATATTGTGGAATGTAAAATAGACATGTTAATGATCTACTGAAATGAAGAATACTTTGCCTCTTAAGAGAAAATTTAAGAAAGACATCAATCAAAAATGCCAAATATGTGCATCAGACTATAAATAATCATTTGTATTTCATTGTTACGATATAAGAAAACTATGGTAATAGAGGTAATAGAGCTCTGGTAGCATGGTGCCTAAGGCACTTAACTGCTAACCAGAAGGCTGGCAGTTTAAACCCACCATCCACTCCTTGGAAGGAAGGTTGGGCAATCTACTTCTGTAGTGATACCACCTTGGAAACCCAAGGAGG
>NW_006922118.1:881422-882564 GCF_000298275.1 Orycteropus afer afer | reverse complement strand
AGAAATCCCAGAGAGACCTTTGAGAAACGTTCTCCCTGCCTCCTTTCTCAGGCTGAGAAGTGAAATCCATCTTCCAAACTAAACTGACTGGCACTGAGTCGATTCCGACTCATAGTGACCCCAATTGACTTTCTGAGTGTTCTGGTTCCCTACTGCCGCTCTGACAGGAATATTCCACAGATGGGATGCTTCAACAAACAGGAGTTCATTCTCTTACAGGTTTGGAGGCTAGAAGTCCAAGTTCCGAGTGCCAGGCTCTAGGGGCCGGGTGAAAGCCCCTTGACCTTGGGGTCCAGCTCTGCCTCCTGCTCCTAACCCACTGGAGCTAGAGGTATCTCTGCACTCAGGCAGCTGCTGGCTGCTGACGCTGACAAGCCCCAGGTCAACAAATAAAATGGCACAGTCTTGATGTTACCAAACCACACAGCAAGCCATTTATTCAAGTCCATTGAAAGTCCCAAGGTCGGCAGAGCATGGCAGGCTGCTGAACAACGACATGGCTACATGCAGGGTCCAAGCGTGCCGTAAGCTGGAGACCATTCCCAAATCTTCTCCTTATGTGCAGGAAGCAGACCACATCCCTAAGGCAGCCACCCAGCTGCTCCCAGTAGATTCCACCATGGAGGTGATGACCAGTCTCATCACAGGGAATACTCCATCCAGCTGCCCAGCCACTCAACCAGGCCCAGCCAAGTTGACACACAAACTTAACCACCACACCAAGGCTGTAAATCTTTATGGAAGTAGATTGCCCAGTCTTCCTTTGGCAGAAGGCCTGGTGGGTTTGAACCCCTGACCTCGTGGTTAGCAGGCAAATATCTTGTCCAGTACACCACCAGAACTCCTTGAAATCCATCTTACTCATCCTGTTCCTAGAACCAGGGCCCCTGGCCCCGGAAGAAAGGTCCTTGTTTCTACTGACCAAGAATATGAGACAGGCAGAAGATGGCAGGACCCAAAGGGTTAACTGAAAATCCAAGCTGCGAGCCTGACTGCTGTGGGGAGAGACTAACCCACATCCCGGAACACACGGGGCCCAGGAGTCACCAGGCACCCGGCCAGGCCCATCTCCTGGTCTTGCAGGATCCCTGGCAACCTCGCCCTCAATGTGCAGGTGCACATCGCCGTGAGACCACCATTAC
>NW_006922118.1:856764-857343 GCF_000298275.1 Orycteropus afer afer | reverse complement strand
AAAATGAATTCACAATGTACTTGGAAGTACAAATGTCTATCCATAGCCAATGTTCTAACAACAAGAGCCCGGGAGATTTTCCAAACATAATCTTACAGATTCACTTTGAAAATAAAGCTGTAATATATTACACAGTATAGTATCAGTGTGTGAACACACAGATACACCAATGGAAAAATCAAATCACCCTGGAGACGGTTCACCAACGCAGATAAACATGATTCATGACCCAGCAAAGAAGGCAGAGCAGGCAGAGAGAGAAAGCACATGTACTTCAACACACGGGGTCCAGTCAACCAGATGGAGTCCCCAGGGACACAGGTGTAAGGGGTCTGCTACTGACTGAAAGGTTGGTGGTTTGAGCCCACCTACAGGTACCTCTGAAGCAAAGTCTGCAATCTGCTTCCAAACAATCACCCACGAAACAGCCTAGAGTGCAGTTCTCCTCTGAAGCTCATAGGAGAACCTCACGCCAACAGATGCTATGGCAGCTAGCTTGTTTAAAAAATCAACTAGTGATCTCATTGGAACTAGTTAACTAATCTGTTTACATACACCCCATATGTTAAAAAAAAAAAA
>NW_006922118.1:848719-854844 GCF_000298275.1 Orycteropus afer afer | reverse complement strand
GTTAATATCCATTCAATTGAAAAATTCTCAGTAGAAACATGCAAATAATCAAGAAATTGTGTTCTAGTGGAAACTGAACAACTAAGAGCTTCAATATACACATCTCACAGCTTGAGATTCTCTAGCAAAAGAGAACACTGTTATTTGACATTCTAATTCAAGACAATGGAGGAAAATCAAAAATTATAGAGAATAAATTATCAGCTCTTGGCAGGGGTGGGAGGACAATGTCCTAGACTGGAGGTTCCTGTTTTCCACACACTTGAAAGCCTCAAGGCAAAAGCACTCCACACTGGAGGGGGGAAAAAAAAAAAAAGGGACTGGCAACCCCATGGAGGATTTACCTGGACTCAGTGACCCCATCTTCATACCTACGGTGATGTCAGGAGAACCCAGGATCTCATGAACAGTTAGGGTCTTAACCTATGAACTCTCTCTCCCCCTTTTCTAACTATCACACAGTGTGAGGGAGGGAGCTGCACTTTTAGAACTACAGAGAAAATGCCCCAGTACCCAGGGGAAGTCAGGATCACTGGTAACGAATGGGACAAGGACGGCTCTGGAGGGCCAGGTCTCAGCCTCCACAACCAGAGGTGCTCCGTCCTCAGGCTCTGATCTGGAGACTCTGTCGTTCAACACAGAGCACCAAGGCCCAGGCTGGGGATCCTAACCCCCCGGGATCCTCTGAGAGTCACATAAGGAAGGTGGCCACAGGCATCCAAATCTTGAAAGGCAACAAACATAGAGGAAAGGCCCAGAGAAGGTGAAGCAGGGCCTGAGGATGCTCCCAGGCCTCAGTGCCTTGGCCTTTTCCGCCATTGTTTCTTTGTATCGAGGAACCAGTGCTGCAGCACACAGCTGGTCTCCCAACAAGTCATATCCACCCTCACCCATTTTTGGTAAGAACCAGTTTTCTCCACAACTCACCAATTCCTGGCTCTACCTTCTGGAGGTCTAAGGGAATGTCTTCTCTACGCCCAAGAAGCCACTTCAGGAAGAGGGTTGGGAGTGGAAGCCGAACATTGGAAAGTCTGGAGGCAGATGAACGATGTTAGGTCCACACACAAATCACAGCAGTTGAAGTTCTTCCCGGGATTTATGGATGTGCAAGATGGTCGCCCTGGGTGCCCAACTGCGTGGGATGGACTAGTTCTCCCTGCCCCACACTGCAGACCTGAAATGGAAGGATGGGGAGGAGATGGTGCTGAGTAAGCACGAGTGGCAGGTGCTTGGCTTCCTCCCAGGCTCAGGGCCATGCTCCACCCGGAGGGCACTGGCACTGAAGGCAGAACAGGCTCCGGCCTCCAGAGCACACGCCGGCCTCCTGCCTGTAGTTCCACGGGCTGCTTCATTCTTTCAACAAGGTAACAGCTGGAGGAATTCACTTATTCCAGAGCCTGAGAAGCAACCAATTTGCTTATATTATATGATGGTTAATGTTAACCAAAATTGCAATTACTTCATTATGGAAACCGTAATGGTATTTAAACAAAGAAAGGAGTGGGAATATCTGATAGATCAGGAGGGGTACTCTCTGACGAGGTGGCATTCTAAGAATTACTGAATCTGAACCTGAATTCTAAGAATTACTGAATTCCTCTGGTTAAAAAGTATTCCTCTGATCAGTTTGAAAGCCTACAAAAGTAGTAAAATCTTGACATATTTGAAAGTTTTTAAAACTTGCTTTCCTAATTGAGACCTCCCACGGCTAGTTTCAGCTGAGAACCACAGCCTACAAGATGACCCTGAAAAGAACACACTAAGCCTTGGAGCAACCAAGATAAAAGAGAAACAGAGATACCCTTGGCTGACAGAGGCCTGAGGGTGTCCACTCCTATACTCTGCCCCCTTGTAGAGTTAATCTCTAGGCAGGCATGAGGAAACTGAAAAACACTTCTGACCAAGGACGTTTTCTTATAAAAGACCAGAAGAAGAGCTTGAGAGGACACAAGACAACTATGACTCGCCCCATGATGGGAAGAAAACATTATCAGCATTCCCCAAGTCCCCTCTACATTCTCAGCTCAAATCTCTTTAAAACCTCTAACCATTCCCCAACTCAGGGAGACAGGCATTTTAGAGAAACTGTTCTGTCTCCTTGAGTATCCATACTCAATAAACCTAAAAAGGTCAATAAACCTTTTGCTTTCTATTGAAGTAGGTGACTCTATTTTATAACTCCATTTTGTAATGTCCTGCTATAACCTGCAATATCTTGCTAAAACTCCATTTTTGTAAACACCTCTGAATAACCTACTCACCCCCTCCCAATATGAAAACCCCGTTAGGAGTAACTCACAGAAACTGAGGGTCCTCACCCCGAAATGTTTTGAGACTTCACTCCGGGGTAGTAGTTCCCTTATCGCCCCTATAACGCTAACCTAGCAGTTTCTCGCTTCTGTAACACAGCCTGCTTGCCTGCTTGTGGTTTTAAGCTTTATAGAGTCTGCCTGAAATGAGGCTCGCTACTGCAGTTAAGGTGCACCCATTGTTCCTCTGCAGCCTGGCTACAGCTGAGTAAGACTCTTCTAAATTGCTGGACATTATAGTGGTTATCAGCTTCTTCAGAACCCACAACACTCTCTTCAACCTTTTGTGATCATTGGCTCTTCAGCACAGGGCGTAAGGACCATGTTTTCCTACAACACCGTCACCCCCATAAAAATGACCACTGTCAGAAATACCGAAAACAAGAGTTGGGGAGAATGTGGACAAACTGCCGGTGGAATTGAAAAATGGTGCCGCCTCTGTGGAAACGTGTGGCGGTTATTTAAAATAAAAAACATACAACTACCTCACCCAGTAGGCAGATGAGGCTGAAAACTCCGTTTTGTAAAAACAAAACAAAACTCCGAGGAGCCGGTGCACGGACTGGAGGGTGAGAGAAGGGCGTTGAGACTCAGGCTAACGACCACCAGCGCCCACAAGGCCCCGGTCCGCATTTCTCATAAACTCTCGTTGACGTGGACACTGCAGAGCTGAGAACCTCACGTTTGCTCCACGAGGGGTATCGCGATATTACTTGCTCCACACCGCGGAAACACAGGTCCGCGCCCGCTGCTCGGGGTCCAGGAAGCGGCTACGGCCGTCGGACCAGCATCGCACAGGAAGCGGCAAAGGCGGCGCCCGGCGACAGGAGGTCCTGAGGCTCTGGGAGACGGAGAGACCGAGAGTGCGCGGGAGAGCGGGAGTAGCGCCTCGGACCGGGACTGGAGCCTGCGGGGGAGCCATTACGGTAGCAGCTGATGACTATGGCTGGAAAATCTCTCTCAGAACTGAGCAGGAGCGCGAACAGCCGCCAGCCGAGCTGGCTGACTGGCGACTGAGGAAAAGCTGCCCCACACCGGCGCCAGAGCGCATCCCCAAGCTGCAGCGGACCAAGGCAGGCTTCAGCTTCTGGCTTCTAGGATCTCGGTGCCTAAGGGGAATAGTTCCCTGTGGTAACCACAGGGCTCTAACTCGTCACCAAGGAATTCTGTCGCTCCCTGCTGTGTGCGGCTAGGCCCGAGGCTGCCTTTATTTCCTCTCTAGATAAAAGCCTAGAGTTCCTTCGTTTGTGAACTGAAAGCACTTTTCTGTAATCAGATACCCTTGAGGAGCAGAAAAACTTCGTATTTGCATATTTGGTAGTTTCAAAAAAATCCAGCATATTTCACAAAGAAATTATTTATTTACTCCTCATGACTATTTCCACACTTTAGAATTGTTGAAGTCTCTAGCTTGACTTGTTTCCTGGTTTGTGGTCTCTTGCTTATCAGGCATCTTCCCCTGGGAGCAGGACACAGGCTGTGCAAACCCAGTCTAATCTCCCCAAGGGCTCAGGATCCTGCACACAGGAGTTTCCCAAGGTGAGGGCCAGGAAGACGCCAGTCGTTCTGAGGCCCAGTAGGTAAAACGCCAGATACCTTTGAAAATGACTATTATGAAAAGCTTTTACTTTTTTTCCTCAGATATACACACATGTAATAAAGTACATGATGTGTTCTAAAGTTAAGCGTACCACGCGATGAAATTTTACATCTAGATACACACTCCTATAACCCCCTCAGAGTTTAAGTTAGGGAATTTTTCCAGTATCCAACATTCCCTCCTGCTCTTTTCCTAGGTGACATTCACCTCAGGCATAAGCAGTGATCTGATCATTATTGTGAAATAGGATTTGCACAGGCTTGGACTTCATATCATTGTAAGAATACTGTGTGAAGTATATTGTGTTTGACTTCATTTGATCAACATGTGAGATTTTTTAAATGCTGTTGCACACAACAGTAATTTATTTTTATTGCTGTTGCTGTGTTTTATTCCAATGCATGAATATACTATGATTTCTTACTCCTTTATTGATTTTATTGTTAAAGTTTATGTTATAGCCCAGTATATGGTCTACTTTGTTGATTACTTAATGGGTACTTACAAATAATTTATATTTTGCTGTAGTTAGGGATTCTGGTGGCGTAGAAGTTAAGGCATTCCGTTGCTCATCAAGTCGGCAGGGAGCCACAGGAGAAAGATGAGGAAGGCTATTTCTGTACAGATTTAACAGGCTTGGTAAAACTCGTGCAGTCCTACTCAGTCCTCTGGGGGCGCTGTGAGTCAGAATCAACTCCACGACAGTGGGTTAGATTGAGTTTCTTTGGTTTTATGCTGTCCTGGTGTATAGTGTTCAGAAATTGTCAACTAGATCAGATGATGGATGGTGGTGTTCAGGTCTTCAAGGAGCTCTGGTGGCATAGTGCCTAAGGCATCTGACTGCTAACCAGAAGGCTGGCAGTTCAAACCCACCAAACACTCCTCGGAAGGAAGACGGGGCAATCTACCTCTGTAGAGATACTGCCTTGGAAACCTGAGGGGTTGCTATGAGTCAGATCCAACTCTATGGCAGTGAGTTCTCCATATACATGCAAAGGTGTGTAGTGGTTACTAAGAACAGAGTCTGGAACACTAAGAAATATGATGACATCAGTATGTTTTTCTGTATTCAAAGATAAAAGAGTCATGATTAAAGGACCCTCAAATGATTGGGAAATGTTCTTTCATATTCATACTATTAAAAAAAAAAGAATAAGAAAACCAAACTCGCTGCCATCAAGTTGGTCCCAACACATAGCGACCCCTTCTTGGGTTTCCAAGGCAGTATCTCTATGGAAGTAGACTTCCCAGTCTACCTTCCAACGAGTGGCTGGTGGGTTTGAACCACCAGCCTTCTGGTTAACAGTCAAATGCCTTAGGCACTACACCACCAGAGCTCCTGTTCATATTACAATCAGGGGCAAATCAGGACCCTGACAAGTTATTGAACATGCTGTTGGGCAAAAAGGACCACTCACCCAACACAGAATGTCTCATTTCTTGGGTGGCCTTTGCTGGAAGTTAGTTAGTTAGATATTTTTGCCTTCTAAAGATTCCCTTGTAAAGATTACAGAAAGGGGATATATTACATATTCATCATCCTGATAACTTTCCCTACGAGAAAAGGCAGCGAAGTCAATTGACTATAAAGAGAGATGAAATACCTTAAGACGTCATTACTAAAGGTTATTTTTTCCAAGAAAGATGGATAGATAGTGCAGGGTCTCAACATTCAAACTCCAGAGTCAATTCCAGCTCAGTCATGTACCAGCTGTGTGTTGTCAGGTCACTTCCTCTCCTCACCCTGTTTCTTCTCAGATGCAATTGAAGATATAACAGTACTTATCCATGGGTGCAGGCGATTGTCTACTTGTGTTTTTCTTTCGTCTGTTCCACCTCCTTTTGGTAATGACATTGGGACTCTCCTTTGGGAGTTGCCTCACTTTAGTTTGGTCCAAATGCTACAAATAAGACTCACCTTAATTGCAAGCTACAAGGAGAGGCAGGAGAGTCATGCTTATTACTAAGAGAACCCTGGACACAGTGACTGGTTCAACAATTAGCATGGGACCTGCACAAGGCCAAACAGAATCGATTCTAAGACATTTGCTTAGGTTGTTGGAGGAACCCCTCTAGCGTTGTTACCTTGATGTAAGGATACAGTTGATGGCATTAACATCATGATGACATGAGAACAGTCAGATGAAGCAACACAAAGTAAAGCAGAGAAAAAGAAAGTGTCCTGGTGCTTTACCTGAGCCCATGCGTGCAGCCAC
>NW_006922118.1:847191-848479 GCF_000298275.1 Orycteropus afer afer | reverse complement strand
AAGGAGTGTAACTACTTGAGGTAAATGTTCAACTCATATGCCTGTCTTTTGTTTGGCTGGAAACCACAGGTGTGGGTTCAATTCCAGAACTGAAGGGCACCTAGGGGCCATAGTGCCAGTGGTACCAACAGGCTCTGTCGGACCAGCAAACCTGGTCCCCCCCCCTTTTTTTTCCTCCAAATGATTTTGAGTTTTGTTCCACATTGTTCTCCCTCTCTATAAAGCATCTCCTACATAGATCCCCTTCCAAGTGGATGACAGTGGTAGCCGGGCACCATCTTCTGGTCTGATAGTCGTATAGGCTGCAGATCAGGTGGTGTACCAGTCTCTCGGACTAATTGTTTCCATGAATTTTGGTTTTCTTCATTCTTCTTGGCTCTGGATGAGGAGAGGCCCATCGTTGCAGCTAGATGGCAGCTTGTTAGCTTTTAAGATCCCAGTCGCTACTCGCCAAAAGTAGGAGGTGGAACAATGTTTTTTATAGTATATTATGCCAATTGAGCTTGATGTCCCCTCTGACTATGGTCCTAAGCCCGCAGGTTCAACTACTCGGTCCCTCTGGGTGACTGAGTCAATACATTTTTACTTGGAAACTTTTGATCTGTATTTTTACTAATTGGAACCAAAACCTTCTACACTAATTTTGCGTTTTGGGGATGATAAAATCACAGTATACATTTAAAATGCTTAGGACCTTACAGAGAAGAACTGACCAATTAAAAAACTACATCATTATTCTTATGGCTGAGTTAAATGGATTTTCTGCAACACCTACTGGAAAGGTGGAGTAATTTACCATCTGAAAAGTGTGTGTGAAGGAAAATCAGCAAACTTTTGAATTTTGTGAAAACTTACTGAGGACAGTGGGTTGTTGGAAGAATTACTATTAGGAAAAAAAAGTCAGAGTAGCAAGTGTTGTATATCATTTAGGGACAATGTGATTCATCTTTCCAATGATTTGGTACAAAGGTTAGTGCAGGTATTTTTAAATTCCGGTTGAAATGACAATGTAACTTTGTAGCTTTTGGTGATGAAATCAATTGAACAAGGTCTGATGAGTAGAAGGGAGAGGAAGAAAATTAGGAATATTTATTCTGTGACACCCAACCACTCAGCTCATTGAAAAAACATAGAACAAAACTTGTGGTCTAGAGTTCCGGCAAGATGGCGGACTACGCAGAAAGACTGCATAGATCCTCTTCAACAAAGAAAAGGGAAACCAATTAACACAGACACAGAAGATAATCTTGGACCCCTGAGCCTTGAAGGGAAGGATATAGAAGTGGAC
>NW_006922118.1:823731-840220 GCF_000298275.1 Orycteropus afer afer | reverse complement strand
TTTTTGTTTTTATATCATATAAGACATTATACTGATGAAAAAGTAACAAATATTGACATTATTTCTGTGGAATTGATAATGGCCTTTCATGAACACCAGTGGTATTTATTTTGTTTTAATGACAGAACAAATACTCTTACTATTTGGGGTATGGAAATTTTTTAATTCATAATTCTTTCAAATATGATTAGTCTATCTTTTGTTTTTTTAGATTTTTCTTTTCAAATTGTGATTTGGGTCAAAATTTACAGAGCAAATTGGTTTTCCAATTAACAATATATACTCTTTCTGTTTTGTGATATGTACTACAAAATCCACACTGTAATAGCATTCTATCCATTTCCTCCCTGCATCCACCCCTTCCATTCATCCTTCCTTCCCATCCTCCCCACCTTCCTACTTCTGGACATCAGTTCTGTGAAATTTATAAAGGCCTTTCATGAAAACCGGTGGTATTTATTTTAACAACAAAACAAATATTCTTACTATTTGGGGTATGGAGATGTTTTAACTCAAATTTTGCTCAAATATTATTTATACTCCTTCATTTGACAAGGTTTTCAGGAGCACCTCACAATGTCCTAAGCGTATTATGACAGAAGGGATACAGGGATGTTGAGATGAACCTCCATCCTTACCCTACTGTTCTGCAGTGAATTACTTGCTATAGCTTTTCTAGTCAGTCTTTGTGACTCCTGCCAGATTACTGGGTGTTGTTGTTACGTGCCATCGAGTCATCTCCGACTCATAGCGACCCCTCCTTGGGTTTCCAAGGCAGTGTCACTATGGAAGCAGATTACCCAATCTTCCTTCTGTGGAGTGTCTGGTTGTTTGAACTGCCAACCTTGTGGTTAGCAGTGAAGTGACTTAGGCACCATGCCAACAGAGCTCTCAGATTACTGGGTGGGACCATGCAAATGAGGTATAGGGAACTCTAATGTGGGGATTGGTTAAATTTGTTATTCTGCTAGGTTTAAAATGAGCCTTTCTAGAGGCCATCAAGATAGAAGAGCTAGAGATGGAGTGAACCCTGTCCTTGGACCTGAGATCCCTGTGTTGGACCTCCTTGGCAGAGAGATGGCAAAGACGACTGGCTGAGATGACCTGCTGAGGAGACAAGAGTCACGAGAGAGCGCTGCGGGCCTGCTGGCCCACAGAGCGGGAACGCCGAGTGCCTTGGGAAGGAAGCTTGCTGGAGGAGTGGTAGGTACCTAGTGTTCCTACTGGCAGAGCTACCTTTGCAACACTTGCCCAAGCAGGGCAGAGGCCAGGCCAAGAGGCCAAGGGCCAGAGAGGTGTACCTGAGGGCATGGCACAGGGGAGACTGTCCCGATCGAAGAATTGTATGCCGAGAGCGTTCCTGAGACTGAATTGTAATGAGTTTGGTTTTGGTTTGGTTTACTTCCCTAAAAAAAATACCCATAATCATGAGAATTCTCTGTGAGTTCTGTGCAGCCCTTGCAAGGCACTACTGAACACAGCAGAGAAGGCGTGAGTGCTGTGGGTGGATGGTTGGCGTCAGAATTGGTAAAAGGGCTGGAGGGGTGGTGGCATGTCTTGTTTCATAGGAATAAGCAGTGGGCTGTTCAAAGTGACTGTATCCGCCTCTTGAGGTTGGAGGAGGTCAGAAATGCCACCCCAATGTCCTTTTTGAGCCTACTGAAGCTTGGGTATTGTGGAGACGGGCCAAAGATACAAAAGGCTAGAGGAGATGGGACAAGGACCTAAGCTGGTGAAAAGGCATGAATTGGTGGCCCCTGTGACAAAACCCAAAGAGGATGAGCTGAAATCTTCGAGATTAATTTTTTAAATCACGGTGTGAGCTATGGAACACGTCTTATCTTAGACCCAAAGTGAGTCTCCTGCTGTCATGGATGGTCAGTCAAATGCAGGAGGAAGTGAGACTCGTGCAAGAAGGCTAGAAGAGAAATGGAATTTAGGATTCACAGGGGCCTGAAACTAGGGCAATGTCCCAGGCAGGGCCATAGAAAGGAGACACCCGGGGACAAAGCAACAAGTGGGAACGGTAAGGGCGAGCTTATCCACGGCAAGCAGGGTGGAGGGCCTGCAGACGGCATGTTTTGAGGAATTACTGGTCTTTTACATTAAAAGTGGCTAGTATTTTAGTGTGGGACAAGCCCAGGACCAGACAAAATATATCACACCACAAGGTTTCTATACCTTCCCCCAGGAAACGGTCATCAACGCAGAGAAAAGTAACAAATCCTTTGGGTGCAGTGGCAGAGTCGGTGGTCACACACAGTAAAGGCAAGAGTAGCCTGTCCTGAGGGGAGCAGAGATGAGCATGTCCTTGGGGGACCAAGGGCAGCCTGTCCTGAGGGGACCAAGGGGAGCCTGTCCTCAGGTAACTAAGGGGAGCCTGTCCTGAGGGAGCTGAGAGAAATCTGTCCTGAAGTAACTAAGGGGAGCCTGTTCTGAGGGGCTCGAGGGCAACTTGTCCTTAGGGGGCTGTTCTGGTTCCCTAGTGCCACTCTGACAAGAACATACCACCAATGGGACGGCCTTAACAAAGAGGAGTTTATTTTCTCACAGCTTGGAGGCTTTAAGTCCAAGTTCAAAGTACCAGGCTCTAGGGGCTGGGTGAAAACCCCTCAACCTTAGGGTCCAGCCTGCCTCCTGCTCCCGGCCCACTGGAGCTAGAGGCATTTCTTCGCTCAGACAGCTGCTGGCTGCTGAGGGCGATAAGTAAAAAGGCAAAGTCCTGATTTATTTGTTAATGTGAATTAAGAAATCACATTAATTTAAGTCCACTGGAAGTCCCATGGTCGGCAGAGCATGCAGGCTGCTGAGCAACGACACGGCTCCATGCAGGGTCCAAGTGTGCCTTAAGTTGGAGACCATCCCCAAGGCTTTTGCTTATATACGGGAAGCAGACCACATCCCTAAGGCAGCTACTCTGCTGCTCACAGTAGATTCCACCATGGAGTTGATGACCAGTCTCATCACGGGGAATACTACACCCAGCTGCCCAGCCACTCAATGAGGCCTACCCAAGCTGACACAAAAACATAACCACTACAGGGACTGAGAAGAGCCTTTCCTGAGGGGGCCAAGAAAATACTGCAGTGAGGGGACCGAGGAGCCTATCCTGAAAGGATGAGAAGGGTCCATGTCAGGGGTCTGAGAGGAAGCTGCCAGCATGGAATTGCTGGGAGAGATGATGAGGAAGTGACATAAGGACGAGGCTGTGGGTACTGAGAAGTGGAAATAATGGAAACACTCGAGAAGCAGGGAAGATATCAGCCATATCTCAATATCATTCACTCACCAAGCTCTTTGTGGTACAAATGGATAAGCCCATGGCCACTAACTGAAAGGTTGGCAGTTTGAATCCAACAGCAAGATCTGGTGATTTATGTCTGCAAGATCATGGACATTAACTTAAAAAAGAAAGACCTTCACTTACCAACAGAAGGCATTTTGCTAAACTTTCCCTTCCATTAAGCATGTGAAGCACCTAGGAGGATGGTAACAGCGCTCCGACCAGAGCAGGAAAGACAGTAAGAATCAGAATCGTCGGCTGTGAGTTCAGCTGCAAACGGCTAGGACCTATTAGATATGAGATGCATATTCAGCTTCATGGTGTCCAGAAGACTTGCATTTGGTATCATTTAGAGACTTGTTACCATTTGACACACCCATTCCTCATTCTGTTGTACTTAGTTAGCAACTTATCTTTTGTGACCTGTTGGCTTATTGTCTCTGGTCAGTTTCCCTTTGGGGTGTTCAATCTTTTAGGAGTCTCAACACTATAAACACATCACTCCTTTGGGCTTTGGGATAGATTTGTTTGTGCTCTTCAATAGTTTTTCTCTGGGAATATGACCACGTTTGGAGCATGGACTGTACTAAGGAAGCTTTCTGCTGTCGCAGTGTCTCAGAGATGACCGGCGCTGACATAACGCCCACAAGACCATTATGTCGCTCTGTCTGCTGAGCAGATTTTCAGGTTTCTTTAAACCCAAGCTGACATGTCTACGTGAGGCTTGCCACCTGGAATATTTGGACACCATTTCTTCATGCTTTAGGGAAAAGACAATTTGATGTTGTCAGTTTGTGGTGTGCAACCCCAAGGTGTGTGGCTGGAGGTGAGAAGAGCATGGTATGAACGGACCCCAGGAAGCCATGTGAGCAGCATTCTCAGCATGTATAGGTATCTGAGAAAAAGAACCTGGGCTCCAATATTTAAAAAGATGTAATACAGAAGCCCGACTGAGACCCAAATGGAAATCATGAAAACACCAAATTCAATTCACAGGACATCTCTGAAACACAAATGAATAAAGTGCAAAGCTGAGGGACAACTTGCGTCATGACGTTTCAGCAGATATGAGGCCACCTGGCTCTTCATCATACTCAAACACCGTGTCTTTATGGTTGGTTGTTTTTTAAATCATTCAAAATCATTTATTAGGGTTCTATCATTTGCCAGCAAGTATGGGATACATGCAATTTTGTGGCCAATGTCATTCTGAAGCAACCTAAAATAAATATATAAACTTCACATTTTTTAATGTAACAAATTATCTACAAAACAGAAGTTCCCATTATTGTGCATAGCCTTCCCCTTCACGCAAGTTAACATGTTTACCCTCTAGTTAATGTTTGACACAACATTCCCCTCCCACAACAGATAAGCATTAAAGGCGACTTCTTTTTATGCCTAAATTATCTTTTGAATTTTTACAATAGTGATCACATAAAATATTTATCCTTCACGGATTGACTAATTTCACTGAGAACAGTGTCCTCTAGGTGCACTCATGTTATTAGATTTTTCACAAATTCATCGTTGTTCTTCAGTGTTGCATAGTATTCCATTGTGTGTACGTACAATAGCTTGGTTATCCATCATCCCACTGATGGACATTTAGGTTGTTTACATCCTTTGGCAATTGTGAACAATGTTGCTGATAAACAGTGTGCATATATCTCTTCATGTCAGGGCTGTTACTGCTCTAGAATATAGACTTAGTTGTGGGATTGCTAGATGTGGTGGCTATGTTTGTGTGTCCACTTGGCTGGGCCTGGTTGACTGGCTGGTCAGCTGGATGCAGTTATTCCCAATGGGAAGATTGGAAATTAATTCCATGGTGGAATGTATTGGAGCAGTTGAGTAGATGCTTTGGGTATGTGGTCTGCTTCCTATATATAAGCAGCAGCTTTGGGAGTTGTCTCTAGCTTATAGCACATTTGTACGCGGCAGGTAGCCGTGTCGTTCAGCAGCCTGCCATGCTCTGCTGACCTTGGGAGTTTCAATGGACTTGAATTAATGGCTTGCTGTGTGGTTTGGTAACACAGGGACTGTGCCTTTTACTTGTCAACTTTGGGCTTCTCAGTCTCAGCAGCCAGCAGCTGTCTGAGTGAAGAAAAGCCTTTAGCTCCAGGGGGCCAGGAGCAGGAGCGAGAGCTGAAGGCCAAGGTTGAGGGGCTTTCACTCAGCCCCTAGAGCCTCGTGCTTTGAACTCGGACTTAAAGCCTCCAAACTGTGAGAGAATAAACTCCTGTATGTTAAAGCTATCCCACTGGTGATGTATTCTTGTCAGAGCAGCACTAGGTAACAGAACAGCTGGATTATATGGTATTTCTAATTCCAGCTTTTTAAGGAAGCACATACCATTTTCCACCGAAGTTCCTCCATTTTACAGTGCTACTAGCAGTGTAGAAGGGTTGCAGTCTCTCCATCCCCACCAGCGCTTGTTCTCTGTTTTGTAGACATTTACTAATAATGGTGGGGTGAGATGCTATCTCACTGTTGTTTTGATTTTCACCTCTACTGAATAAAACAATCCTTTCACAAATGGATAGACAAAGATACCCTTTACTACCACTCTTTCAATATTGTACTAGAAGTCCTAGCCAGAGTAATAAGATAAGAAAGGGAAACAAAAGGCATCCACATTGGCAAAGAAGTCAAACTATCTCTATTTCAGATGATATAATACTATATATAAATAATCCCAAAGACTCAGCAGGAAAAGTACTGGAACCAATGAAAAGATTCAGCATAGTGGCAGGGTACAAATCAATATGAAAAAACCCATTAGATTCTTTTACACTAATGCAGACAAAGGAAATCAAGAAAAGAATACTATTTATAACAGCCACTGAAAAGATAAAGTACTCAAGACTAAATCTAACCAGAGACACACAAAACATATAGAAATATAACTATAAAACAGTACTACAAAAAACCAAAAGAGACCTACATAAATGAGAGAATATACCATGCTCATGGTATATTAATGTTAAAACTCTTGACACTGAGAAAATGTCATACTACTCAAAGCAAGCTACACACATAATGAAAGCCCATCAAGACTCCATCATTCTTTAAAGAGATGCAAAAAATAATCACCAAATTTACACAGAATGGAAAAAGACCCCGGAAGAATGAAGCACTACTAGAAAGGAGCTCTGGTGGTGCAGTGCCTAAGGCATCTGACTGCTGACCAGAAGGCTGGAGGTTCAAACCCACCAGCCACTCCTCAGAAGGAAGTTTGGGCAATCTACTACTGTAGAGATACCACCTCAGAAACCCAAGGAAGGGTTGCTATGAGTCGACTTGACTTGACAGCAGTGAGTTTGGTTTTGGTTTTTTACTAACATAAAACAAATAGAAGTGCTTACGTATCCCAGTCTCAAAATCTACTATCCAACCAAGGTAGTCAAAACAGAATGTTACTGGTACAATGAAAGGCATATACACCAATGGAACAGAATTGAGAACCCAGAAGGAAATCCATCACTTACGGACAGCTGATCTTTGACAAACAGCCAAAACTCATTAAATGGGGTACAGACACTCTTTTTAATAAAAGGTGCTGGCATTACTGGATATCCATTAGCAGAAAAATGAAAACAGGATCCCCATCTCACATCATTAACAAAAGCCAACTCAAGATGGATCTAAGATATAAATGTAAAACCCAAAACTATCAAATTATGCATCAAAGAAAACATAGGGACAAACTTACGGATCTTAATACCTGGCACAAATACACTATGAAACATAACTAAAAATCCACATCAGACAAAATGACATCTAGTGACCAAATCAAACTCACTGCCATGGAGTCGGCACAGTGACCCCTCCTTGGGTTTCTGAGGCAGTATCACTACTAAGTAGATTGCCCAAGCTTCCTTCTTGGAAGTGGCTGATGGGATTGAACTGCCAGCTTTCTGGTTAGCAGTCAAATGCCTGAGGCACTATGCCACCAGAGCTCCTAAATAGATGACTGAGACCTCATAAAAATTAGACATGTGTGTAAATAAAAAGACTTCATCAAAAGAGTTGAAAGAGAACCACAGATTGAAAAAAAAAAATTTTAATTAATGAATTATTGGACAAGGTGCTAATCATTAAAATTTACAGGAAACATCAAAACTTCAACAACAAAAAGACAAATAATGCAATTAAAAAGTGGGCAGAGGACAAGAACAGACATATCACCAAAAAAAGACCTTGAGGCAGGCAAAAAGCACATGAAGAAATGATCACAATCGAACACAATCTCCTACCACTCTCCCTCATGCACATTCCTCTCACCAGTGCCTGCCTTGTTGGCCTTGAACATCTGAGTCAAGCCCCTTCCTCAGGGCCTATGCACAGTCTGTCCGCTCTGGCACACGTTTGCCACTATCATCCCTGAGGCCTCAGTCCACGTTGCCTGATCTGCTATCTCTCCTGAACACCAAGTGAAAAATGCAACCCCTCTTCACTCTCTCCCGTACGCCTGCTGTCTTCAGAGCACTTGTCACCTTCTGATGAGATACGAGATTAAGTTATTTGATTGTATTCCGCCTCCACCATTGGTCTGTAAGGACTACCACTTCTCAGCCCTGTGTACCTAGTGCCTAGACAGTACCTGGCCCATAGCACTTAATAGACATTCTTCAGGTGAACTTCTCTAGTGAATAGAAACCATACAACATAACTGTGCTTGGGGGAGTGGCTGCAGGAGGGGCAGGAATTCACTAACCAGAAAAGGCACTACGGATTCCCTAAAGAGCAGTACCATAAAGAAAATAGGGACTAATCGAATCCTTTACAGCAGAATATAAACTATCCCATTCCCACAAGGTGGTAGTCACTTCCTGGGCACAGCCAGCTACCCAGAGGGAGCGAGTAGTTGGATCTGTGGGCTTGGGATCATGATCACACGGGACATCAAGCTCTACTGGTATAACATACTACACAAAACCACTGTTCCATATGCTACTTTGGCAAGTAGTGACTGGGCTCTTAAAAGCTTGCAAGTGGCCATCTACATGCAATGATGGGTCTCTGATCACCCAAAGCAAAGAATGAAGAAAACCAAAGACATGTGGAAACAATTAGTCCAAGGGACTGGTACACCATGTGATCCTCAGCTCATATGACTATGAGACCAGAAGAACTAGATAGTGCCCAGCTATCACTGTCCCCACTTGGAAGGAGATCTCTGTAGGAGATACAGGATAGCGTGGGAGAACAATGTGGAACAAAACTCAAAATCATTTAAAAAAAAAAAGAAAAAGAAAAAGGGACCAGGTTTGCTGGTCTGATAGAGCCTGGGGGAACCCCTGAGACTATGGCCTGTAGCTGCCTTTCAGGTCTGGAATTAAACCCACTCCTGGGGCTTCCAGCCAAAGAAAAGACAGACATATGAGCTAACATTTACATTAGGTAGATATGCTCCTTGGAGAGAATAATCATGGAAGAATAGAAGGGCTGTGTCTACACAGGGAGACAGCTCGGGGGACAGGAGTGCGTGGGAGGAAAGTATACAGGGAAGAGGTGGCTAGGGGGAGGAAGTGGGAGGTGAGCTGTTGCACTGTGGGAGATTATAGTCAATGTCATGAGACAAAGTGTGTGTGAGCTGCTGTATGGAAAGTGAATTTGTCCTGTAAACTTTCACCCAAATCACAATAAAAATTATAAAAACAAGAAACTATCCCATTCCTCCTGGGTTAATAATTTCAGTTTGTTTGGAAATTGGGTATGTCCTTTTTCTCTTTCCTTATCCTCACTACAACCACATGGAAACAGAAAATGGTACATGAATTACCTACTTTTTTCTGGGATTTTCAAAGGGCCAAGATTTGTAGCCCTTCCCGTTCAGACTCTTAATGTCAATGTATCTGGTCACCTTCACTGGAAACCTGACCATCACCCCAGGCTTCATCTCAGACCCCCACCTCCACATGCACATCCTTCCTCCTCCCCACGCTGTCCTTGCTGACATCAATGTCACCTCCATCACAGTCCTGCAGATGCTGCTGACTGTTCAGATATGGAAGAAACTCTTAACTTCTGATGGCTGCTTCAGTCAGATGTACTTTGTGATTTATTTTACCTAACTGTAGCCCATCGCACCCACAGTCTTATGCCAGAAGAGCAGCCTGGGGAAGGGGAACATACATGAGTCCGTTATTCCAGTAACTGGTGTCCTCTGCTCTCCCTCACTGCATTTCCCTTAGCAGCCAGGTTTGCAATCTCTCACACTATCCAATCACCCAGAGTCAGATGAACTTCTGATGCTATCTGTAGGCTACATGACTTCTGACCATGAGAGCTAATGACCAGTTTGATGCTGTCATGTGGTGCACTAGAAAGTGATCCTGAACCCCTGGCACTTCAGACAGCAAAAGCTAATCATCAAATACATCTCTTCTGTAGCTGTGTCTACACAGAAGAGACTTTTATCAGTGGATTAATTTATGTGCCAAAAGGCAGGGAGGAGTTATTTAAACCTGATGAATTAAAATTCCAAATCACACATTGGATTTCTATGGAAGATTATTATTTTTTTTAATGTAAATCTGCACCCTGAAGTATAAAAAGCTTTCTGTGCATTAGCATATAGGTTTACTTAGGGGTGAAGGACTGGATGGCATGTTCTGTATTACTTAATTAATAAGGTTCCCGATGGTTTTCACTATTCCCTATAGGAGATTTCATCCATCCGTCTGTTCTCACCTCTGTATTATGTTTTATTATGTCAGTAGGACAAAACCATTTTGATTCTTCAGGAGTCCATGTTCCTGGGTTCATGGAATTGGGATGACCCACCCAGACCTTCACTTCAAACTCTGCCTCTATCTCACATGTCCATCTCCCGTCTGTGTTTGCCTCAGGCCTGTACACGATGGTTGCACCCAAGAAAAATGACTCAACCAACAGCTTGGGGAACAAAGCCATGAAGGGAGTCCTGTGGTGGCTTCTAGGCAGTGAGCCTTCCTCCCGGTGACAGAGTCAATGGCCTGTGCTGGACAAGTGTGTCCAAGGGTGATGGGACAGAACACTGAATAGTGTGAACTCTTAGCTTCCCGTTCTGGGTTGAAATCTTGAAGCCACAACTAACAGTGACTCAGAATAATGCTCACCCGCCCTAAGCATCAGTTTCCTCGTGTGTGAAAAAGAAGCTGTGACACCATGTGCCTCAGAAGGCTGATGTGAGGATGAAGTGAGCTAATATGGTGCAGCACTCCCACGAAAACTGTCACGGGTCAAGTATTAAGTAAATGCTAGCTTCTCCTATGCATCAACAACAAAATCAAACCTATTACCATCAAGTTGATTCTACCTCATGACAATCTTATAGGACAGAGTAGCACTGCTCCACATGGTTTCCAAGGCTGTGAATCTTTATGGAAGCAGACTACCTCATCTTCCTCCTGTGGAGTTGCAGGTGGGTGGGAACGTCCAAGATTCAGGTTAGCAGCCAAATGCTTTAACAACTGTGCCACCACAGCTTCTTACTGTTATGTAAGAGGGATGTGTTTTTATGTCCCTGGGTTTCTCCCATATTAGTAAGCTAGTTTATCTCCCTGTGACATGGCCTCCACTAGGGCTCAGTGCTCCAGGATCAATGTATGCATGGTAAGAAATCTAGCTGTATCCTTGCCCTGCAAAACACTAGACTTTATTAGGACATGCCTCCCTCCCACTTCTATTAAAAATGTCTCCATCTATTGAGAATTGAGAGCTGTCATTTGAGGGGGAAAATGGTGCCAAGGGAGAATCACTGAGGTAAGGGGGATGTTGTGAAAAAAGGAAAGAAAATTTTAAAGAAGCTCAAATGGCAAGTGTATCCAAGAATGATGGAACAGAGCACTGACTGCTGTCAACTCTTAGCTTTCCCTTTCCCGGGTCAAATCCTGATGCCCCCCTGGCAGAGGCACAGGGAGGCCACACCTTCTGACCTCCTCTAACCCCACAAGAGGAAGACAGAATCACCATCAGTAGCCCAAGGCCTATCACTGTGAGGCCAGACACGCTGCCTCCCTCCACCCCTTTCATCAACCCTGACACCAACCGTTCCTCCTGCAGCACTCATCACCTCTCTGCTGGGTTCGATAATTTGCTGCAGTGGCCAATAGAACTCACAGATTATGGGGTTTAGTATGGAAGCGACAGACTACAATTCAAGTTCAGGAACACGCTAATCTCTCAGCCTCCAGTTTCTCTCCCAGCAGCACGTCTCTCAGTCTCTCCCCCAGCAGTGCATGTCTCTCGTGTCTCTCTCCTAGGAGGTGTGTCTCCTGTTGCTCCCAACTGGCAGTGAGAGATTCCTTCTGCCTCCAGGAAGGCTCCTTTTTGAGCCTGGCAGAGTGACCAAACTAACCAATCCCAACATCAGAATTCTATACACCTAAGAGAGTGAACTTCTCAGAAGATTGCTTCCTGACACTCCCAACAGAAATACCCCAGGTGGATAAGTTTAACAGTCAGGAGCTACTCAGTTGCTCATGGCAAATTCCATCACAAAGTTTACAAAGATGGCTAGAAAAGCCACACGACGTAATTTACTACACCACACCCCTAACAGGCGGTGACTCTGAGAAAAAGCTCCCACTGCTTGTGCTTCAGTTTGCTCATGTGGGAAAGAGTCTGTAACAACAAGTTCCTCCTAAGGTTGATGTGATGAATCAATGATTTAATATGGTAAAGCCACAGCATGAGAAATGTCAGAGGTCAGTTACCTTGTCAATGCTGGCTCCATGAGGTATTTTTATAAAACATCTCTGTGTTTGGTCCATTATGAAGCCAGTGTCTCTACCTGTGTCCTTGCCTCTTAAACATGAGAAAATACTAGCACCTGTCTCCCCCAAGGTGTCACTGAGAAATGCCTTCAGATCCTGCCAGCTGGCCGCTGACATGCAAAATGGAGCCCTGTTGATCAATTACTGATGTAATGGGAGAGTCTTCCAAAGAGGAACAAAAAATTTGAAAGGCAAAAAAAGCAAAGAATCAGGGCTACAATCTCGTACCATTTGGGAATCTTGGGGAATATGATCAGAGATTGGCCCTGGGTTAAAACACAGCTTCTACAGCACAGGTAGCAGGTATGTGCAGGCTGGAGAACCTGAGAGGACGCTGCGCTACAGAGGGAGCCTGCTGGCATTTCTGGACACTACATGAGGGATGAAGAAGACAGAGCCCATCGTCCACACACTGGAAACGGCCCCTGGCGGGAGATCACACAAAAACCAAACTCATTGCTGTGAAGTGGAATCCGACTCATAGCAATCCCTCCTTGGGTTTCAGAGGCGGTATCTCTACGGAAGTAAATTGTCCAATCTTCCTTCTGAGGAGTGGCTGGTGGGTTTGAACTGCCAGCCTTCTGGTTAGCAGTCAAATGCCTTAGGCACTACACCACCAGAGATGGGATAATGCCACCAAGTGTCTGATACAGACATCCTTTGCCAAAGCACAGATTCCCTGTACTGAAGAAGGTTTATGGTTGACTGGAATGATCTGAGGCTGTACTGATTCGGCAGGAGAGGACCACAGGGTTGGGAACATACCAAGAGAACATAGAAAACATTAATGAACACAGAGTTTGGTAAAAACCACCAGTGGGAGGCCGAATCACAGTGTCAATAACTAACAATTCAGTGAGAAGAAGATGCTCTTGTGAGCCTATGGTGGAGACAGGGGAGCATAGTCAGGCCAGCTAACCCAGAGCATGAAATAGAGCTGCTTCATCTACTGTAAAAGACTTCAACACATAGTATTCAGCCAGAGGTTGTCCTTCACCACAGGTCCCAACAGTAGTGACTTACTTAGCACTACTCACATACCAGGCCCTCCTAAAAGTTTTTAACATACACAGGGAAGTTCCCCCATACTATCCAAAATAAAGCATACCTAAAACCTTTCATGAACCTAAATACTGTAAAGGCAACAAGCAATTACCATTATTTTTTTGTGAAAATATTCAGTGGTCAGACCTGATGCCACCTTACGATGATAAAAACAAAAACACAGTAATAATAATCATAGGTAATAACAATTAGTAGGTGAAAGTAGGAGAAGAAACAAAACATTTCTACTGTCAAGATATCACCATATGAGAACTCTACTATTTAAAAAAAGAAAAATAGTTAATTCTAAACAGGAAAGAATGTAAGCAAATGTGTTAAATATGCAAACAAAACTAAACACTTTTAAAACAAATACAAGTGTATTTAGTTGTTTAAAAATTACACCTATAAAAACATTAAAAATTACAAAGCCACGTTTGCTCAAAGTTATTCCTTGCAGTTTATATGTACAAGCCAAATACAAAGCAACTCAAATAACCCTTTCTTTGAATTAGTACAACTATCCTACTCATTGAGAAACTCTGTTCTTTCCTCCCAGGTTGTTGCAAATTTGCTGTTTGAATTTATAACGATAAAGATGAAAAATCCCACGTTTACACAAAGTAATCTCTCGTAAGTGATGGACAAGGAAGGACTAAAAGCTTCCCTACTTTCCTCACATTCATAAGGCCTCTCCACTGTGAGTTCTCATATGTGTCTTGAGGTTTGATGTTTGCCTAAAAGCTTTCCCGCATTCCTTACATTCGTAAGGCATCTCTCCAGTATGAGTTCTTTTATGTATAAAAAGGGATGAGGAAGAACTAAAGGCTTTTCCACATTCTTTACACTCATAAGGCTTCTCTCCACTGTGAGTTCTTGCATGCTTAGTGAGGGCTGAGGAAGTACCAAAAGCTTTCCCACATTCCTTACATTCATACGGTTTCTCTCCACTGTGAATTTTCACATGTTTACTGAGGTGTGAGGAACGAGTAAAGGCTTTCCCACATTCCTTACATTCATAAGGCCTCTCTCCAGTGTGAGTTTTTAAATGTCTACTGAGATATGAGGAACAACTAAATGTTTTCCCACATTCCTTACATTCATAAGGCCTCTTTCCACTGTGAATTCTCCTATGTTTACTAAAGGCTGAGGAATGAATAAAGGATTTCCCACATTCCTTACATTCATAAGGTTTCTGTCCACTGTGAATTCTTCCATGTATATCGAGGTATGAGGCCCACTTAAAGGTTTTTCCACACTCTTTACATTCATAAGGCCTCTCTGCACTGTGAGTTTGTTTATGTTTAGTGAGGGCTGGAGCCTGACTAAAGGCTTTCCCACACTGCTGACATGTGTAAGGCTTCTCTCCATTGTGAATTCTCATATGTTTAGTGAGGTCTGAGGAACAATTGAAACCTTTCCCACATTCCTTACACTCATAAGGCCTCTCTCCACTGTGAGTTCTTATGTGTTCAGAGAGGCAAAAGGGACGACTAAAGGTTTTCCCACATTCCTTACATTTGTGTGGCCTCTCTCCACTGTGAGTTTTCTTATGTGCAACGAGGTGTGAGGAACGATGAAAGGCTTTTCCACATTGTTCACATTCATATGGCCTCTCTCCACTGTGAGTCTTTGTATGAGTACTGAGGTTTGAGAGCATCCTAAATGCTTTCCCACATTCTTTACACACATAAGGCTTCTCTCCAGTGTGAGTGGTTTTATGTTTAGTGAGGGCTGACTTTTCCACAAAGGCTTTCCCACATACCTTACATGCAAAGGGCCTCTCTCCACTGTGAGTTCTCATATGTACAGAGAGCTTTGAGGGCTTACTAAAGGCTTTCTCACATTCTGTACATTTAAATCGCCTGACCTCATGGTGTGTTCTTCTATGTTCTGTGAGGGTTGAGGCTTCACTAAAGGCTTTCCCACATTTCTTACATTTGTGTGGCCTGTCTCTGCTGTGAATTTTCTTATGTACAATAAGATGTGACGAGCAACTAAAGGCTTTCCCACATTCCTTACATTTGTGTGGCCTCTCTATACTGTGAGATGTTTTACGTATCAAGGATGAAGGAAGACTAGTGGTTTTACTACTTTCTTCACATTGATTCTTGTGACCTCTCACATGTTTAGAGAAGGAAGACAAACTAGAGAAATCTTCCCCGCATTTGTGACATTTACAGCGTTTCTTTGCAGTGCATGTTGTCACAGGATTCTCAAGGTTTGATGGGCAAATGACATCCTTCTCAAATACCTTGTATCTTCCAGGTTTCTTTCCATCAAGACTTCCCATAGAAGTGGTCAGGGGCGAGGGAGAACTGCAGGCTTCTCCATGTTCCTTAACCTGACTAGTACTGCATCCAGTGTGAGATCTGGTGTGATGCTTATGGGATAACTGATCCATGAAGGACTTTCCACACTCACAGCATTCAAAAGGAGTTACTTCTGAATGATTTCTTTTAAACACAGCAAGTTTTGGAATCCAGCTTAAGGTTTTTGCACGATGCTTGCCTTCATTTTCACAATGGTTCTCTACTGAACAATTTCTGTTAAAAATAGGCAATATGCTGTTGGTAACAAATTTGTTCCTGTTTTACCATTTCCAAATACACTGAACACGCATGGGTTATGTACTAACTGCCTCACATTGTATAGGATAAACCATCTGGCAGAAATACTCTCACTGCTGTCACTGTATTCCTGAACTTACTAAATTGTACAGCTAGCTTCATGTACACACACAGACATAGATACACAAAGAGTGATACCCTGCTCAAGCATGGCAGACAACTGCACTGTGTTGAATGTGTTTGTTCTCCACAGCTCAATAAGCCAGTGCCATGCATCAGGCTCCTGACAATGTTGGGATCCATGTGGGAACTGAATTACTGGCACCTGCCGTGACAGGGACACAGAAAGCAATGCAGTCACCCACCATCTTTGAGCAGGTAGCACTGATTATTTCCTACTTGGATAAAAATCCAACAGGTGTGATTGTTTGTTATACAATGGATAAGCTGCCCACATTTATGTTGGCAATTGCTGAACCCTTTCCAACCAATTCTAAACCCTGATTTATACACACACACACACACAAAATACGATATCTGTATTTTAATGTTCTGACACCTTAGGACTTTCCTGTGATGCATTATTTTCTCATATTTGAACGACACTCACCTCAAACATCTCCTCTGGTTTTTATGCTGATCTCCACTGCCATGAGATTCAGAGATGTCTCCTAACATAGAGCACCAGGTGTTAGTCTTCATGAAGCCCATCAGTATATGGTCACTGGATAAGCTTTTTCCATCGCTACTATTTTGGGAGACTGACCCAATAATTCAAGTTGCGATTCACAATATAAAACACAAAAGAAAGAAACTCTTAGGGAAAA
>NW_006922118.1:820914-821941 GCF_000298275.1 Orycteropus afer afer | reverse complement strand
CATACACCAAGAGGCCATGGCTGTTTTACTGAATAATTTGTTCCCCTTCCTCAGGCCAAATACTGGAGAAAATCAACAGGTAAAATATGTTACTTCACTACAGGAACTTCAAGAGCAAAAAATGATGCCATCTTTTGACCTATATACCTCTGAGGAACAAGAAAGAAAAAACATCCAAATAGAAGTTGTCTGACTCTAAAAAAATTCAAGAGAGTTGAATAACTGGCAATTTTCATATTGTATTTATTAATATAAGCTATTTTTGACACACATCAAATTTAGTCAAGACATGCTAGACCTATACATATTTAAAACATTCTTTTTCATACCATTTCTTTCACCCAAGTAAATGATGCCATTCTTACCGACTGAGGCCAGGTTCCTCAAGGTTTCCATCATGACATCTCTGTAGAGTTTCCTCTGAGGAAGATCCAGCAGAACCCACTCTTCCGGGGTAAAGACCACGGACACATCCTCAATGACCACTGAGTCCTAAAAAATCCCACATGTCTGGATCAGTAAGGTACCATGGACTCCAATGTGTACAAATAAGCAACAGTGAGGCTGACAGTCCTAGGAACTAGAACAAGGTTCTGTGTTCTACTGAGGTCGACTGCAGGGTATAACCATTAGCTTCATCCCTTCACTAACCACATTCACTTCCTCACGGATTGCCTCCTGCCTCCCAGACCTCCAACACACTGAAATAATATCCCAAAGGTTGATTGTGACTAGATGCAGCTTTATTCCTCTCTATTTATGGTGTAGAACAGTTAGAAAACACAGCAGAAATTACAGCAATGTTCTCAGTTAGATCATCATTTTCTTGGGATCAATTACACCTCCTTGCACAGAACCCACTCAACTACCCAACAAAACAAATTACACATGAAGGCAGGATATGGTATTAACAACTGGGAGACATTGCAAGACTGTAGTTTTGCCCTCATAGTCACCAGAGGACCAGGGGCCCAGGCAAATCAATTGGCAACCCAAGCCCCTTGAACTGCTCCTGTGTTTTTTTTTT
>NW_006922118.1:796170-804725 GCF_000298275.1 Orycteropus afer afer | reverse complement strand
GTTCCACAATCAGCTTCTGGTTTTGTTTAGGCTGAAGATATTGAGCTTCTCCATTGCTTCTTGCCACAGATGTAGTCAATCTGATTTTTGTGTACTCCATATGGCAAAATCCACGTGTACAGCCACCATTTGTGTTGTTGAAAAAAGGTATTTGCAATGAATAAGTCGTTGGTCTTGCAAAATTCCATCATGCATTATTTCTACCTCAAATGCCAAATTTTCCAACTACCAGTGATTCTTCTTTATGTCCAACTTTTGCATTCCAGTTACCAATGATAATCAGCCCATTTTATATGCACATTTGATCAATTTCAGACTGCAGAAGTTGGTAAACATCTTCAATTTCCTCATCTTTGGCT
This sequence comes from Orycteropus afer afer, assembly GCF_000298275.1. Lineage (NCBI taxonomy): Eukaryota > Metazoa > Chordata > Mammalia > Tubulidentata > Orycteropodidae > Orycteropus > Orycteropus afer. The sequence goes on along the minus strand of NW_006922118.1, from coordinate 804,366 downwards.
TTGGTGGTTGGTGTGTAAATTCAAATAATAGTATTACTAACTGGCTTTTCTTGCAGGTGTATGGATATCATTCTGTCACTGATAGCATTGTACATTAGGACAGATCTTGTAACATTCTTTTTCAATTTGTCATTCCCAGCACAGTAGATCATGTAGTAATATGATTCAAAATGGTCAAAACTGGTCCATTCAGCTCACCAATGCCTAGGATATCGATCTTTATGCATTCCATTTCATTTTTGACAACTTTCAATTTTTCTGGATTCATACTTCATACATTACATGTTCTGATTATCAATGGATGTTTGCACCTGTTTCTTCTCATAGTCAGTCGTGCCACTTAAGCAAAGGAGGCCCTGAAAGCTCTACTGTCTCCATATCATTAAGGTAGGCTCTAGTCTGATGAGGAAGCTCTTTCCCAGTCATATTTTGAGTGCCTTCCAACGTGAGGGGCTCATCTTCCAGCACTGTATTTGACAGTGTTTCAGAGCTATTCATAACATTTTCCAGTAATATACCAGACAGGGTTTCACTACTATTCATAAGGTTTCCACTGGCCAATTCTTTGAGAAGGAGACAGCCTCTTCCTTTTTCTGAGTCTGCCTCGGTCTGGAAGCTCCACCAAAAGCGGTCCACCATGGGCACCCCTGCTGGCACAGCCTCCAACCTCACATCGACGCGTAAGCCACCACAGTATGACAAACTGACAGACGAGGTTATCTCCTTTAGCTGTTCCAACAGCTCTGCTCACTTCCTGGGCTTCCCCCTACCTGTTACTGCCACCCCTGTCTGGCGCTGCTCCCTGCTTCCTGTTCCCTGCCTGCCTTACCTGTTCCGGCCACCAGACGTCTGCCACTGCGCCATGGTGGAATCTACTGTGAGCAGCCAAGTAGCTGTCTTAGGGATGTGATCTGCTTCCAGTATATATGGAGAAGTTTTAGGACTCGCACATTTGAATACTGCACGTAGCCGAGTCATTACTCAGCAGCCTGTCAATCTTGAAACTCTTAATAGACTTGAATCAATGGCCTGCCATATGGTTTGGTGATATCGAGACTGTGCTGTTTTACTGGCAGACCTTGAGTTTGTGAGCCTCAGCAGCCCGCAGCTGCCTAAGTGAAGAGACACCTCCAGCTTCATTGGGCTATGAGCAAGAGACAGAGCTGAAGTCCAAGGCCCAGGGGCTTTCACCCAGCCCCTAGAGCCTGGCACTTTGAACTTGGACTTCCAGCCTCTAAAACTGTAATCCCTGTTTGTTCCAGCCACCCACTTGTGGGACTTTTTTGTTAGCGTGGCATGAGAGGTGACCAAAACACTTTCAGTTCAATCATCTCTGATTTTCATCAAGGGATGGAGGATGCTGGATTCTCTGTGGCCTCAAGGATTTATACGCTCAGTTTCCCCAACTGAAATCCTGTTTACACCCATCTGCTATCACACAACCATAAAACCAAAAACCAAACTCACTGCTGTGGAGTCAGATCTGACTCACAGCGACCTCTCCTTGAGTTTCCAAGGCAGTATCACTACTGAAGTAGATTGCCCAATCTTCCTTCCAAGGAATGGCTGGTGGATTTGAACCACCAGCCTTCTGGTTAGCAGTCAAGTGCCTTAGACACTATGCCACCAGAGCTCCCTCACACAACCATACAAGTAGCTAAATTTTCTGAAACTTCACTTAGATATTTTGACTAGTCTTGTTCCAGAGATTTCCCAATTTGCCCTCAGTCCTAATATCGAATGTGCTAACACTGGGTAATATGATTGGTTTGTGCTCCAAGAAGCCTTCCACCTTTTAAGAACTGTGGTTCTTTGGGGGCAAAGACTGTGGTTCAATCCATAGGGTCCACTGCAGCAGACACACATACTGTGGGTTTGAGCTTCATACACCCTTCCTCACCTAGAGTAACATCGTTCAGCAACATCACATTTCGTATTAGACCAACTCCGGCTGGCCAAACGGTTCCTCACAAGGTCTTGATGAAAATGTCTGCCTTCCAGCCAAAGAAATGCGTAGAAACATGCCAGCTACTAACTGTTTTGTCCTGGAATTGGGATAAATATGATCCCATGTGTACATACTAGTTCCAACTCAGTTTCTCAAGTCTTCCTCTCTCTTAAGCACCTAGAACCGTCCATGGAGAGGGAATGAATTCCTCACCTTATTCTCAAGTTATGAATGACTAGCAACACTCAACACAAGTCCTGCCTGAAGAGACATAGAAAACAAAGAGGAACCTTTTCAGACAGGAAACTGTGGTCGAGAATTCGCCCCCTGAGGTAGGAACAGACCTGCCCTTGAGTTCACAGACTGGCCCTCACTAGACACCTCTTCACGCACAAACGAGGGGTCCGGCAGTGTTACCTGTTTCCGCACCGGGAGACGCAGGTTCGCCCCCGCTGCTTGGCGTCCACAAAGCGAGTGCAGCCGCGGTGACGAGATCGCGCGGGAAGCTGCGGCGGCGGCCCCGGCGACTGGAGGCCCCGAGAAGCCAAGAGACTGAAATGCGTAGTAGAGCGGGGGCAGCGCCTCGAACCCGGAACCCAGGGCTGCGGGGCACCCGCTAAAGAAGCGGACCAAACGCCGACTTTAGGAAAGAGCTACCTGCTACTGGAGCAGAAGCTGGAACCACGCGCCCGCCGACCAAACCGGAGGCACACTTCCGTGTCCGGTTTCTGGGTTCTCGGTGCGCGGAAGGATAGCTCCGTGGGGAAACCCAAAGCTCTCCACCTGATGACCGTGGGATTCCGTGGCTACATGTTGCGTGTGGTTCGACCCACGGCTGCCCTTACTTCCTCTCTAGAAAAAAAGCTTAGAGTTACTTCAATCCGTTTGTGAACTGAAATGCAGATTTCTGTAATCAAAGATAGCCTTGAAGAGCAGAGAAACTTAATATTTGGTCGAGAAGATGTTAATATATTCTTTAAAGAAATAATTTCCAGACTTTACAATTGTTGAAGTCTCCTGTCTGACTTCTGTTTCATGGATTGTTGTCTTTTCATTTCAGGAATCTTTAAGAAATAATTTCCAGACTTTACAATTGTTGAAGTCTCCTGTCTGACTTCTGTTTCATGGATTGTTGTCTTTTCATTTCAGGAATCCTTAAGAAATAATTTCCAGACTTTACAATTGTTGAAGTCTCCTGTCTGACTTCTGTTTCATGGATTGTTGTCTTTTCATTTCAGGAATCTTTCCTTATGAGCTGGGCACAGAATATGCAAACCCAATGTGATCTGTCCAACTGCAGTGACCCTGCAGAGTTGTCCTGGACAAAAGGCGGGAAGGCATCAGGCATTCATCAGTGCTCCTCAAAAGACAGGTGACGAAGTGATCTTCCAGAACAACTGACAGCCTTGGAAACCATATAGGGCAGTTCTTCTCTGTCCCCTAGGGACTCTGTGAGTCGGAATCCGCTCAATGGCAGTGGGTTTGATTGGATTTCTTTGGTTTTATGCTGTTGTTAGGAGCTCTGGTAGCGTAGTACCTAAGGCACTTGACTGCTAACCAGAAGACTGGTGGTTCAAACCCACCAGCCACTCCTCAGAAAGAAGGTTGGGCAGTCTACTTCCATAGAGATACTGCCTCGGAAACCCAAGGAGGGGTCACTTTGAGTCGGGTCCGACTCAACGGCACATAACAACAACAACATGCTGTTGTTGTGTAGGGTGTTCCATAAATGTCAACTAGATCAGATTGTGGGTGTGTTTTCAGGTCTTCTACGTGCTTACTGACTTCCATATCCATGTAAACATGGGTGGAAGTTACTACCAAGATAGTCTGGAAAACTAAGAAATGCTATGAGATCAGTCTGTTTTCCTGTATTCAAAGATTAAAAAGAGTTACGACCAAGGTATCCTCAACTTCTTGGGAAATGTTCTTTCATGTTCATATTATACTTAGGGGCAAATCACAACCGCAATGCATTGTTGAACATGCTATTGGGAAAATGGACTATTCATCCGGCAAGGAATGTTTCATTCTTGGATGGCCTTGCTAGAAGGTTTTGTTTTGCTAATGTTCATCAAGATTACAGAAAATGGGACACATTACATGTTCATCACCCTGGTAACTTTCCCAATGAGAAAAGGCAGTGAGGTCAACTGACTGTAAAGTGAGATGAAATACCTTAAGACGCCATTACCAAAAGTTATTTTTGTCAAGAAAGATGAATACTGCAGGGTCTCAAAGTTCAAACTTTAGAGTCTCAATTGCAGCTCAGTCTCATACCAGCCATGAGTTTTTTGTCAGGTCACTTCCTCTTCTCAGTCTCAGTTTCCTCTCACATGAAATTGGAGATATAACAGTACCTTCTCCATAGGTGCAGGAGATTGTCTACTTGTGATTTTCTTTCATCTCTTCCATCTCCTCTTGGTAATGACATTGGGATTCTCCTTTGGGAGTTGCCTCTCCTTTAGTTTGGTCCAAATACTACAAATGAGACTCATCTCAGTTTCCAGCTGCAAGATGAGGCAGGAGACCCAGGCCTGGTATTAAGAGAACCCCAAACACAATGATTGGTTGTACAGTTAGCATATGACCTGCACACAGCCAATGAGAATCTATTCTAAGACTTTTACTTTTTAAGTTGTTGGGGGAACCCCTCTAAGGTTGTTACCTTGATAGGATGTAAGCATACAGTTGATGGCACTCACGCCATGATGAGAATAGTCTTAAGGACGAAGCAACACAGATGGAAGTAAAGCAGAGAAAAAGAAAGTATCCTGGTGATATACCTGAGCCCATGCATGCAGCCACATTTCAGCCAACTTCCAAGCTTATGAGACAATATATTTTTATTTGAAAAGTTTTGATACATATTTTCCGTAACTAGAACCAAAAACTTCACTAATTTTGGGTTCTTGGGATGATAAAATGATATTATAAATTTAAAATGCTTAAGATCTTACAGAGAAGAACTGATCAATTTAATAACACATATTATTAGTCTGTGGCTGAATTAAGTGGATTCTCTGCGACACCTAATAGAAAGAAGGAGTAACTTAACATCTGAAAAGTGTCTGTGAGGGAAATTCAGTGAACTTTTGAATTTTCTTGAAACTTTCTGAGGACAGCAGGTTGTTACAAAAATTAATACTAGGAGAAAAAAAAACACACAGAACAAAACCTTTTGACTCATGTTTTTGTTTTTCATACCATGGAAGGCATTATACTGATAAAAATAAACAAATATGGACGTCATTTCTGTGAAATTGATAATGGACTTTCATAAACACCAGTGGTCTATATTTTGTTTTAATGACAAAATATTCTTACTATTTGGGAATTGGAAAAAATCTGTATTCAAAATTCTTTCAAATATGATTTCTAGTCTATCTTTTCTACTGTCTGCAGTATGGATTTCACCTCAATATAAAGAAAACAAAAATTCTCACAACTGGACCAATAAGCAACATCACAATAAATGGAGAAGAGTTTGAAATTAGCAAAGACTTCATATTATTTGGTTCTACAATCAACACCAATGGAAGCAGCAGTTAAGACATCAGACAATGTATTGCATCGGACAAATCTGCTTCAAAAGACCTCTTTCAAAAGCAAAGATGTCTCCTTGAAGACTACGGTGCAGCTAACCCAAGCCAGGGTATTTTCAATCGCCTCATGTGTATGTGAGAGCTGTATGATGAAAAAAGAAAACTGAAGAATAACTGATGCTTCTGAGTTGTGGTGTTGGCAAAGAATACTGAGAGTCCCATGAACTGATACAAGGACTAACAGATCTGTCCTGGAAGAAGTGGATCCAAAATGCTCCTTGGAAGCAAGGATGGCCAGACTTCATCTCACCTACTTTCTGATGTTGTCAGAAGGGACCATTCCCTGTAGAAGGATATCATGCTTGGTAAAGTGGAGGGTCAATGAAAAAGGGAAGGCTCTCAGTGAGATGATTGACACAGTGGCTGCAACGATGTGTTCAGTACAGCAAGGATAGTAAAGCTAGCACAGGACTGGTAGTGTTTCATTCTATTGTGTATAGGGTCACTATGAGTCGCAGTCCACTCAACAGTACCTAACAGCAACAACAACAACATGGATAGAAGACTTAACATTGAAAAAATGTCAATACTATACAAAGCCTTCTATGGATAAAATGAAATCCTCATCGAGACTCCATCATCATTCTTTAAAGAGATGGAAACTATTATCACCAATTTTATACAGAAAGGAAAGACACCCCACTAAAGTAAAGCACTACTTACATAAAACAAGTAGGAGTGCTTACACATCCCAATCTCAAAACCTACTATACAACCAAGGTAGTGAAAATAGCCTGTTACTGGTACAAAAAAAGTGGCCCATACACCAATGGAATGGAATTGAAAATCCAGTAGGAAATCCATCCACCTACAGACAGCTGATCTTTGACAAATGGACAAAACTCATTAAATGGGGAACAGATACTCTTTTTAACAAATGGCCTGGGCATAACTGGATATCCATTTGCAGGAAAATTAAACAGAACCCATATCTCACACCATAGACAAAAACAAATGCTAGAAGGACCCAAGACCTCAATATAAAATCTAGAAAGACAGAGAGCATCTAAGAAAAAATAGGGACAAACTTCGGGGCCCTGATACCTGGCATACATACATAAATACTATCAAACATAACCAAAAGTGCACAAACATCAAAAGACAAAATAGATGACAGGGACCTCCTAAAAGTTAGACACGTGTACACATAAAAAGATTTTACCAAAAGAGTAAAAAGGGAACCAGACTGTGAACACTGTTTTATCAATGACATATTGGGCAATGTGCTAATCATTAAAATTTACAGAAAACATCAACACTTCAAAAACAAAAAGACAAGTAATCCAATTAAAAAAATAGGCAGAGGATTTGAACAGACACATCACCAAAGTCTTCAAGGTGGCCAACAAACATGTGAAGAACTGATCACAAGTTAACACCGTCTCCTATCACTCTCCCTCATGCACATTCCTATGACCACACTGGCTGCCTTGATGGCCTTGAACATCTGAATCAAAACTCTTCCTCAAGGACTTTGCATGGTCTGTGTGCTCTGTGGCGCACATTTCCCCACACGTCCTTCCCTCTGATTACATGTTGCCTGGTCTGCTGATCTGGTCAGAACACCAAGTAAAAAAAACCAGCAACCCCTCTTCACTCTCTCCCGTACACCTGCTGTCTTTCCCTTCAGAGCACTTGTCACCTTCTGATGTGGTACATGATTATGTTATTTGATTGTATTCTGCCTCCACCATTGGATTGTATGGATTTTCGCTTCTCAGCACTGTGTACCTAGTGCCTACACAGTGCCTGGCACATAGCATTCAATATATATTCCTGAAGTGAACTCAGGTGAACTGAAACCATACAACACATGAGTGCTTGGGGAAATGGCTAGAGGAGGGGCAGGAATTCACTAGGGATTCCCTAAAGAAGATGAGACCCATAAGCAAAATAGACTAATTAATTCCTGTGCTGCAGACCACAAACCATCCCATTCCTGCTAGATTTGTAACGTTTGTTTGTGTGAAAACAAGTCATGTTATTTTTTTCTTTCCCACTCATCAGTACAACCATGTACAACCAGAAAATGACACATGAATTTTAGACTTTCTTCTGGGATTTTGAGAGGAACGAAATTTGCCACCCTTCCTGTTCAGGCCTTGCTGTCCATGTAGCTGGTCACCTTCACTGGGAACCTGACCATTATCCCAGTCTTCAGCTCAGACTCCCACCTCCCCAAGCAGGTACTGCCTCCTCCCCAAGTTGTCCTTGCTCATAACACCTCCACCTCCATCACTGTCCTCAAGATGCTGCTGAGTATCTGGGCAGGGAATAAACTCATAGATTCTGAAGGGTGCCTTAGCGGAATGTACTTTATTATGATTTTTTCAATATATACAAAAAACATTTTAATATGTATCAGGCGTTTATATATGCAACTACCAAGGAAGAAGACCTTGTTAATTTTTGTATCCTCAGAACCAACACAATGTTGAAAGAAAAAAAAAAAAAAGAAGAAGTCTTTGTCTGGAATAGATAAGAATAAAATCCACATCCTTTTTGTCACCAACCAAACTTCCAGCTTACTCTGTCCTCTGCTAATTGCATGGCCTGTTGTTGTTATGTTGTCAGGTGCTATCTGTCTCTGTCTCATAGTGACCCCGTGGACAACAGAACGCAACACTGCCTGGTCCTGTGCCA
>NW_006922118.1:787374-788915 GCF_000298275.1 Orycteropus afer afer | reverse complement strand
AGTGCTGTGATATATACCTAGTAATGGGATTGCTGGATCAAATGGTATCTCCAATTCCAGGTTTCTAAGGAATCACCATACTGCTTTCTACAGTGGTTGTGTCACATCTTGTCTGGTTTTTAGTCACTGGTGTTCAATGTGTCAAATCTATTCCTCACATGGTCTCTAAATGGAGGTGGGATATTTTGGGCAATTTACTTCTATACTGATACTGCCTTGGAAACCCAAGGGGGGGTTCTTTTTGGTTTGGTTCCACTTCACGACAGTGAGTTTGGTTTTTGATACTCAAGGTCATATCATGGCTTTCGTGAACTTGTTTTAATTTTCCTCAGCTTCAGCTTGAAATTGCATATGAGCAACTGATGGTCTGTTCTACCATCATTGATGGTGACTATCATGATGGTCAGCTCCTAACCTTTTTTGGCTGAAGATATTAAGCTTCTCCATTCCCTCTTTCCACAGATGTAGTCAATCTGATTCCTGTGTATTCCATCTGGTGAGGTCTACATGCACAGCTGCCATTTTTGTTGAAAAATGATATCTGCCATGAATAACTTGTTTTTGCAAGATTCTAGCATGTGATCTTCAGAGTCATTTCTATCACCAAGGCCTATTTCCCAAATACTGATGATTCTTTGTTTCCAACTTTCAGATTCCTATCACCAATAATTATCAGTACATCTTGATTGCATGTTTGGTCAATTTCAGACTGCAGAAATCGGTAAAAATCTTCAATTTCTTCATCTTTGGCTCTAGTGGTTGGTCCATACATTTGAATAATAGTCATATTAACTGATGTTCCTTGCAGGCATATGGATATTACCCTATCACTGACAGCACAGCAGTGCAGGATAGATCTTGAAATGTTCTTTGTCGTGATGAATTCCACGCCATTTCTTTTCAATATGTCATAATGTTTTTACTGGTCAATTCTTTGAGAAATGGATGGCCCCTTCCTTCTTCTCAGTCTGTATTAGTCTGGAAGGTCTGCTGAAACCTGCCCACCATGGGTCACTCTGCTGGTATTTGAAATACTAGTGGCATAGCCTCCAGCCTCAGAGGAAGAGCAAACCACCATATTACAACAAATGGGCAGACAAGTGAATTTTTCCTACTGAGGTCAAAATCCAAATGGCAACAGATTTGGTTGCTATGCAACACATACACTGCCCTCATTCAGGTCTAATTACTGAACTTTTATGAAGTAGTTTGAAGTCCAGTTATATACACACATAAGTATTCATGTGTATATTTTAATCTTATGACAACTTATGATTTTCCAAATTTTCCACTGTCTTATCTTGTTTGAATAACACTCACCTGCAACATGTCCCATGGATTTTATGTTGATCTTTATCATCATGCAACTTGGAGATTTGTCCAAACAAGGGGGACCAATTGTTATTCTTCAGGAATCGCAACATTATATGATCAGTGCACAACTTTTCTCCATCAGTAAAAGTGACTGGCCCAATAATTTAAGTGGAAGTTCACAAAGTAAAACAAAAAAGAAAGGATTAGAGAAAAAAAGGCTGCTGTGA
>NW_006922118.1:782253-787274 GCF_000298275.1 Orycteropus afer afer | reverse complement strand
TCAATCCATCTTGTTGAGGACCTTCCCCTTTTTCGTTGACCCTCCACTTTACCAAACATGATCTCCTTCTTCAAGGAATGGCCCCTTTTGACAACAGGACCAAAGTAGATGAGACAAAGTCTGGCCATTCTCGCTTCTAAGGAGCATTCTGGCTTCACTTCTTTCAGGACACAGGCAAGAGGTGGCTACGGGGAAGAAGTGAGAGGAGAGATGTTGCATTGTGGGAGATTACAGTCAATGTCTTGTGACAAAGTGTATGTGAACTGCTGTATGGAAGATGGATTTGCTCTGTAAAGCTTCACCTCAATCACAATAAATTAAAAAAAGAAAATGCCCAATTTACCTAAAACCTGTAGTTACAATACAACTCCCATTAAGCTTCTATTACATTAGGACTGCCTCCTGCAGGAATTTAAGACCCACATGCTTGCACACTGGTGACGCACCGTCTCCATGCCGCCCAATCTCATCAATGGAGCCAGGTGTAGGCCAGCAGCCCCAGGATGTTACATGTGCACTGGGAAGGGGCAGGTTCCATTCTCTGCAATCCACACCTGCCCTATCCCCATGTGAGTTTGCATGGGAAAAGCTCATGTGGACTGTCTCGTGACCTGCTCAAGTTGTGGATGGAGAGAGATGTTCTACCAGAGATTCCAATGAACTTGTCCAGGTTCACAATGACAAATGAATGCTAGTTTGTGAGGTACATCAAAACAGTATGATTGTCATGCACACTACCTCCAAATACTGTAATCAACTTCTAAGTGTTTTTTTCATTGCCTTTTATGCATAGAAAGGCACACTAGGTACTATATACTAAAACAAACATTGGGCTAACATTAGATACACAAACTGTTTTAACTTACATACAAATTAGTCTTAAAAGCAGATGTAGAAACCAAACTCATTTGTAATATAGTGAGTGACTCTACTGTTATCAACAACTGAATGAATAAATAAAGAGGACAGAAGGGAAAGCTATTCCTTATAGAATTCCAATGAATAAACTTAGAAGAAATGACTGGAATAGAAAATACCATTGGGTAATGACGACCAAAAACCAAAAAACAGCAAGCTTACTGACACTGAATTGATTCCCACTGACAGCAACCCCCATTGAGTTTATAAGGCTGACAATCTTTACAGAAGCAGACTGCTTCATCTTGGTTCTGAGATGGGGTTGGTGGGTTTGAACCACTGATGTTTTGGTTAGCAGTCAAATGCCTTAAACATTACACCATCAAAATTCCTTGGTGAAGACCACAGTACTAATAATTTTAGGCAATCCTTATCACTGGCTGTGAAAATTAGTATGACACAGTACTAAAAAAAAAAAAAAAAAAGGATCTTAACAATCTCAAAGTATCGCCCTATGAGAAACTACTCATAAAGGACACAACAGTCAATTTTACGATAGAAGAACAGGCGATGAAATGTGTTAAATTTGAGAAATAAGACAAAGTAATACTCTGAATGAAAACAAGATTATGTCAATAAAACCATGAAAAAATATAAAAGCACATTTCCTCAAGGCTAGTCCCTGTATCCTAATTTTATAAGAAAGGCAAAATTTTGCTTGGATTGAGAAAGTAACAAATACTGATTAGGACAGTCCCTCAGTTATACTAAAACAGTCATTTCTCCCAAAAGCACGAAGTAGTATTCATGACCCCTTCTCTGAGTTCATGTTGGCTTCTTACTCACAGAGACTTTGTTCTATACATGTAAGTTTTCAGAAATCTGCTGTCTGAAATTGTAACAATCAGGAGGAACACCCCACTTCTGTCACAAAGTATTCTCTCCACCGAGTTCCATTTATTAAGTAAAGTGTGAGGAACAATTAAGTGAAGTGTGAGAAACATTCCAGGCTTTCCACAACCTTACCTTCCTATGACCTGCCTCCATTGGGAGTTCTTCTGTTCCGTGATGGTTGAGGAAGAACTAAAATCTTTCCCACTGACATTAATAAGGCTTCTGCCCACTGTGAGATTTCACATGTCCAGTGAGCTGTGATGAACTCATAAATGGTTTCCCACATTCCTCATGTGTATAAGGCCTCTCTTAACTGTGAGTTCGCATATGGGATGTGAGGTGCGAGGCCTGTGTAAAGGCTTTCCCACATACCTTACATTCATAAGGCTTCTCTCCACTGTGAACTCGCATATGTGTCGTGAGGTTTGTGGCCTGTGTAAAGGCTTTCCCACATTGTTTACATTCATAAGGCCTCTCTCCACTGTGAGTTCTATTATGTCTGATGAGGCCTGAGTCATGAGTGAAGGCTTTGCTACATACCTTACATTCATAAGGCTTTTCTGCACTGTGTCTTTTTATGTGTTCTGAGAGGCAATAGGAACGACTAAAGGTTTTCCCACATTCCTTACATTCATAGGGCCTCTCTCCAGTGTGAGTTCTTATATGGTGAGTAAGATATGAGGAACGTTTAAAGGTTTTCCCACATTCCTTACATTCATACGGCCTCTCTCTATTGTGAGTTCTGGTATGTTTAGTTAGGGTTGACCGGTAACTAAAGGCTCTCCCACATTCCTTACATTCATAAGGCCTCTGTCCACTGTGAATGTTCATATGTTGATTGAGGTTTGATGAACACCTAAAGGCTTTTCCACATTGCTTACATTTGTAAGGCCTCTCTCCACTGTGAATTCTTGTATGTGAAGTGAGGTCTGAGGACTCTCTAAAGCCTTTCCCACATTCCTTACATTTATAGGGTCTCTCTCCACTGTGAATTCTTATGTGTCTGTAGAGGTTTGAGGACTGACTAAATGCTTTCCCACATTCCTTACATTCAAAATGCCTATCTGTCTTTTGAAATTTTGTATGAAACATCAGGGATGATGGATGACTACTGATTTTACAACATGCTTCACATTCATGTTTATGACCTCTTATTTGTGTCCAAAGAGATGAGAAACTACAGAAATCTTCATCACATTTGTCACATTCACAGCATTTTTCACCAGTGGTTGTTGTCATAGGATTCTTAAGGGTTGACATGCAAAAGTCTGTCCTGCTTACATTACATTTGTGAGGTTCCGTTCCCTTAAGAGTTCTCAGAGGAGTGGTTCGTTGAGAGGGACAATGGCAGGTGTCTCCACATTCTGTACACTGACAGGTAACGCCTGTGGCGTGAGATCTGGCATGACACTCAGGTGATGACTCATCCGTGAAGGCCGTTCCCCACACACAGGATTGAAAAGGACTGACTTCTGGAGGGTTTCTCTGTACCACAGCAAGATCTGGAACATGGTTGAAGGTTTTCCCACACTGACTGTCTTCACTACTTTCACAGAGGGTCTTTACTTTATGACTTCTGTTAAAGATAGGAAATACGTTATTGGAAAATTTGTTCTCCTTCCATAATTAGCAAACACAGTGACTGTGCATGTTTTTTGCCCTGATTCAACTCATGTTTCACAGTTAATTAATGCAGCAGAAATATTACTATTATGGGAGTTATTTTTCTAAAATATAAGGCTTTCCAGGAATTGTGTCAAAATGAAATATGTTTAAAATACTCGATACCTGTCTTACATGTATGAAATGTTGTATCATAGAAATTTTTGGAACACATAATTTTTAACTAGTTTTGTACATATAAACATATACATGTATACAAGTATATGCACATATCAGTATTTATAAGGGCTTTCAAGTGGTTTGACATGGTTCAGCAATCTCAATCTAAACAAAGGCAAACTATGTGTTGCATAGCAAGCAAATCTATTGCTGGTAAGATTTTGATCTGAGAAGGAAACAAACAGCGGTGCCCCACTCAAAGATGGCAGCCAACTGTGCCACTTTCAATGTGTGTCATGCTCCAGAGTCCTGCCACTAAGCCAATCTTCGACACAAAGCTCCTGAAATTTTCAGGATCCATGTCGGAATTGCATTCTTGCAAACACTGTGGTGAGTGATAACGCATTCAAAGCTGCATGCTCAGCTGCATCTCTGAGTGGGGCTACACTGATTTTTTCTTATTAGTTGCTGTCAACTCAGATCCAACTCACAGTGTCCCTATGTACAACAGAATGAGACTCTGCCCAGCTGTGAAACATCCTCACTATCCTTCCTATACTTGAACCCATCGTTGCAGTCACTGAGTCAATTCATCTTGTTGAGGGTCTTCCCCTCATTCGCTGACTCCCCTCCTTTACCAAGCATAATATCCTTCTCCAGGGAATGATCCCTTCTGACAACAAAATCAGAGTAGGTGAAATGAAGCCTGGTTATTCTTGCTTCCAAGGAGCATTCCGGCTGCAGTTCTTCTAGGACAGACTGCTTTGTTCTTATGGTTGTTGTTGTTGTTATGTGCCGTTGAGTCGGCCCCGACTCATAGCAACCCCTCCTTGGATTTCCGAGGCAGTATCACTGTATTTTCAGTATTCTTCGTCAACACCACAATTCAAAACCATCAACTTTTCTTCTGTTTTCCTTATTCAATGTTCAGCTTTCACATGCAAATGAAGCAACTGAAAATACTATGACTTGGGTTAGGGGCACCTTAGTCTTTAAAGTGACATTATTTATTCTTCAAAATTTAAAGAGGTCTTTTGCAGCAGATTTGCCCAATACAGTGCAACTTCTGATTTCTTGGCTACTGCTTCCACAGGTGTTGATAGTGGATCTAAGTAAAATGAAATCTTCGACAACTTCAATCTTTTCTTCATTTATCGGCCCAGTTGTGATGATTTTCATTTTCTTTATGTTGAAGCGTAATCCATACTACAGATTGTAGTCTTTAATCTTCATCAGTACTTACTTCAAGTCATCTTCACTTTCAGGAAGGAAGGTTGCATCATCTGCATATCGCAGGTTGTTAATGAGCCTTCCTCCAATCCTGATGCCATGTTCTTCATATAATCAGGCCTCTCAGATTATTTCCTCAGCATACTGCCAACCCTGACACACACACTTCCTGATTTTCAACCTGTCTCCTTTCCAGTTGTCAGCCTCCTGTATGTCTGTGCTGTCCTTGGCAGCCTTCATCAGCCTCCATTTTTTTT
>NW_006922118.1:775394-777608 GCF_000298275.1 Orycteropus afer afer | reverse complement strand
GATTCAAATGTGATTCCCTCCAGGCAGGGTGGTTCCCTTTCTGGTGCCCACTGACACAGTTGCCCTCAATGAGGGCGCCTTCAACTGCTGTCAGAGTTTTCCCTGGCTTCTCTGGGAAAACAAATGGGTAAAGCTGACTTATTGCTCATGATGAAATGTGTATCATGAAGGAAGACAATGAAAAACAATGTCACTGAGCAAAGAGTACATTCTTCAGGTTCTCTGAAAATGGACAGATGTGAGTTTATTTGCAACAAAATAACCACACCAAACTTGTAATCGACACAGTACAATTCTTTATAAGGGTCCAAATCATAAATCTCCCCATGACACAAAATGATCTCTGAAGCCCATGCTTACACTTAATAATAAAGAGCTTCAGGGCTTTTAATCACAGGAAGAATAACACTTTAATGCATAGAGTTTTATGTTCACGGGGAAGCCAGGATATGTGAGCTCCACAGACCAAACAACCATGACCATTTAACAATTTATTCCCATTCTTCAGCCCAAATACTAGAGCAAAGTCAATGAGTAAAGTACTTGTGATCACCAAAGGAATAAATAACAATAATAAAAAGTGAGTCCATTCTTACCTATTAAAACCAGGTTTCTCAACGTTTCCATCATGACATCTCTGTAGAGATTCCTTTGCGCAAGATCCAGCAAAGCCCACTCTTCCTGGCTAAATATCACAGCCACATCCTCAATGACTACTGAGTCCTAAAACATTACACACATTCTGGATCAGGAAGGTACCATGTACTGCAGTGTATATAAGAATGAAAGGAGTGATGGATAATCCCAGGGAACTGAGAATTCACAGGCATTTGACACAAACTTCTGTGTTCTACCAAGGTCTACTCAGTCCCTTCACTAACTACATTCACTTCATCACAGAAATTTCCTCTCTCAAAGACTTACAACACACTGAAATGATCCCCTACAGTTTGGCTGAGACCAAGTGAAGTCTTATTCCTCTATCTTTATTGTCTAGAACAGTGAAAAAAATATAGAAGGAATTAGAGAAATGCTCTCATTCAGATCATCACTCCCGTAGGAACAAACAATTACATCTCCTTCCATGAAACCAACCAGAACCGTCAAGAATGCATAAAGCACAAGGTGAGGGCAAGATGGAGTATTACCAACTGGGAAGCACTGGAGGATAGCAGTACTTTCTATTGGGCCTCACAGCCATATGAGGACTGAAGGCCACACAATCTAACCAACACGCAAAATCTTGCTGAAGATAATTCAAAAAGAGTTACAGCAGAACACTGACAGGGGTCTGTCAGAAATGCAAGCCAAATTCAGAAGAGAACAGGGAACAAGAAATATCACTGCGGATGTCAGATGGATCTTGGGTGAAAGCAAAGAATACCAGAGGATGTTTACTTCTGTTTCATTGACTGTGCAGTCATTTGACTGTGAGGATCATAACAAATTATGGATGACCATGTGAAGAATAGGAATTCCACAACGTTTAATTGTGCGCATGAAGAACTTGTACATTGACCAAGAGGGAGTTGTTCGAAATAACAAGAGGATACTGCACAGTTTAAAATCACGAACTAGGTAAGATGGAGGAACAGGCAGACAAGCGACACAGACCCTCTTCAACAAAGAAAAGAAAAACCAATTCAGAAGATCATCCTGGAGCCCTGAGCTTTGAAAGGAACTATGCAGAAGTGGATTAGGCACCAACTAGAGGAAAAATCTGAATGAAAACAGGGAGTACAGAGATGGCCAGAGCTGCGGACTGTCAGCTACTCTGACGGGACCAACAGCCTAAACATTTCCAAGTGGTTTTGGGACCTGAGAATTGACCTAAAGATCAACCCTAGTTGGTGACCAATGGCTGCAGGGACAACTGCGCTGGTGGCCTATGACTAGGAAGGGAAACAGCAAGGAGGGAGAAAACCTGAGCTGTTGACTTTCCGCTGTCAGGAGGGTGCAGCCATTTTGATTGCTTACACATGGCAGTCATTTTGCATATTTAAAGTGACCAAGAATGCAGCCATTTTGAATCTTTACAAGTGGTAACCATTTTGGATTTTAAAGTGATAGCATTCTCATTCAGATTCCAGGGATGTTAAGAATAGGCTCTGTTTGCCAAGGTTGGCAGGAACATACTAGAAGCTGACCACAGGATAGGAAACAGGTGGTGAGTGTGTAAGTGCTGTCAACTAGTGAACAGAGGAGCACAGTACC
>NW_006922118.1:772215-773364 GCF_000298275.1 Orycteropus afer afer | reverse complement strand
AAATAAATAAATAGAATCGCGAATGGGCTACATTACGAAGGTATCCTTTCACCATACTTCTTCAACCTGTACACCGAGCATTTAAATTACCTGAGAACCTGGACTATATGAAGAAAAACATGGCATCAAGATGGGAGGAAGACTCCCTGACAACCTGCGACATGCAGATGATACAACCTTGCTGATAAAAAGTGAAGATGATTTGAAGCACATACTGCTGAAGATCCAAGACTATAACCTTCACTATTGCTTACACCTCAACATTAAGAAAACAAAAAATATTTACAACTAATAATAATAAGCAACATCAAGATAAAGAGAGAGAAGATTGACGTTTTCAGGGATTTGATTATATTTGGATTCACAGTTGAGACCTGTATTGGTTACCTCTGTTTTGCTCTAACAGAAAATATACCACCAATGAGATGGCTCAAACAGGAGTTATTGTCTCACAGTTTAGATGCTTAAAGTCCAAGTTCAAAGTGCCAGGCTCTAGGGGCTGGGTGAAAGCTCCTTAACCTTGGGGTCCAGCTCTGCCTCCTGCTCCCTGCCCACTGGAGCTGGAGGCTTTTCTTCACTCGAACACCTGCTGGCTGCTGAGGCTGAGAAGCCCCAAGGTTGACAAATAAAAAGGCACAGTCCTGATGTGACCAAACAACATGGCAGGCCACTGATTCAAGTCCATTGAAAGGCCCAGTGTCAGCAGGGCATGGCAGGCTGCTGAACAAGACATGGCTACATGCAGGGTTCAAGTGTGCCATAAGCTAGAGACCATTCTCTAAGGCTTCTCCGTATATCCAGGAAGCAGACCACATCCCTAAGGCAGCTACTCAGCTGCTCACAGTAGATTCCACCATGGAGTTGATGACCAGTCTCATCATGGGGAATGCTACATCCAGCTGCCCAGCCACTCAACCAGGCCCAGCTAAGTTGCCACACAAACTTAACTACCACAGCACCCATGAAAGCAGCAGTCAAGAAATCAGAAAACATACTGCACTTGGTACATCTGCTGCAAAAGACATCTTTACAGTATTAAAGAGCAAAGATGTCACTTTGAAGACAAGATTTAGCTGACCAAGTCACGATATTTGCAATTGGCTGACATGCATGTGAAAGGTGGACAATAATAACGAATACCAAAGAAGA
>NW_006922118.1:769468-771170 GCF_000298275.1 Orycteropus afer afer | reverse complement strand
TGAGAAGGTACCTGGTAGGTTTTAGGAAGAGCCAAAGGCCAGCGTGACTGCAGAAGGAGATGCAGGAGAATAGTAGGAAAGACTGGAGGGGGTGGGGTCCGTGGACACATCAGGTTCTGGAGGCTTACTGGCAACTGAGCCGCATCTGGCTTTGAATTGGAATGAAATGCACAGCAACGTCAAGCTTCTGAGCAGAGGAAGAAACTGATGTGAAGGCGCTTAACAAACTGGGGGAGAAACCTGTAATCAGCAGGAAGATATGTTGAAGGTTTCCAGCATAATTAGGTAAGAAATGGTGATGGTTGAGACTGGGTTTGCGGCTGGAAAAGTCCTGTGTGTAAGGGACAGTCCCAGGGTTGAAAGGTAGAAGGAACGGGATTCCCTGATGCACTGAAGGTTGAAGTGTAAAAGAAACAGATGCCATGGATGACTCCAAGACTATTTTAAACTTACAAACTCCAAGGATGGAAGGACTGCCAGCAAGATGGCGGAATAGGAAGACAAGCTACACAGAACCTCTTCAAAAAAGAAATGTCAAACCAACTGACACAGATACAGAAGATAACCCTGGAGCCAAAAACTCTGAGAGGAAGGATAAAGAAGTGGATTCAATACCAACTAGCAGGAAGAAACTTAAAGAAAACGGTGAATAAAGGGACAAACAGACCTGTGGACTGTCGGCTATCCTAACAACATGGACAGTTTAAATATTTACAAGAAGCACTAGGACCTGGGCAATAACCTAAGAATCAAGCCTGCTTGCCACAGGCTGCACGGACAAGTGCACTGGTGGCTGATGACTAGAAAGAAAACAGCAAATAAACAGACAAACTGAACTGTGGATTTTCACAGGTCCTGAGGGCACAGTCAGTTTAGGTATTTGCAAGTGGTGTGGCCATTCCGGATATTTGCAAGTGGTATTCTGATACCAGTGACCTAAGAATAGGCTCCGTTTGCTGAGGACAGCACAGGCAACTGCACTGTAGGCTGACATCTGGAAAGGTGCAATAATCCCCTCGTTTTTCACATACCCCAGATCCTCGTGGTAAACACAGTGTCACCATCCCCCACCTCTACCTATCTTCTGGACAGGTAAGATTCCATTCCAGTCTATATGCCTTGAGGGAGCCTGGGCACCCCTGTCTCATTCACATCAGTATTGTTTTGGTTTGTTTAAAATTATTCTCTTTTTCTTAGTCCCTTCCTCCCCCTCTTCTTTTTCCCTTCCCAGGCTCTACTTTTTGTGGGTTTTTTTTTTTTTTCTCTCTCTTCCCTTTTCCTGGTTCCCATCTTTTTTTCTTTCTTTGGGTTCTTCCTATCCCTATCCCTTTTTGCAGTTTCCTCATTTTTTATTATAATACATTTTTGTTTGAAAATTTTTATTGTGATTTGGGTAAAAGATTATAGACCAAATTCATTTTCCATAGCAGTTCACACACATTTTGTTTCATTACACTGACTGCAACTCCCCATGATGGAACAGCTCTCTTCCCACTTTCTCCCTAGAGTTATCTCTTCACTGTGGTCTCTTTTCCTAAGCATTCCTGCCACCCCGCCCCCGAGCTATATCCCTGAACAAATACTGGCCTTGTGTTTTCCCACAATTGAGGACGCTAAGGAGGGCATCTACCTGATGTAAATGTTCACCCTATTTGTTGTTGTTGTGAGGGGCTGTCAAGTCATCTCCGGCTCGTAATGACCC
>NW_006922118.1:767160-768604 GCF_000298275.1 Orycteropus afer afer | reverse complement strand
ACTCATAGCGACCCCTCCTTGGGTTTCTGAGGCAGTATCCCTACGGAAGTAGATTGCCCCATCTTCCTTCTGAGGAGTGGCTGGTGGGTTTGAACCACCAGCCTTCTAGTTAGCAGTCAGTCAAGTGCCTTAGGCATTACGCCACCAGAGCTCAATATGTTATGCTAAATGAGCTTGATGTCCCCTATGACCGTGGTCCTGAGCCCACAGTCCAAATACTCACTTTCTCAGGGTAGCTGCCACCAAAGAACATACATATGAGAAAAAAATCTATGTATTCCTAACAAAAGAAGACAGGAAACAATGATCCATTATTCTATTCTTATTCAACATTATCCTAAATGTTGTAGCTGCTACATGCAAATAAAAAAGAAAACTAAAGAAATAAGAATGTTAAACGGGAGTGACAGAGTGGAAGATAAGCCTCTCCCCATTTTATGATACAGATTAAATAACTATATACATAGCACATAAAAAGATGGTACAGATCATTATAGGAGAAAATTTACATAATATTTATCTTTGATGATATTTATATCAAGGAAAATTACATTTATACAAACGATTATAGGACTAAATATATTTTATATTTAGATTGTTGTTGTCGTTAGATGGTGTTGCGTTGGCTCCGACTCATAGCAACCCCATGTATAACAGAACACAACATTGCCCCATCCTGTGCCAGCCTCACAATCGTTGCTATATCTGACCCCATCATTGTACACGCTGTGTCGATCCATCTCGTCGAGGGCCTTCCCCTTTTTCATTGTCCCGCCACTGTAGTTTTAATCTTCATCAGTAGGTGCTTCAAGTCATTCTCACTTTCACAAGCAAAGTTGTGTCATCTGCATACTGCAAGTTGTTAATGAGTCTTCCTCCAATTGTGATGTCACACTCTTCTTTCTCATGATCCAACTTCTTGGATTATTTTCTCAGCATACAGATTGAATGAATATGGGGAAAAGATACAACCCTGACACTTCCCCTTCCTGATTTTAAACCATGCAGTATCCCCTTGTTCTGTTCAAATGACAGCCTCCTGGCCTTTGTGCAGGTTACTCATGAGCACAATTAAGAGTTCTGGAATTCCCATTCTTTTCACTGTTATCCATAATTTGTTATGATCCACACAATCGAATGCTTTGGTAGAGTCAGTCAAACACAAGTAAACATCTTTCTGGTACTCTTTGCTTTCAGCCAAGATCCAGCTGATATCAGCAATGATAACCCTCATTCCACAGCCTCTTCTGAATCCAGCTTGCATTTCTGGAAGTTTTCTGTCAATATACAGCTGCAACCATTTTTTAATTATCTTCACTGAGATTTTACTTGCTTGTGATATAATTTCTAAATTCTGTGGGATCACCTTTCTTTGGAATGGGTACAAATATGGATCTCTTCCAGTCAGTTGGCCAGGTAGCTGTCTTCCAAATCTCTTGGCATA
>NW_006922118.1:765568-766675 GCF_000298275.1 Orycteropus afer afer | reverse complement strand
TAATTATAATTATATATATGGCATGTTTGGAAAAGCCCTTCTGTTGTTGTTAGGTGTTGTTGAGTTGTTTCTTATGTTCAACTATTTTATCTTGTCATTTCTTCCATCTGCTTTAGCTACTCTCCATTCAAGGCCAAGTTTCAGAGTCTCTTCTGACATCCATTTTGGTCTGTTCTTCCTTTCCTGTCTTTTTAATGACCTTCTACTTTCCTTATGGATGATGTTCTTGATGTCATCCCACAATTCCTCTGGTTTTTGATCAGTGGTGTTCAATGCATCAAATCTATTATTTAGATGGTCTCTAAATTCAGGAGGGATATTATCCAGCTCATATTTTGGCTCTTGTGGACTTGTTTTAATCATCTTCACCTTCAACTTGAACTTCCATATGAGGAGTTGATGGTCTGTTCGGCAGCCAGCCCTTAGCCTTGTTTAGCTGATGATATTGAGCTTCTCTATCACCTTTGCCACAGATGTAGTCGATCTGATTCCTGTGTACTCCATCTGGCGAAGTCCATGTGTATAGCCATTGTTTTTGTTTAAAAAAAGTATTTACAATGAATAAGTCATTGGTCTTGGAAAATTCTATCATGAGATCTCTGGCATTATATCTATCCATAAGGCCATATTTTCCAACTACCAGTGTTTCTTCTTTGTTTCCAACTTTTGTGTTCCAATCAACACACCTTGATTGAATGTTTGGTCAATTTCAGACTGCAGAAGTTCATAAAAATCTTCAATTTCTGTGTGTTTTGGCTTTGGTTGTTAATGTGTAAATATGAATAATAGTAGTGTTAGCTGGTCTTCCGTGTAGGTGTATGGATATTATTCTATCACTGACAGCACTGTACGTCAGGACAGATCTCGAAACATTTTTGTAATGATGAATGCCACGCCATTCCTCTTCAATCTGTCATTCTTGGCATAGTAGATCATATGGTTGTCAGATTCAAAATGGCCAAAACCAGTCCACTTCAGCTCACTAATGTCTAGGATATCAATCTTTATGTGTTCCACTTCATTTTTCACATCTTCCAATTTTCCTAGATTCATACTTTGTACATTGCATGTTCTGATTATTAATGAATATTTGCAGCTGTTTTTTTT
>NW_006922118.1:757365-764718 GCF_000298275.1 Orycteropus afer afer | reverse complement strand
CATATGGATTTGTTTTGAAATTAAAGACAATATATTATCCAGTGTAGTATCAGCATACGAACACACAGAGATACACCAATGGAAAAAATGAAACCACCCTGAAGAAGGTCTGCCAATCCAGACAAATGTGATTCATGACCCAGCCAAGGAATACAGAGCAAGGTGAGAGACAAAGTCCGTGTACTTCAACATGCAGGGCCCCGTCAACCAAATGGAGTCCTTGAGGGACACTAAGAGTGAAGAGCTCTGCTACTAACTGAAAGGTTGGTGGTTTGAGCCCAGCTATACAGGCACCTCTGAAAAGTCTGCGATCTACTTCCAATTACCTATGGAACACCCTAGAGTACAGTTCTGCTCTGAAAACATGGTGTCACCATGATGCACAACTGATGCTACAGCAGCTAGCTTTTTTTTTTTTTTTTTTTAGTACAGTTCTGCTCTGAAAACATGGTGTCACCATGATGCACAACTGATGCTACAGCAGCTAGCTTTTTTTTTTTTTTTTTTAATTAACCAATAATCTAATTGGAATAATTAATCTATGCACATACATCCCCTATATAAAAAATGAACTCCAGGAAGATTAGTTTTAAATACAAAAAAGTAAAATTATAATACTTTCAGAAGTTACAAAAAATAAACTTTTGTCACAAAAAAGAGATAAAACCTCTTAAGACATAAACTAAAAAAAAAAATCAACAGGAGAATATTTCCAAAATGGCTGTAATATTTAGCCCTTGAAAATGATTTGATAAATGTAATAGCAGTCTTTAAGAACCTTCTCCAAATTTAAAGAAGTTTTAGAGTAATTTTGTCATCAGAATTTCTCTGTGTTTGAAAAGGTTATATCCATTAAATTGAAAATTTCTGAGTAGAGACACACAAAATGATATAGAAAGTTTCTTCTAGTGGAGACTGTACATCCAAGAACTCCAACATACACACCTCATATGGTAACCTCTAGCAAAAAAGAACACTATAATTTGACATTCTAATTCAAGACTATAGAGAAGAGTCACAAATTATAGGGAATACCAGCTCTAGGCAGAGGTGGGAGGAGAAGGACCTAGACTGGAGGTTTGTTCTTCTCACATCTGAAAACCTCAATGCAAATGCATTCCACACTGGATGGGAGGGAAAAAAAAGAGAGAGAGAGAGGGAGAGAAAGAGAGGAAAAGAGAGACATATATACTGGAACAGTGACCACACAGAGAATCTACCTGGAATCATTGCCCTATGGTGCCATCAGGAGAGCGCAGGACAGTCAGGGCCTTCACCTATGAACTGTCTCCTCCTTTTGTAACCCATAACACAGTGTGAGAGGGAGAGCTACGCTTTCAAAACTTAACAGAAGGAAGTCAAGAAAACTGGTGAGAGATGGAACAAGGCTGGCTCTAGATGGCCAGGGCTCAGCCTCCATGGCCAGAGCTTCTCTGTCCTCGGGCCCTGGTCAGGAGACTCTGTCATTCAACACAGAGCCACAGAGCACCAAGGCCCAGGGTGGGGATGGGAATGCCCCATGGGGCCAGCTCAGAGAGTCACATATGGAAGGTGATCACGGGCATCCAAGTCTTGAAAGGCAACAAATGTATAGAAATGTATAGAGGAAGGGCCCAGTGAAGGGAGAGCCGGGACTAAGGATGCTCCTAGGGCTTAAACCCCTGGCCTCCTCTGCCATCATTTCTCTTCACTGAGGAACCAAAGTCCTGTAGCACACAACTCATCCCTCAACAATTCATATCCTCCCTCCATACTTTTGGTAAGAAGAACCAATTTTCTCCACAACTCACCATTTCCTGGCTCCACCTTTTGGAGGGCTAAGGGAATGTATTCTCTAACCCAAGAAACCACTTCAGGAAGGATGGTAGTGGAAGTAGAGCACTGGGCAGTTTGGAGGCAGACGAATGATACTTGGTCCACACACCAGTCGAGGAGCTAAAATTCTTCCCCGGTATTTATGGATGTAGAGGATGGCTGTCCCAGGTCCCAGATGCCTGGACTGTACTAGTTCTCTCTGCCCCACACCGGAGACCTGAAATGGGAGAAGGACTGGGAAGGAGACAGTACTGAGTAAGGAGGGAGTGACAGGTTTTTGGCTTCCTCCCAGGCTCAGGGTAATGCTCCACCCCGAGGGCATTTGCACTGAAGGAAAAATAGGTTTCAGCCTCCAAGGCACAAGCCTGCATTCTTCATGCAGCTCCCCAGGAGGCTTCTCTCTGGAAACAGCACCTATGGACATTACCAAAATGGCAATTACTTCACTCTGGAAACTGTAATGGTATTTAAAGAAAGAAATGAGTAAGAATATCTGAGGGGTCAGGAGGGGTACTATCTGAGGAAGTGATATCTGAAGTAAGACCTGAATTATAGGAATTACTGAATTCCTGTGGCTCTGGTGACATAGTACCTAAGGCATTTGATTGCTAACCAGAAGGCTGGTGGTTCAAACCCACCAGCCACTCTTCTGAAGGAAGACCGAGCAATCTACCCCCAGAGATACCACCACGGAAACCCAAGGAGGGGTCGCTATAAGTCGAATCGACTTGATGGCAGTGAGTTGGGTTTGCTGATCAGAAGAAATACCTAGTACAAAACAAGCAAAAGAAGTAAGGTCTTAACATATTTGAAAGTTTATAAAAAAAGAAGTCAACAGTCTAACATGAAGGTGATAAATTTAAGTCAGAGAGCTGTACATAAACCTGAACATATAGGATTTTGTTGGCCAATATAAGATATGTGGATTTCATTCCATATGTCATTGCCAACTTACTGGTTTATGTTGTTGAAATTTCCCTCATGCTACTGAGTGGATATTATAACTTCTTGCAACAAGAGAAAAAGGAGAACGAAGTTCAGAGGATGTTCTGAGGACTTTCAACTCTTTTCCCCAAATCTAATGAGCAGATGCTGATGTCACATACTGGATGGGAAAGCCAGATGAAAAGCAGGTTTGTTCAGGTGAGATTTTCAAAACTCTGTTTGGACATGTTAAGTTTCAGAGCTACACAGTCCTCTCAGTGTCCTAGGTGGACAATGGAAAGGGTGTGGTGTCTGGGTCCACTGGTACCAAGAGCACGTATCTTAACCTGTAGGTTGTCTCCTCCTGGCCAGGAAGAATTAAACTATGACCCCTGAAACAGGTTCCATTCCCACTGCTGAAGCTTCAAGCTAAAGGAAAGGAAGAACACAGTTCTAGCCTGAATTAGGCCCTTAGCAAATGTAAGTGAACATGGTAGTCTTATCTGCGGGGCAATGCACAGAGTCAAAACCTGTAAAATTCAGTAGTTTTGAATGAAGGTTTGAATTTCACTGGAAGTGACTACATGACCAGTTATGTTTCCAAGGGTAACTTCAGTCTAGAAAGGGAGTACTCTCAGAGCATGTAGCTGGAAAGAAGGAAGAAAAAGAAAAGGAACCGCATTTCCCATCCACGTTTAAATGATGTTTATGGATTCTTAAGGAGCTCTGGTGGCATAGTGCCTAAGGCATTTGACTGCTAACCAGAAAGCTGGCGGTTCAAACCCACCAGCAACTCCTCAGAAGGAAGGTTGGGCAATCTACTTCTGTAGTGATACTGCCTGGGAAACCCAAGGGGTCGCTATAAGTCAGATCCGACTTGACAGCAGTGAGTTAGAGTTGGGATTGTGGAAGGCTGTGGGCTGCAGGGGGAGCACGAACTCCATCTTGAGGCCTGATGTTAAGTCTCAGAAGCCATTTGGGTTCTTTTTGACCATAAACTACCATTTGTGGCTATGCAAAGACAAGTTCCAGGACAAACAGAGGGAGGCTGTTTGTCTTCAGGAAGAGAATGGTTCAAAGTAGATTATACTCTCAGAATGAACTAGGAATTTTTTCGCAGTGTTCTTTTCTAATATAAATAAAGGCTGGGGTCTTGGTATTGTTTGGGAGCCACCTTGTGGCTAAGACTCAGGCTGCATGGTCATTGAGTCATAGCCTATCCCGACCACCACCTCCCCATGTAGTCAAGACCCAGAACTAATCTTGCAACCCTTTCCTATCTTCAAATCCCAATCATGGTCTTTACCTTGTTTCTGTAATGTGGCATGCAACAGTGACGAGACTATCACTAATCATGATTTTCTGATGATTTAAAATCATACATAACTAGCCACAGGGCCATGATTCAGCGGACTCCATTCCGCCTTCTCACGGTGATGGCTTCCCTCATTCAGGATGATCGTCTTGGTTCTATCCAAGGTTTAATGAAAGTGTTCTCTACTGAACTTCTATTTGAACTGGGGTCTCTTTTCCCTCATACACTCCACACGGGGATGGCCACTATTAGAAACAGCCAACACAAGCGCTGGGGAGACTGTGGAGAAACTGCCGGTGGGAGTGGCAAACGGTGCAGCCTCTGTGGAAACGTGGGGGCGGTTCTTCAAAATAGCAAATTTTCAATTGTCAGAGGGACAGACGGCAGAGGAGGCCGGCTGTGGCTGAACTGTAAAAACGAAAGAAAACACCGGGTACCGGGACTGGACGGTGAGAGAGGGGCGTTTAGACTCAGACTAACGACCCCCGGCGTCCACGCGGCCCCGACTCACTATTTCTCACCAATTCCTGGTGGCGCGGACGCACGGGACTGAGAACCTCACGTTTGGTCAACGAGAGGTCCCGCGATGTTACCTGTTCCCGCCCCAAGAGACGCAGGTACGCCCCCGCTGCTCGGCGTCCAGGAAGCGGCAGCGGCCGGCGGGCCGGGATCGCGCAGGAAGCGATGGCGGTGCCTCGGCGACAGGAGGCCCCGAGGCTCTGGGAGGCGGAGAGACCGAGAATGTGCGGGAGGGCGGGGGCAGCGCCTCGGACCCAGGACCGGAGCCTGCGGGGGAACCGCCAGGGGAACAGTCGGACGGGCGACTAAGAAAATCTGTCTCAGACCGGAGCAGGGCCAGTGTCACAAACGGCTGGGGACACGACAAAAGACGCACACGCCCGCTTCCGGTTTCTGGACGCTCGGTGCCTCAGAGGAAGAGTTCCGAGCGGAAACAGACAAAACTCAACCCAGGGGTTCAGCGATTCCACTTGTGTGTGGCGTCAACCCCCAGCTGTCATTATTTTCTCTCTAGAGAAAAGTCTAGGATTTCTTCATTCCGTTTCTGAACCGCGGATTTCTATTATCAAAATACCGTTGAGAAGCAGAGAACATTGGTAATTGAGTATTTGGTCATTTCAATATATTTTACGATATTATTTAAAGAAAGAATTCCTTTACTCCTCGTGAATATTTCCACACTTTAGAATTGTTGAAGTCTCCAGGTTGGCTTCTATTTCCTGGTTTGTCGTCTCTTGCGTATCAGGACTCTTTCCCTGGGAGTAGGACACAGACCATGCAAACCCAGTCTGATCTCTCTAAAGGCTGAGGATCCTGCAGACAGAAGTTTCCCAAGGTGAGTGAGAGCTAGGAAGATGCCAGTCTTTCTGCGGTCTAATAGGTGAAATGCGTAGGACCTTTGAAAATGATTATGAACAGCTTTTACTTTTTTTCCTCAGATAACCACACATGTAATAAACTACATGACGTGTAAACTACATGACATAACTTGAAAAGTTAAGCGTACCATGCGATAGTTTTACATCTATCTATATGCTTCTTTAACCCTCAGAGTTTAAGTTAGGGGATTCTTCCAGCACCCAAGATTCCCTCTTGGACTTTTCCTAGGTGACATTCACCCCAGGTATAAGCAGTGCTCTGATTATTATTGTGAAATAGGATTTGCACATGCTTGGACTTCATATCATTGTAAGAATGCCATATGAAGTATATTGTGTTTGACTTCATCTGATCAACATCATGTGAGATATCTATGCTGTTGCACAGAGCAGTAATTTATTTTGATTGCTGTTGCTGTGTTTTATTCCAGTGCTTGAATATACCACAATTTCTCTATTGATTTTATTTTAAAGTTTGTATTGTAACCCAGCATGGGTCTGTTTTGCTGATTAATGAGTACTTTGTTTTATGCTGTTATTAGGGTTCTGGTGGCATAGAAGTTATAGCATTCCACTGCTAACCAAAAGTCAGCAGGGCCTCTCAAGAGACAGATGAGGAAGTAAGCTTCCATAAAGATGACAGCCTTGGAAACCCTTTCTACTCTGTCCTCAGGGGGAGGCAGGATCCCCTAGATTGTAGTGGGTTTGGTTTGTTCTTTGGTTTTAGGCTGTTGTGTAATGTTCGATAAATATCAACCAGATCAGATGGTGCATGGTGTTGAGCAGATCTTCTATATGCTTACTGACTTTCATATCCATGTAAAGATGGGTGGAAGTTACAAACAAGATAGTCTGGAAAACTAAGAAAGATGACGAGATCAGTATGTTTTCTTGCATTCAAAGATAAGAGTCATGATTAAGAGTTAGTAAGAATTCTCAACTGCTTGAGAAATGTCCATGTCCACATTAGAATCAGGAGCAAATCACAACCCCAATGCATTGCTGAAAATGCTGTGGGGCAAAATGAACCACAAATCCAACACGGAATGTCTCACTTCTTGGGTGCGCTTTGCTGGACAGTTTTGATTTTCCAATTTTCATCCAGATTACAGAAAAGGAGACATAATACATATTCATCATCCTGCTAACTTTCCTTATGAGGAAAGTCAGTGAGGCCAATTGACTAGAGAGATGAAATATTAAGACACCATTACCAAAGGTTATAGTGTAGGGTCTCAAAGTTCAACTTGAAAGTCTAAATTCCAGCTCAGTCATGTACCAGCCATAAGTTTTTTGTCAGCTCATTTCATCTTCCTCAGCCTCAGCTTCACATGAAACTGGAGACATAAAAGTACCTTCTTCATGGATGCATGAGATTGTCCACTTGTCTTTTTCTTATCATTCTTTCCATCTTCTGTTGCTAATGACATGCATAAGGCTGATCAGAATCCACTCTTAAGACTTTTGCTTAGGTTGTTGGAGGAACCCTTCTAGGGTTGTGACCAGAATAAGATGTGAGCATACAGTTAGTTGATGGCATTCACATCATGATGACATGTGAATGGTCTAAAGAAGAAGCAACATAGATGGAAGTAAAACAGATGATACAGCTGAGCCCATGCATGCAGCCATGTTTCAGCCAGCTGTCCCAAAGGCATCTGTTCTGGGTCCATAGTGCTGCTCTGACAGGAATATACCACAAATGGAATGGCCTTAACAAACAGGAGTTTATTCTTACAATTTGGAGGCTTTAAGTCCAAGCTCAAAGTGCCAGGCTCTAGGAGCTGAGTGAAAGCCCCTCAACCTTGGGGTCCAGCTCTGCCTCCTGCTCCTGGTCCACTGGAGCTAGATGCATTTCTTCACTCAGACAGCTACTGGCTGCTGAGGCTGAGAAGCCCCAAG
>NW_006922118.1:755070-756130 GCF_000298275.1 Orycteropus afer afer | reverse complement strand
TGTGATTTAGATGAAAGTTTGTACAGTGCATATTCCATTCAACAATCTATAAACATTTTGTCTTGTGATATGTACTGAAAGACCCACAGTGTAACAGCATTCCTTCCACTTTCTCCCTATGCCCACTTCCACCCTTCACCCTTACTTCCCATCCCTCCCACTTTCCTCGTTCTGTCACTGGACATCAATTCTGTGAAATTTATAACAGCCTTTCATTAACACCATAGGTGTTTATTTTGCATTAACAAAACAAATATTCTTACTATTTTGAATTGTTAAATATGGTTCAAATATTATTTATAGTCATTAATTTGTCGATTTCAGGAGCAACTTTGTCTATCCAAAAGAGCTTGGTGGTGCAGTACCTATGGCATTTGACTGCTAACCAGAGGTTGGCAGCTCAAACCCACTAGCGACTCCACAGAAGAAAGACAGTCCAGCCTCCTTCTGTAAAGATCTACTGCCTTGGACAAAGGGGGTTGCTATGAGTCAGAACAGACTCAATGGCAATGGGTTTGGTATGGTTGTTAGTTTAGTTGATTCTAGGCATATTATGATATAAGGCATAAAGGGTTATACTTCCATCCTTACCCTACTGAAGGTTGGGTATTATAGAGAGAGGCCAAAGATGCAAAAGCCTAGAGGAGAGAGGAAAGGGACCTAAGTTGGTGAAATGGCATGAATTGGTGGCATATGTGACAAACCTCAATGAGGATAAGCTAGCTAAAGTTCAAGATTAATTGTTTTAAATTACTGTGTGAGCTAATGGAACATATGTCTTATTTTAGATCCAAAGCCAGCCTCCTGCTGTCATGGGTGTTCTGTCAAGTGCAGAAGGAGGAGGTGACACTCATGCAAGAAGGCCAAAAGAGCAATGGAATTTTAAATCATTAAAAAAAAAAAAAGGACCATGTTTGCTGGTCTGATAGAAACTGATGGAACCCCTGAGACTATGGGCCCTAGCTGCCCTTCAGGTCTGGAACTGAACCCACTCCTGTGGCTTCCAGCCAAACAAAAGACAGGCATATGAGCTGAACATTTATATTAGGTAGATACACTC
>NW_006922118.1:748303-749870 GCF_000298275.1 Orycteropus afer afer | reverse complement strand
ATGAGGAAAAATTAAGAGCTTCCGTACATGCCACACGTTCACAAGGCCTCTCCACTGTGAGTTCTCATGTGTGTCTTGAGATTAGAGATTTGCCTAAAGGCTTTCCCACATTCCTTACATTCATAAGGCATCTCTCCCGTATGAGTTCTTTTATGGATATTGAGGGCAGAGCTCTGAATAAAGGCTTTCCCACATTCTTTACACTCATAAGGCCTCTCTCCACTGTGAGTCCTTCTGTGTCTAGTGAGATGTGAAGAAGACCGGAAGGTTTTCTCACATTCCTTACATTTATAAGGTTTCTCTCCACTGTGAGTTTTTATATGTGAAGTGAGGTATGACGAATGACTAAAGGCTTTCCCACATTCCTTACATTCATACGGCCTCTCTCCATGGTGAGTTCTCCTATGTTTATTGAGGGCTCGGGAATGACTAAAGGATTTCTCACAGTTCTGACATTTATAAGGTTTGTCTCTAATGTGAGTTCGTTTATGGTTACTGAGAGCTGAGGAGTAACTAAAAGCTGTTCCACATTCCTTACATTCATAAGGTCTCTGTCCACTGTGAATACTTCTATGAACATCAAGGTATGAGGACAACTTAAATGTTTTTCCACACTCTTTACATTCATAAGGCCTCTCTGCACTGTGAGTTCCTTTATGTTTATTGAGGGCTGGGCCCCTAGTGAAGGCTTTCCCACATTGCTTACATTTATAAGGCCTCTCTCCACTGTGAGTTCTCATATGTTTAGTGAGGTCTGAGGAACAATGGAAACCTTTCCCACATTCCTTACACAGATAAGGCCTCTCTCCACTGTGAGTTCTTCTGTGTTCAGAGAGGCAAAAGGGACGGATAAAGGTTTTCCCACATTCTTCACATTTGTGTGGCCTCTCTCCACTGTGAATTTTCTTATGTGCAACGAGGTGTGACACAGAACGAAAGGTTTTCCCACATTCCTTACATTCATGTGGCCTCTCAACACTGTGAGTTTTAGTATGTCTAAAGAGATTTGAGGCTAGCTTAAAGTCTTTCCCACATTCTTCACATACATAAGGCTTCTCTCCACTATGAGTCCTTAGATGAATAATGAGGGTTGAGGAATCAATAAAGGCTTTCCCACATTCCTTACATTCAAAGGGCCTCTCACCACTGTGAGTTCTTATATGTCTAGTGAGCTTTGAGGGCTTACTAAAGCCTTTCCCACATTCTCTACATTTCAATGGCCTGACACCACTGTGTGTTCTTCTGTGTTCTATGAGGGTTGAGGCCTGACTGAAGGCTTTCCCACATTCCTTACATTTGTGTGGCCTCTCTCCACTGTGAATTGTCTTATGCGCAATGAGGTGTGATGAACAACGAAAGCCTTTCCCACATTCCTTGCATTTATATGGCCTCTCTCCAGTGTGAGTTCGTACATGTTGAGTAAGGAAGAAGGCCACTCTAAAGGATTTTCCACAAGCTTTACATTCATAAGGCTTATCTCTGTTGTCAGATGTTTTATATAAAATCAAGGATGATGGAAAACCAGAAGTTTTACTACTTTCTTCACATTGATTCTTATGACCTCTCA
>NW_006922118.1:745828-746778 GCF_000298275.1 Orycteropus afer afer | reverse complement strand
TATTGGGTTTCTGAGATGGTAAATCTTTTCTTTTTGTTTTCCACATAAGTAGGAAAAGTATTTCTTGAAAAGCGGTAAAACCCTGGCACCAGATCTGCTCCTGATATTATGGAGTCAAAGAGACATGACTTAGACTCAGCCAACTGGTTATATCTCCCTAGGATTTTGGTATTTTAGAAATTATAGTCACAAGGACAGTTGAAACTATCCATAGGAGTCATGGTGCCCAGGCAGTAAATCTTTATGGAAGTAGATTGCCCAGTCTTCCTTCCATGGAGTGGCTGGTCAAATGCTTTAGGCACTGTGCCCCCAGAGCTGTTCTGTATACATATATTTATGTGGACGTATATATGTACATATACATATACATACACACATATATATACACACACATATGTACATATATATAAAATGGTATCTGTATTTTAATGTTCTGACACCTTAGGACTTTCTCATGATGCACTATTTTCTCATGTTTGGATGGTACTCACCTCAAACATCTCCTCTGATTTTCATGCTGATCTGCACTGCTGTGAGATTCAGAGATTTCTCCTAACGTGGAGGACCAGCTGTTATTCTTCATGAATCCCATCAGTATATGTTCACTAGATAAGTTTTCTCCATCACTACTGTCTTGCGAGACTGAGCCAATAATTCAAGTTGTGGTTCACAATATAAAACATAAAAGAAAGGAACTATTAGGGAAAAAGCCCTGTGTTGAAGGAAGCAACACTTACTCATATTTCACTGTTTCAGTACTATTACCTAAAAAATGCTACATCACCAGTAATAACAAACATGATTCTATGAGGGGATACACAGGTAGACAGGCAGGATGATCAGGTGTGGGTAGGTGAAGAGAAAAACAACATGACCATACAGAGGTTGGGCAGGTGATATTTTTACCTATGTATTTCTATGTGCAATAAAAATGTCCATATATATACATA
>NW_006922118.1:740988-744678 GCF_000298275.1 Orycteropus afer afer | reverse complement strand
GATTGATTCAAATGTAGTTCCTTCCAGGAATTTTGCTTTCCTGGTGCTTCACTACAGTGACCCTGGATGAGTTTTGTCTCCACTGTCCTCAGGTATTTCTCTTGTTTCTCTGGAAAGACAAACGGGTAGAGCTGACATGGTGGTCATGGAAAAATGCCTGTCGTGAGGGAAGACAGTATGAGCAAGGAACATTTCCTCAACACTGAGCCAGTATTTTGCTTGAAGAGGCTGTCTCTGAAGATCGGTAGGGTGAATTTATTTGTAATACAACAAGCATGTCTAATTTGTAATCAACACAGTAAAACTCTACAAGATCTCAAACCACAAAGTAGCTCCTGAAGCCAATGCTTATACTTACAACACTCACTGACTCTCAGAGCTCTTAAACACAGGAAAAATGAAAGCTCACATCAATACCCAGACCTTGATGTTCACAGGGATGTCAGGATATGGGAGCACCTCACACCAAGGGACTATGGCTGTTTTACTGAACAATTTATTCCCATTCCTCAGGCCAAATACTGGAGAAAAGTTCATGGGAAAAATATGTTACTCCACTAAAGGGATTTAAAAAACAAAATGATGCCATCCTTTTCCCCCATATCTCCGAGGAACAAAAAAGAAAAACTGTCCAAACAGCAGTTGTCTGCCTCTAAAAGAAGTCAAGAAAGTTGAATAACTATCAACTTTCCTACTGTATTTATGAATAATACAAGCTGTTTTTGTTGGTAGGTGTACTTGTGACACACACTAAATTTGGTTGAGAAAGAAATGTTAGACATGCATTTTTTTTAAATTATTCTTTTGAATACCATTTCTTTCACTCAAGTAAATGACAACATTCTTACCTACTAAGGCCAGGTTTCTCAAAGTTTCCATCATCACATCTCTGTAGAATTTCTTCTGAACAAGATCCAGCAAAGCCCACTCTTCGTGGGTAAAGACCACGGCAACATCCTCCACCACGATTGAGTCCTAAAACATCCCACACAATCTGAATCAGCAAGGCACCATGGACTTCAATGTGTACAAGCATGAACAGTGAAACCGACAGTCCCAGGGAACTAGAATTACAGAGATTTGACACAAGGTTCTGTGTTCTACTGAGATCTTCTCTAGGGTACAGCCATCAACTTCATCCCCTCACTAACCACAATCACTTCCTCACTGATTGCCTCCTGCCTCCCAGACTTCCAACACACTGTAACAATGTCTCCAAAGTTTGACTCCAGCTAGATGCAGATTTGTTCCTCTCTCTTTATGATGTAGAGAAAAGTTAGAAAGCACAGCAGAAATTATATCAATGCTCTCAGTTAGATCACTTCTTGTGATCCCTTACAATTCTGTTCTGGTTACGTAGTGCCATCCTGACAAGAATATACCACCAATGGGACAGCCTTAACAAACAGGAGTTTATTCTTACAATTTGGAGGCTTTAAGTACAAGTTCAAAGTGCCAAGCTCTAGGGGCTGGGTGAAAGCCCCTCAACCTTGGGGGTCCAGCTCTGCCTCCTGCTCCCGGCCCACTGGAGCTAGAGGCATTTCTTCACTCAGACAGCTGCTGGCTGCTGAGGCTGAGAAGCCCCAAGGTTGATAACTAAATAGGCACAGCCCCAATGTTACCAAACCACATGGCAGGCCATTAACTTAAGTCCACTGTAAGTCCCAAGGTCGGCAGAGCATAGCAGGCTGCTAAGCAAAGACACGGCTACATGCAGGGTCCAAGCATGCCATAGGCTAGAGACCATTCCCAAGGCTTCTCTTTATATACAGGAAGAAGACCACATCCCAAAGGCAGCTACTCAGCTGCTTGTGGTAGATCCCACCATGGACTTGATTGCCAGTCTCATCATGAGGAGTAACTACCACCAGCTGCCCAGCCACTCAACCAGGCCCAGCCAAGTTGACACACAAACATAAATACCACAACCTCCTTACATAGGACCTGGAGCTCTAGTGGTGCAGAGCCTAAGGCATGTGACTGCTAACCAGAAGGCTGGCAGTTCAAACCCACCAGCTGCTCCACGGAAAGAAGATGAGGGAATCTTCTTTCATAAAGATTTACCACCTTGGAAACAGTGAGGGACACCATGAGTCACTCAATGGCGATGGGTTTGGTTTGGTTTGGGGTTTGCATGGGACTCAGTGAACTATTCAACAAACAAAACACACGTGAAAGCAGGAGGAGGTATCAACAGTTGAGAAACACTGCAAAATGGCAGTTTTGCCAACATAGTCATGGGAGAACCAGAGTCCCACACAAACAAATTGGCAACTCAATGCCCTAAACTGCTCCTATTTTGTTTGTTTGTTCGTTTTTCAGCAATTCTAGGAGATCAAGAGGTGCCAAGTCACTGCTAAGGAAACAATATTCTGTTGGAAATTATGAAATTTGGAGAATTATGAATTCTTACATGTCAGTAAGCTATTTTTCAAAAACTCAGCTGTTCCATCATCTTCTCTGTCCATTTTACATAGATAGGCAAAAGGACATGGAAGTTTAAAAAAAAGAAAAAAAAAACAAACTTTGATGAGAGACAATAACTATGAAAATTGAGGTCTCTACACAATTCTCAAATGTGATCACCTGAGTCAACTGTTTCCCAAGTGTTAGCGATTGTCCCAAAACAAACATAAGCTAATACACTCTTAGACAAATAAGTGTTAGTTACTGCTCCCACAAACAAACATTAGTACACTCTCAGACAAACACTGTTAGTGGATGCTCTCCCCAAAAAACATAACTCATGCACACTCACACAAATACAGTGCATTATCAGATGAAATGAGAAAGAGAATATCTGGACAGGCTCATACCTATTAAGTAATTCGATCTATAAGGGAAAACATCAGCAAACAGAAAGCACTAGGCTTAGATGGGTTCATGGAGGAACTCTACTGAAGATGTTATCACCAAAGTCTACCAAGTTCTGTTTTCTAGAACAAAAAAGCAAATACTTGCCACCTAATCATATGAGGGCAGTATCACCCCAATGACAAACTACAGACCAGTATCTCTCACGAACATAGATGCAGAACTCTACCCCCAAAAAATTAGCTAATCAAATCCCACAACACATAACAAGAATTATACACCATGGCCAAATAGGGTTTACTCTAGGTATGCAATACGGGCTCAACACTACAAAATCAACTCATGTAATCTTTACATCAACAGGCTAAACAAGAAAACTCATATGAGGACTTCCAGAAAGATGACGAAATAGACAAGCAACACAGAAACAAAGAAACAAGAAACCAATAGAAAAACATACAGAAAATAATCTCAGGGAGTTCTGCAAGATGGTAGAATAGGCACAGCCATTTTGAATATCTGCAAGCAGTGAACTGACCTGGTAGTGACCTAAGAATAGGCTCTCCTTGCTGAGGACAGCATGGGCAACAGCAATGGAGGTGAACGACTCATAAGATGTGATAGTCCCCTTGTTACTATTATACCCCAGACCCTCTTGGTGAAAGGAGTTGTGGCCATCCCCCACTACACGTACCTTCTTGATTCTGGTCTGTACACTGAGAAAGCTTGAGTGCCCTGCCATCCCACAACAGTTTTGTTTTTGTTTTAAAATTATTCATTTTTTCTTCCTTTCAATTAATTATTTATCCATGTATTCTGTTGGTTCTTGTTTTTATTCTTTTTTTCCTCTCTCTTGACCTTTTCCTGTTTTTTTTT
>NW_006922118.1:734733-740038 GCF_000298275.1 Orycteropus afer afer | reverse complement strand
ATTTCAGAAATAGATAACACATTGAATGGGCAAAAGAGTAGAATTCAATCAATAGAAGACAGAATTAATGAGATTGAAGGCATATACCTCAATACCACTTTGTTAAGCGATCAATCAGAAAAAAGATCAAAACAAAATAAAGAAAGCCTAAGATTCATGTGGGATACCATCAAGAGGAATAACCTATGTGTAATCAGAATCCCACAACAGAAAGAGACAAATAAAACCACTGAGAAAAATGTCAAAGATTTGCTGGAAGAGAAATTCCCTGATATAATGAAAGACAAAAATATATCCATTCAAGAACTTCAAGGAATCCCAAACATGACAGACCCAAAAGAAAATCACCGAGACATAACATCATCAAACTCACCAAAACCAAAGACAAAGAGTGGATCGTGAAGGCACCACAACAAAAACAAAAAGTTACCTACAAATGGCAACTAATAAGATTAAGCTCTGATTTTTCAGCAGAAACCCTGCAAGTGAGAAGGCAATGGGGTGATATATATAAAAGCTTGAAAGAAAAAAATTGGCAACCAAGAATTATATACCCAACCAAACTGTCACTCAAATATGATAGTGAAATTAGGACACTTACAGATAAACAAAAATTAAAGGAATTTGTTAAAACCAGACCAACCAGAGATGCTAAAGGGAGTCCTTCGAACAGAGAACCAACAACAGTGACAACAAATGATTAATATACACGATGATATAACTCAAATACAAAACTATCCGAAGTAAAATTAGCTTACAAGAATGTAAATGGGGAACCAGAGACATCAACTGGTAAATGAGGACACAACAAAACAAAAAGGGGGAATAAAAATAGGGTAGGTACAGAACTTCACCAACCAAGAGAGCCCCCACCAAAGGCAGGAAGGCAGAAAGTCAGGGCCAACAGCCATTCAATCCAGGTAAGGGGAAGGAGAGATTCCACACCCAAGGCAGGTAGGTGGGAAAGCCAGAGCCAACAGCAGCCAGATCCAGACAAGAGGAGGGAGAGAGCTTCTAACCAGGGCAGGAAGGCAGGAAAGCCAGGGCTACTGACTGCCAGGTCCAGGTAAGAGGAGGAAGAGAGTCTCCACCCAAGACAGGAAGGTGGGAAAGCCAGGGCCTATGGTAGTCAGATCCAGGTAAGGGGAGGGAGAGAGTCCCCAACTTAAGGCAGGAAGGCAGGAAAGCCAGGGCAGCCGGCCACCGGATCCAGGTAAGGGCAGGGCAGAGAGGTTTGGAATGGCTAAGGGAGATGAACCTGTCTGTCAGTTTGTCGTACTGTGTTGGCCTGTGTATTGCTCTGAGGCTGGAGGCTGTGCCACTGGTGTCTCAAATGCCACTGGGGTTCCACATAGTGTACAGATTTCATCAGAGCTTCCAGACTGAGACAGACTAGGAAGAAGGAAGAGGCCACCCACTTCTCAAAGAATTGGCTAGTGAAAACCTCATGAATAGCAAAGAAACACTGTCTGATACATTACCGGACAACTTTATGACCAGTCCAGAAACAATGTCCAGATGATGAGCCCCTTAGGTGGGAAGGCACTCAAATTATGACTGGGAAAGAGCTGACTCACCAGAGTAGAACCCTAATGACATGGATAAACTAAGGCTTTCAAGACCTCCATTTGCTGACATGGCATGGCTCAATCTGAGGAGAAACAGCTGCAAACATCCATTAATAATCAGAACATGGAATGTATGAAATATAAATCTAGGAAAATTGAAAGTTGTCAAAAATGAAAATGGAACATATAAAGATTGATATCCTAAGCATTTAGTGAGTCAAAATGGACCAATTTTGTCCATTTTGAATCAGACAACCATATGATCTACTATGCCGGGAATGAGAATTGGAAGAGGAAGGGTGTGGCATTCATCATCACAAAGGATGTTTCGAGATCTGTCCTGAAGTACAATGGTGTCAGTGATAGTATAATATCCATATGCCAACAAGGAAGACCAGTTAATATGGCTATTATTCAAATTTATGCCCCAACCAAACAAAGGCAAAGATGAGGATACTGAAGATTTTTATCAACTTCTGCAGTGTGAAATTGACCAAACATGCAATCAAGATGTGTTAATTATCACTGGTAACTGGAATGTAAAACTTGGAAACAAAAAATCACCGGTAGTTGGAAAATATGGCCTTAGTACTAGAAATAATGCTGGAGATCACATGACAGAATTTTGCCAGACCAACAACTTATTCATTGCAAATATCTTTCTTCAACAACACGAACAGTGGCAATACATGTGGACTTTGCCAGATGGAGTACACGGGAATCAGACTGACTACATCTGTGGCAAAAGGAGATGGAAAATCTCAGTATCTTCAACCAAAACAAGCCCAGCAGCTGACTGTGGAAGAGACCATCAACTACTCCTGTGCAAGTTCACCTTGAAGTTGAAAACAATTAAAACAAGTCCACGAAAGCCAAAAATGACCTTGAATATATCTCTCCTAAATTTACAGACCATCTAAAAAATAGATTTGAAGCACTGAACACCAACAACTGCAGAGGAATTGTGGGATGACATTAAGAACATCATCCACGGAGAAAGCAAAAGGTCATTAAAAAGACAGGAAAGGAAGAAAAGACCAAAATGGGTGTCAGAAGAGACTCTGAAACTTGCCCTTGAACAGAATAGCTAATGTGAATGGAAAAAATCCACAGGATAAAAGAGCTCAACAGAAGATTTCAAAGGACAGCCTGAGAAGACAAAGTCAATTTTTGTAATGAAATGTACAAAGACCTGGAGTTAGAAAACCAAAAGGGAAGAACACAATCACCATTTCTCAAGCTGAAAGATCTGAAAAAAAAATTGAAGCCTTGAGTTGCAATACTGAAAGATTCTATGGGCAAAATATTAAATGATGCAGGAAACATCAAAAGATGGAAAGATTACACAGAGTCAATGTAAAAGAACTGGTCGATGTTCATCCATTTCAGGAGGTGGGATATGATCAAGAACCAATGGTACTGAAGGAAAAAGTCAAAGCTACACTGAAGGAAGTGGTAAAAAACAAGGATCCAGGAATTGACAGAATACCCATTGAAATGTTTCAATAAATGGATGTTGCACCGGAGGCACTCACTCAGCTATGCCAGGAGACCTGGAGGACAGCTACCTGGCCGACTGATTGGAAAAGATCCCTATCTGTATCCATTCCAAAGAAAGGTGATCCTACAGAACATGGAAATTATCAAACAATAGCATTACTATCACATGCAAGTAAAATCTTACTGAAGATAATTCAAAAACGATTGCAGAAGAATAGTCACAGAGAACCTCCAGAAATGCAAGCTGGATTCAGAAGAGCAGGTGCAACCAAGGATATCATTGCTGATGTCAGATGGATCTTGGCTCAAAGTAAAGAATTCCAGAAAGATATTTACTTGTGTTTTATTGACTATGCAAAAGCATTCAGTTGTGTGGATCATAACAAATTATGGGTAATATTGAAAAGAATGGGAATTCTGGAACTCTTAATTATATTCATAAGGAACCTGTACATAGACCAGGAGGCTGTCGTTCAAACAGAACAAGGGACAGTACATGGTTTAAAATCAAGAAGGGAGTGTGTCAAGGTTGTATCTTTTCACCATACCTATCCAATCTCTATGATGAGCAAATAATCCGAGAAGCTGGACTATATGAAGAAGAATGTGGCATTAGGATTGAAGGAAGAATCTTTAACAACGTGAGATATGCTGATGACACAACTTTGGTTGCTGAAAGTGAGGATGATTTGAAGTACTTATTGATGAAGATTAAAGACTAGAGTCTGTGGTATGGATTACACCTTGATATAAAGAAAACAAAAATTCTCAAAACTACACCTACAAGCAGCATCAAAATAAGTGGTTTCAAAGTAAGAGTTGAAGTTGTCAAAGACTTCGTATTCCTTGGTTCTACAATCATCATGAATGGAAGCAGGAGTTCAAGATATCAGACAACGTATAGCACTGGGCAAATTGGCTGCAAAAATTTCTTTGAAGTGCTGAGGAGCAAAGATGTCTCCTTGAGGACTAAGGTGTGCCTGACACAAGCCATGGTATTTCCAATTGCCTCATGCATGTGAGAGATGGACAATGAATAAGGAAGACTGAAGACAAGTTGATGCTTTTGAGTTGTGGTGCTGGCGAAGAATGCTGAAAGTCCCACAGACTGCCAGAAGAAATAAAAAATCTGTCCTAGAAGAAGTGTAGCCGGAGTGCTCCTTGGAAGCGAGAATGGTCAGACTTTGTCTCACCCACTTTGGTCATGCTGTAAGAAGGAACCATTCCCTAGAGAAGGATATCATGTATAGTAAGGTGGAGGGTTGACGAAAGAGGGAAAGGCCCTCAACGAGATGGACTGACACAGTGGCTGCAACAATGGGCTCAGGTACAGCAAGGATCATGGAGCTGGCACAGGACCAGGCAGTGTTTCATTCTGCTGTGCGTGGGGTCACTATGAGTCGGAGACGACTTGATGGCACCTAACAACAACAACAAAGAACTTCCAAATGGTGAAGAAGTCAAGACAATTGTGTGATAGAACAGACTGTTCTAAACTTGAGAACAAAGCTGTAAATCACAGAATAACCTCAAAGAAAAATGATACACCTTCATCAAAATAAAGAGAAAAAATAAAGCTATGTAGCAAATACTAAAACAACAGCAATGAAGGCAATGATAACAAAATTCATAAACAAAATAAGCTCAGCACAGAAAATTACATGCAATAAAGAAATCAGCAATATCACAGAAAAAACACTTAACAAAATGACATCAATAAATTCATACGTGCCGATAGTTACACTGAATGTAAATGGGTTAAATGCACCAAGCAAGAGACAGAGACTTGCATACTGGGTGAGAAAGCATGACCCATCCATATTCTGTCTCCAAGAGACTCACTTTAGACACAAAGACAAAAACGGACAAAAATCAAAGGTTTGAAAAAGATTTATCAAGCAAATGGCAATCAAAAAAAAAGCAGAAGTGGTAATATTAATTTCTGATAAAATAGACTTTAGGACAAAAACCACCATAATAGAGAAGGAATAACATTATATAATGAATAAAATATCCAATGAACAAGAAAATGTAACCATAGTAACTATACACCCAATGAAAGAGGCCCAAAATACATTAACAGACTTTAAAAAAATTAAAAAGACAAACAGATCACTCCACAGTAATTGTTGTTGTTGTTAAGTGCCATCGAGTCGTTTCCGACTCATAGCGACCCCATGCACAGCAGAACGAAACACTGCCCGATCCCGCACCAGCCCCACAATCCATGCTATACT
>NW_006922118.1:732432-733843 GCF_000298275.1 Orycteropus afer afer | reverse complement strand
TCTGTTCGAACGACAGCCTCCTGGTCAAGGTACAGATTCCTCATGAGTACAATCAAGTGCTCAGGGATTCCCATTCTTCTCAATGTTATCCACAGTAATAGTAGCAGGTTTTAATGCAACACTTTCAATGAAAGATAGAACATTTGGAAAGCAATTCAATAAAAGACACAGAAGAATTAAACAATACAATCAACCAATTTCACCTTACAGACATCTTCAGAGCACTTCATCCAACACAATACACTTTCTTCTTTTCCAACATAATTGGAATATTCCCCAGGATAGACTACTGGTTAGGGCAGAAAGGAAGCCCCAATAAATTTCAAAACATTGACATATTGCAAAGCATCTTCTCAGATCACAATGCTGTAAAATTAGAAGTCAATGAAAAGAAAAAGCAAATACATGGAAACTGAGTAACACCCTCCTTAAAATTCCTTCAATCAAATAAGAATGAAAACACAACACACCACAATCTTTTGGAGACAACAAAAGCAGTTATCAGAGCACAATGTATAGCAATAGATGCACACATCGAAAAAGAAAAGCCAAAATCAACACCTTAACCTAACATCTCCAACATTAGAAGAAGAACAGCAAAAGAAGCCTGCCGTCACCACAAGTAACTAACTGCTACTAAGTGAAAGGTTGGCAGTTTGAGCCCACCCTCAGGCCCTCTGAAGAAAGGTC
This sequence comes from Orycteropus afer afer, assembly GCF_000298275.1. Lineage (NCBI taxonomy): Eukaryota > Metazoa > Chordata > Mammalia > Tubulidentata > Orycteropodidae > Orycteropus > Orycteropus afer. The sequence continues at coordinate 733,153 of NW_006922118.1, read as the reverse complement.
TGCAATCTGCTTTCAAACCATCATCCACAGAACACCCTGCAGTGCAGCTCTCTGAAAACCATCATGCATAATTGATGCTGCAACACCTAGCTTTCTTAAAAAGTCAACTAATGATCTGATTGGAATAATCAATCTATTCACATGCATCCCATATATAAAAAATCAATTCCAGGTCGCTTAGTTTTAAATACAAAAAAGTAAAATCACACTAGTTCAGAAGTTACAAAAAATGATCTTATGTCATCAGAAAACAGAAAAAATTACTAAGAGTAAGACATAAGGTTAAAAAAAATTGACAGGAGAATACTTCAAAAATGCCTATAATATTTAAGACTTGTAAATGATTTGGTAAACATAATAAAGTCTTTAAGAACCTTCTCCAGATTTAAACCAGCTCTAGAGTAATTTTGTCATCAGTTAAAACAGGTATTCCTCTGTGTTTGAGAAGGTTATATCCATTAAATAGAAAATTTCTCAGGAGAAACACACCAAATGATACAGAAATTTCTTCCAGTGGAGACTGTACACCCAAGAACTCCACTACTTACATCTCATATGCTGAGCTTCTCGAGCAAAACAGAACACTGTAATCTGACATTCTAATTCAAAATGATGGAGAAGACAATCAAAAAACTACTGGAACTAATTGAGGGATTTAGCAACGTCGCAGGATATAAGATCAACATCCAAAAATCAGTTGGATTCCTCTACACCAGCAAAG
>NW_006922118.1:730925-731612 GCF_000298275.1 Orycteropus afer afer | reverse complement strand
AGTCAAAAGAGAACCTACAGATTGGGAAAAAATATTTGGTAATAACATAACTGACAAGGGACTTATCTCTAGAATTTATAGAACACTCTATAAATTTATAGAACACTCTAGATGGCCCGGACTCAGCCTCCATGGCCAGAGCTGCTGTGTCTTCAGGCTCTGGTCAGGAGACTCTGTCATTCAACCCAAAGCACCAAGACATGGGGTGGGGAAAGTAACACCTGTGATCCCATCTCTGAGAGTCACATAAGGAAGGTGGCCACAGGCATCCACATCTTGAAAGGCAACAAATGTGTAGAGGAAGGGCCCAGGGAAGGTGAAGCAGGGCCTGAGGATGCTCCTAGGGCTCAGTCCCTTGGCCCCCTCGGCCATCATTTCTCTTCAGTAAGGAACCAAAGTCCCGCAGGACACAGCTGATCCCGGAACAATTTACATCCACCCTCACACACTTCTGGTAAGAAAAACCAATTTTCTGCACAACTCACCATTTCCTGGCTGCACCTTCTGGATGTCTAAGAGAATGTCATCTGTAACCTAAGAAGCCACATCATGAAGAGGAAGGGGAGTGGAAGCAGAGCACTGGGCAGTCTGGAGGCAGATGAACAATGCTTAACCCACACACCAGAGCAGTTGAAATTCTTCCTTGGGATTTGTGGATGTAGAAGATGGTGACTCCAAGTCCCCAGA
>NW_006922118.1:725929-730300 GCF_000298275.1 Orycteropus afer afer | reverse complement strand
TGGTATTTAGACAAAGAAATGATTAGGAATATCTGAGGGCTCGGGAGGAGTACTACCTGAGGAGGTGACATCTGAGGTGAGACCTGAATTACAGGAATCACTGCATTCCTCTGGTTAAAAAGTCTTCTATGCTCAGAAGTGTCTAGTGCAAAGCCTGCAGAAGCAGTAAAGTCTTGACATATTTTAAAGTTTTTGAAAAATGTGCCAACAGACTATCTAATGTCAGGGCATTATAAGTCAGAGAGCTATATAGAGACCTGAACATGTAAGATTTTGTTGTGCAACCTAAGATATGTGGATTTTATTCTATGTGCCATTGTCTGCTTACTGGTTTACATTGCTGAAATTTCCCTTCTACTGCTTGGGTATAGATCATACCTTCTTGAGACAAGAGAAAAAGCAGTAAGAAGTTCAGAAAATGCTTTGTTATGAGAGAGCAGTCCAAGGACCTTTGACTTTCCCCAAATCTAGTGAAAGGATGCTGATGCCACATACTATATGGGAAAGCCAGGTAAGAAGCATGTTTGTTCAAGTGAGATTTTAAAAAGCTCTGTCTTGGACATACTAGATTTCACAGCCACACAGTCCTCAGTACCCTATGTGGACAATCCGAAGTATGTGGTGTCTGAGTCCATTGGTACCAAGGGCTCATATCTTATTAACCTGTAGGTTTTCTCCTCCCGGTCACCAAAAATCAAACTGTGAATCTTCCAGCTAAAGAAAAGGAAGAGCACAGTTCTGCCTGAATTAAGCCCTTAGCGAATAAGTGAATCTGGTAATCTTATCTGAGAGGCAATGCATAGAACCAAAACTCATAAAATTCAGTAGTTCTGAATGAAGGTTTGAATTTCACTCAAAGTGACTACATGACCAGTTATGTCCCATGGGTAACTTCAGTCCAAAAAGGAGTACTTCCGGAGTATTTATCTTCATGAAAGGAAAGAGAAAAATAAAAGGCCCCGGATTTTCCACCAATGTTGAAATTACAAACGATGATTATGGATTCTTAGACAGGATAAGACAAGCAGGAGAAGAAAAAGACAAAACAAAGAAATTAACAATCTTGTATATCAAAGGACTTGGTCAACATAGTGAAGGGACAACCTACACAGTGGGAGAAACTACAGAGAACCCTGGGAGAACCGGGTAAAAATGCGCTTAAAGCTTCAACAGACACTTCAGCGAGGATGCTACACAAATGGTCCTTCGACACGTGGAAAGATGCTGGGCACCGTCAGGAGGGAAACGCCTTCACCCCCACGAGGATGGCCTCTGTCAGAAAAACCGTGAACAAGTGTTGGGGACACTGCAGAAACTGCCGGTGGGAGTGGAGAATGGTGCAGGCTGTGTGGAAACGTGAGGCGGTTCTTCAAAACATCAAACTTACATCTGCCCGAGGGAGAGGCGGCAGATGAGGCCGAAGAGTGTGGCTGAGGTTGGACTGTCAAAACCACAGGAAACACGGAGAGCCGGGGACTGGAGGGCGGGAGAGGGCGTTTGTTGTTATGTGCTGTGGAGTCAGATCAGACTCATAGCGACCCCTCCTTGGGTTTCCGAGGCGGTATCACTACGGAAGCAGATTGCGCAACCTTCCTTCCGAGGAGTGGCTGATGGGTTTGAACGGCCCTCCTTCGGGTTAGCAGTCAAGTGTTTTAGGCACTACGCTACCAGACAAGGGCGTTCAGACCGAGCCAAACAACTCGGGGCAGCCGGGCGGCCGAGACCGCACTTCTCACCAACTTCCGGTGACGCGGACGCTGCCGGACTGAGAATCTCACGTTTGCTCAGCGAGGGCTCCCGCGATGTTATCTGGTCCCGCACCGAGAGACGCTGATGCCGAGCGGCTGCTCCGCCCGCAGAAAGCGGCTGCAGCCTCCGGGCCGGGATCGCGCGGGAAGCGGCGACGGCGACGGCGGCGGCGCCATAACGTCCCGAGACTCCGGGAGGCAGAGAGATCGGGAAAGCGGGGGCAGCGCCTCGTACCCAGGACCGGAGCCTGCCGGTCACCTGCAGGGCATCAGGCCAACTGGCAAGACGGTACCCAAAACGGCTGAGGATACGACAGAAGACGCACACTCCCGCTTCCGGTTTATGGATGCTGGGTGCTTCAGAAGAAGGCTTCCGGGCGGGAACACAGAGGGCGCAAACTCCTGGCCGTGGAGTTCAGTGGCTCCCCTTGTGTTTGGGATTTGCTCACAGGTGTCATTTATGCCCTCTTTAGAGAAAAGCCTAGAGTTTCGTCATTCCGTTATGAACTGAAATGAGAATTTCCGTAATCGCAATACCCTTGGGAAGTAGAGAGACAGTGGTGACTCCATATATGGCCATCCTAACATTTTAACACTTTTTTTAAATTGTGATTTGGGTGAAGGTTTACAGAACAAATTCATTTTCCATACAGCAGTTCATACACATTTTATCTCACGACATTGACTACAATTCCCCACAACGGAACTGTTCTCTTCCCACTTCCTCCCTGCGGTTACTGCTGCCATGCGTCCCTCCCTGCACGGCCTCCCCACCCACCACCCACCACCCACCAGCTGTCTCCCTGTGCAAACAGTGCCCTTCTGTTCTCCAATTGATCGCTCCAAAGAGTGTATCTACCTGATGTAAATGTTCACCCCATATGCCTGTCTGTTTAGCTGGAAGCCACAGGATTGAGTTCAGTTCCAGACCTGAAGGGCAGCTTGGGGCCATAGGCTCCAAGGTCTCACCAGTTTCTATCAGACCAGCAAGCCCTCTTTCCACAATCTTTAAAGAAATAATTCCTCTACTCCTGATGACTATTTTCACACTTTAGAACTGTTGAAGTCTCTAGTTTGACTTCTGTTTCCTGGTCTCTAGCTTATCAGGAATCTTTCCCTGGGAGCACGTCACAGACTGTGCAAACCCAGTCTGATCTCTCCGAGGGCTGGGGAGCCCACAGACAGGAGTTTCGCAAAATGAGAGGCAGGAAGATGCCAGTCGTTCTGCTGGCTAATAGAAAAATGTGAAGTCCCTTTGAAAAGGACTATTATGCACAGTTTGTACTTTTTCTCTGAGATATACAGACATGTAGTAAACTACATAACATTTCCTATAAAGTTAAGTGTAACGATGCATTTTCACATCTCAATATACATAACCCCCTCAGGGTTTAAGTTGAGGAAATGTTCCAACACCCAAGATTCCCTCCTGCCCCTTTCACAGGTAACATTCACCCCAGGCATAAGCAGTGTTCCAATTATTATGAAGAAACTGCTTTGCACATCCTCGGACATTATTTATGGGAGCTCTGGGGGCGTGGTGCCTAAGGCATTTGACTGCTGACCAGAAGGCTGGCGGTTCAAACCCCCCATGCATTCCTCGAAAGGAAGACTGGGCAGTCTATTTCCAAAGAGATACTGCCTCAGCAATCCAGGGAGGGGTCACTATGTGCTGGATCTGACTCGATGGCAGTGGGTTTGTCTAAGAATACCGAGGTACACTGTGTTTGACTTCATCTAATCAACATAATGTAAGATTTCATCTATGCTGTTGCACACAGCAGTACCTTATTTTTAATGCTGTTGCTGTGTTTTATTTCAATGCTTGAATATACCATGATTTCTTATACTTCATTGATTTTATTTTATTAACATTTGTACTATAAGCCAGCATATGGTCTCTTTGCTGATTACTTAATTAGTACTTAGAAATAATTTGTCTCATGCTGTTATTAGGGGTTCTGGGAAGATGGAAACGAGGTCACTGCAAACACCTAGAGGGAAAAAAAAAAAAACTTGCAGGAAGATGCAGCACGGAGCTGGAGAAGGCTGCTGGTTACTTCTGGACCCTATTCCAGGATGTGGGTTAGTCTTTGGTGGCACCTGTGAGGCTTCCGTAATGTTATAATTCTAGCCTTTCCTTTGATCGTTGATAAGTCCTGCTGCCTCCTGCCTGTCTCATTCCCCCCCGAGATATTTCATAATCACAGTTGTTTATGGGGAAACATGGGCGGAGGTCTCTTCTACTGTACGTTCTATGTGCTTATACATGGGTGTTGGCCTGCCCAGCCGTGTAGATCTCTCACTGACCACTCTAGTGACCTCCATGGGCTGGCAGCCTCCCCTATAGGTATGGGCGCAAAGCCTTGCCTCATCATCAATTTAACCAGGAATTGCTGCAATCTAGAAGACACAAACTTAACCAACAGTTTAAACTGGCAAGGACCAAACAAAAGTAAAAGTAAAATAGGTCCTGTAGGTCCTAAGTGAGACAAAAATCAGGTGAGAAAAGGCAAATAATTTTCAGTCTGATTCCAAAGCTACTGGCTGTTTTTGGCTTCCTCTTAGCTCAGTAGCTTGTTTTAGGAGTTCTTGGACTCAGAGCTTTATATCGACATGTTTA
>NW_006922118.1:700702-712228 GCF_000298275.1 Orycteropus afer afer | reverse complement strand
TCCATAAAAATTTGGGAGTTCTGGTAACATAGTGCCTAAGGCACTTGACTGCTAACCAGAAGGCTGGTGGTTCAAACCCACCAGCCACTCCTCAGAAGGAAGTTTGGGCAATCTACTTCCAGATTGATACTGCCTCGGCAACCCAAGGAGGGGTCGCTATGAGTCCAGTCCGACTCAATGGCACATAACAACAAGTACAAATTCTTCATTCCGTATTTCAGCTAGAGAGACTAGGAGAGGATCTAATTGTTTATTTGGTTGGCTTACTGAAGCATGGATTATTCAGTGGCCTACCTTAAGTGGAAGTACCACGCCTCCCTTGGTATAATGTAGATGGTATCTGGAGGCTTAGGGAAATTGGTTTATTAGGATGCATGTATCAGAGAGTCCAGAAGACATACCTTTCACCAGTATGGTGAGGAATAAATTTGTGAAGGGAGCCCCAGCATCCTTGAAGTCTACTGTGATTGCTGTCTTATGTAAAGCAGATTTGACAGTGAGAACTGCCCTAATTGGATTAAGACACTTAAGTACGATGGGACTGATTGGACCCCGTAGTAGTAGGGAGCCAAGTGGCAGCAGTTAATTGACAAAAGCAACGTGGGTGTGGTTACCATAATGGACAGGAGAGTTAGAACAGTAATCAGAACACTCCGCCTCATGTGGAGTTATGGCATTTGCTCTTAGTCATGGTGTTCCTAGTAGTGAAATACATCGCAAACCTTTTCATTTGATATGGACAGAAGAGTTCTAGGTCAAGTGAACAGCAGCCTAGTTTGAATCAGCAGAATACAAAGTCACAGCCTCTCAATCAATTCCCAGACTTGAGTTAATTTACAAATCCACAACCCCCTGAATGAAGAGGTCAGGTCCCCTTGAGGAAGGAGCCTATTATACTGCCAAAAATTTATAATGTCAATCTTTCTCCCAGCCTTTTTCCCAGGCCTCAAAGGGATCTGAGGCCTTTTACAAGAGTAACTGTTCACTGGGGGAAAAGAAATGATCAGACTTTTCAGGGATTACTGGATACTGGCTCTGAACTGACACTAATTTCAGGAGACCCTAAGCATCATTGTGGCCCACCAGTCAGAGTGGGGGCATATGGAGGTCAAGTTATTGATGGAGTCTTAGCTAAGGTGCGTCTCACAGTGGGTTCAGTGGGTCCACAAACCCATCCTGTAGTGATTTCCCCAGTGTCAGAATGCATAATTGGAATAGACTGAGGGATTGGCAGAATTCCCACATTGGGTCCTTGACATGTGGAGTAAGGGCTATTATAGTAGGAAAAGCCCAGTGGAAGCCATTAGAAGTGCCTCTACCTACAAAAATAGTAAACCAAAAGCAATACCACATCCCTGGAGGGGTTGCAGAGATTACTGCTACCATCAAGGACTTGCGGGATGCAGGGGTGGTGATTCCCACCACATCCCCATTAATTCACCTATTTGGCCTGTGCAAAAAACAGATGGATCTTGGATAATGACAGTAGATTATCATAAACTTAGTCAGGTGATGGCTGCAATCTTCCTGATATAGTTTTATTGCTTGAGCAAATCAATACATCTCCTGGTACTTGGTATGCAGCTATTGATCTGGCCAATTACTTTTTCTCAATATCAGTTTCAAAGGACCATCAGAAGCAGTTTGCCTTCAGGTGAGAAGGCCAACAATATACTTTCACAGTGCTTTCTCATGGGTATATCAACTCCCCAGCACTATGTCATAATTTAGTCTGTAGGGATCTTGATCGCCTTTCCCCTCCACAAGACATCACAATGGTCCACTATATTGATGACATTATGCTGACTGGACCTAGTAAGGAAGAAGTATTGATGACTCCAGACTTATTGGTGAGACATATGCGTGCTAGAGGAGAAATTAACCCAATAAAAATGCAGGCACCTTCCACCTCAGTGAAATTTCTAGGGGTTCAATGGTGGGGGCACATAGAGATATTCCTACTAAAGTGAAGGATAAGTTACTGTATCTGGCTTCCCCCACATATAAAAAGGAGGCACAAGGTCTCGTAGGCCTCTTTGGATTTTGGAGTCATCATATCCCTCATTTGGGTGTGTTGCTTCGTGCTACTTATCAAGTAACTCACAAAGCTGTTTTGAGTAGGCTCCAGAACAACAGAATGCTCTGCAAAAGGTTTAGGCTGCCATGTAGGCTGCTCTGCCACTTGGGCCATATGATCCAGCTGAGCCAATGGTCCTGAAGTGTCTGTGATAGAGATACTGTTTGGAGTCTTTGGCAGGTCCCTATTGGTGAATCACACTGCAGACCATTGGCATTTTGAGCAAAGCCCTGCCATCCTCTGCAGGTAACTACTCTCCTTTTGAGAAACAGCTTTTGGCTTGTTACTGGGCTTTAGTAGAGACTGAACACCTAACCATGGGCCACCAAGTCACCATAAGGCCTGAGCTGCCCATCATGAACTGGGTGTTGTCTGACCCAGAGAATCATAAAGTTGGACATGCACAGCAGCACTCCATCATTAAACAGAAGTGGTATGTCAGAGATCGGGCTCAAGCAAGACCTGAAGCCCCAAGTAAGTTGCATGAGGAACTGACCCAAATATCTATGGTCTCCACTCCAGTTACATACTTTCCTTCTCCCATTCTCCATCTATGGCCTCATGGAGAGTTCCTTATGTTCAGTTGACTGAGGGCGAGAAAACTCATGCCTGGTTTACAGATGCTTCTGCATAATACATAGGAACCGCATGAAAGTGGACAGCAGTGGCACTGCAGCCCTCTTCTGGGACTTCCTTGAAGGACAGTGGTGAAGGAAAATCCTCCCAATGGGCAGAACTTCGAGCTCTGAATTTGGTTGTTCCATTTGCATGAAATAAGAAAGAGCCAGATGTGCAAATGTATATGGATTCGTAGGCTGTGGCTAATAGCTTGGCTGGATGGTCTGGGACTTGAAAGAAACATTATTGGAAAATTGGTGACAAGGATGTGTGGGGAAGAAGTATGTGTAGAGATCTCTCTGAATGGGCCAAAGGAGTAAAGATATTTGTGTCTCATGAGAATGCCCACCAGAAGTTGACCTTGGCAGAGGAAGACTTTAGCAATCAAGTGGATAGGATGACATATTCAGTGGAAACAGCCATCCCTTTTCCCCAGCTACTCCTGTCATTGCTCAATGGGTTCATGAACAAAGTGGCCATGGTGGCAGGGATGGAATTATGCAGGGCTCAGCAACATGGACTTCCACTTTCCAAGGCTGATTTGGCTACCACCACTGCTGAGTGCCCAATATGCCAGCAGCAGAGACCAACACTGAGTCTGCAATATGGAACCATTCCTTGGGGTGATCAGCCAGCAACCTGGTGGCAGGTTGATTACACTGGATTACTTCCATCATGGAAAGGGAAGCATTTTGTTCTTACTGGAATAGAAACTTATTCTGGATATGGATTAGCCTTCCTTGTACACAATGCTTCTTCTAAAACCACCATCCACGGAATTACAGAATGCCTTATCCACCATCATGGCTTCCCACATAGCATTGCTTCAGATCAAGGAACTCACTTCACAGCAAATGAAGTTCAACAGTGGGCCTATGCTCATGGAATTCACTGGTCTTATCATGTTCCCCATCACCAACAAGCAGCTGGCTTGATGGAATAATGGAATGGCCTACTGAAAACACAATTACAGGACTAGCTAGGTGGCAGTGCAACTAGGGTTGGTGCAATGTTTTCCAGGAGGCTGAATATACTTTAAACCGGCATCCAGTATACAGGGCTGTTTCTCTAATACTCAGGAATTAAGGTTCCTGGAACCAAGGGGTAGAAACAAGAGTGGTTCCACTCACTATTACCCCTAGTGACTGACTCAAAATATTTTGGCTTCCTGTCCCTGCTACCTTATGCTCTACAAGTGTGGAGCTCTTAGTCCCAAAGGGAGGAAAACTCCCACCTGGAGACGCAATACTGACTGCACTGAACTGGAAGTTAAGAATGCCACCCAGCCATTTTGGCTTCCTCATTCCTCTGGATCAACAGACAAAGAAGGGCATTACTGTAGTATCTGGTGCAATAGATCCTGATTGCCAAGGGGAAATTGGATTGACATTACATAATGGAGGTAAAGAAGAGTATGTATGGAATACAGGAGATTCTTTAGGACCTCCCTTAGTACTATTATGCTCTGTGATTAAAGTCAATGGAAAATTACAGCAACCCAATTGTAATATGACTACTAATGGCCCAGACCCTTCAGGAATGAAGTTTTGGGTCATCTCATCAGGCAAAGAACCATGACCAGCTGAGGGCTTGTTGAGGGCAAGGGAAATATGGAATGGGTGGTGGAAGAAGGTAATTCTGAATATCAGCTATGACCATGTGACTAGTTACAGAAATGAAGACTGTGATTGTTATATTTTTTTCATCGTGTATGTGCATCAAATATTTTTTATTCCTTCTGTTACAAACTGTGAAACGTAAATATGGTTAATGTGTTTTGGTTGTATGTGTGTTAGCGTATCATGATAGGCACAAATATGAATTTATAATTCTCCTTAGAGATTATATATGGTGAAGAAGATGTGTACAACTGCCTAGTTGACAGGAAGTAAACTGTGATAGTTGGAGTTGTGTGTCAACTTGGCTGGACCACAATTCTGTGTGATTTAAGCAATTGTGATGTGAGTTATTCTCATGATGGGATCAGATGTATATGTTTTGAGCAGCTAATCCATTGAAAGGAAGTTTCCTAGGGGTGTGTCCTACATCCAATATATTTATGGATATCCTGGGCAAAGACACTCTTCTACAGATCGGGATACTGTTGTGCTGCCAACAACTACCGTGAGCAAACAATCCACCAGTGGGCCTGGAGATCTTGGATTTGTCATTTGTTGGAGTCAACAGCCAGTATACTGCCTGCCAACCTTGAGGTCATCAGCCCCTGCAGCTGTGTGAGTCAGGAAAAGCCTCCAGCTTGACATTTGATCCAAGAACTTGGGACCTGCCAGCTTCTGTAAGTGTGTGAACTATTTTCCTAAGATACATTTCTCTTTTTCTCTATATATAAGCTCTGTATTTCTCTATATATTTATATATATTTATAAGCATATATATATATATATTATACATGTATTATATTTCTACACGTTTCTATACATATATAAGCTTTACTGGTTTTGCTTCTCTAGAGAACCCAGTCCAACACAGGGAGTGTCTTCAAAGCAGGAAGAAAAACTTTAAAAAGTATAAAAAGGTAACTGTATCCAAGGATGATGGAACAGAGCACTAACTGCTGCCAACTCTTAGCTTTCCCTTTCCTGGTTCAAATCCTGAGGTCCACCGGATAGACACTGACTCTGGTTCCTTGTGCTTTAGTTTGCTCATGTGGGAAAGAGACTGTAACAAGTTCTTCGTAAAGTTGATGTGATGATTCAATGAGTTAATAGGGTAGAGCCACAGCACGAGAAATGTCAGAGGTCAGTTACAATGTCAATGCTGGCTCTGTTAGGTAGATTTAAAAAATATCTATGTGTTTTGTCCATTATGAAGCCCGTGTCTCTACCTTTGTCCTTGCCTCTTAAACACTAGACATTATTATCATCATTAGCACTTGCTTCTCCCCAGGTGTGACTGACATAGAATGTCTTCAGATCCTGACAGCTGGCTGCTGAGGTGCAAAATGGAGTCCTGTTGAGAATCAGAGATGTAAAGGGAGTGTCTTCAAAAGAGGAAGAAAATATGTGAAACGTGAAAAGCAAAAGCAAGGAAATGGAGTTACAACCCTGTCCCCTTTCGGAATCCTGGGGAATATGATCAGAGGTTTTCCCTGTCTTAAAATATGGCTTCTATAGCAGAGGTAGGTCTGTGTAAGCTAGAGAACCTGAGGGGACGCTGGACTATAGACTGAGCCCCCTGGAATTTCTGGACACTACATGAGGGATCAAGAAAGTTGAGCCCAGAGTCTACAAATTGGAAATGGCCCCTGGGGTGAGAAATGAGATCATGCCACCCATTATCTGCTACGCACATCCTCTGCCAAGGCGCAGATTCCCTGTGCTGAAGGTCTGGGGAGACTGGAGGGCTGTGAGGCAGTACTAATTGAACAGGGGAGGATCACAGGACCTGGAACATACCAAGAGAACACAGCAAACATTCACAAATACAGACTTTGGTAGAGACCACCAGTGAAAGGCCCAATCGTAGCACCAATAACTTACAATGCAGCGAGAAGAGCATGCTCGTGTGAGCCAATGTGGAGTCATGGGGAATATAGTCAGGCCAACTAATCGACAGCATGAAATAGAGCACCTTCAGCCACTGAAGAAACAGTTCCACACACAGCATTCAGCCAGAGAACGTCCGTCACCGTTTCAACAGTGATGACTTATTGCAACTCACATACCAGGCCCTTTGTCATAAGCACAGACAAGTTATATCCACTATCCAAAAAGAAGCGTACTTATGAAACCTTTCATGAGGCAATATATTGTAAAGGGAAGCAGCAATTACCATTAATTTTTTTTGTGAAAAATTTTCAGTGGTCTCAGACTTGGTGGCTCCTTACGACAATAAAACCACCACCACAGTAACAATACTTAAATGTAATAACAATTACTGGCTGAAAATCGAGAAACAAAATGTACAGTATCAAAATACCACTAATATGACAAATTTTACAACTAAAAAGATAAAAAAGTGATTTTAAATAGGAAAGAATGTAAGAAAAAGTATTAAATATGGGGGAAAAACACTCTTAAACCAAGTAAAAGATGAGTTTTCTTTAAGTGTATAAAATACAACATCAATAGAAACATTAAAAAATATAAAGCCACGTCTTCTCAAGGGTATTCCTTGCAGTTTATTTGTACTAGCCAAACACTTAAAGAAAGGCACAATTTAGCATGGATTGTGACAGTAACAAACACTGATGAGAACAGTACAGCACATACAATGAAACTCTCATGTTTCCCAAAGGCACAAAATAGGTTTAATGACCTTTTCTTTGAGTTAGTATATCTGCCTTACTACTGAGAAACACTCTTCTTTCCTTGCAGACTGTTGAAAATTTGTTGTTTCAACTTACAACGACAAAGATGAAAAAATCCCATGCTGACATAGAATAATCTCTCATAAGCAACAGATGAGGAATGACTAAAAGCTTCCCTACATTCCTCACATTCATAAGGCCTCTCCACTGTGAGGTCTTGTATGTGTACCGGGGATTGCGACTTGCCTAAAGGCTTTCTCACATTCCTGACATTCATAAGGCATCTTTCCAGTAGGAGTTCTTTTCTGTAGAGTGAGGGATGAGAATGTATGAAAGGCTTTCCCACCTTCTTTATACTCAGGCTTCCCTCCACGGTGAGTTTTCAAATGTGAGGTGGGAGGAACACATCTCTCCACTGTGAGTTCAGCTGTGGTTACTGAAGGTTGAGGACTGAGTAAATGATTTCCCACAGTCCTGATATTTTCAAGTTTTCTTTGTAATGTGAGTTCTTCTATGGTTGTGGATGACTGAGGAATAACTAAAAGCTGTCCCACATTCCTTACATTGATAAACTTTCTGTTCACTGTGAATTCTTCTATGTACAAGGAGGTATGAGGACCACTTAAAGGCTTTCCCTTATTCTTTACATCCTTAAGGCTTCTCTGCACTGTGAGTTCTTTTATGTTTAGTGAGGGCTGGAGCCTGACTAAAGGCCTTCCCACATTGCTTACATTCATAAGGTTTCTCTCCACTGTGGGTTCTCTTATGTTTAGTGAGGTCTGAAGAACAATTGAAACCTTTCCCGCATTCTTTACATTCATAAGGCCTCTCTCCACTGTGAGTTCTTATGTGTTCAGAAAGGCTAAAGGGACGACTGAAGGTTTTCCCACATTCCTTACATTTGTGTGGCCTCTCTCCACTGTGAATTTTATTATGTGCAATGAGGTGTGAAGAACGACGAAAACCTTTTCCACACTGTTTACATTCATGTGGCCTCTCTCCACTGTGAGTTTTTCTATGAGTACTGAGATTTGAGATTTTTCTAAAAGCCTTCCCACATTCTTTACATACACAAGGCTTCTCCCCAGTGTGAGTTCTTTTATGATAAGTGAGGGCTGAGGAATCACTAAAGGCTTTCCCACATTCCTTACATTCATAAGGCTTCTCTCCACTGTGAGTTCTTAAATGCCTAGAGAGCATTGTGGACTGACTAAAGGCTTTCTCACACTGCGTACATTTAAATGGCCTGACACCACTGTGTGTTCTTCTATGCTGAGTGAGGTTTGAAAGCTGAGTAAAGGCTTTCCCACATTCTTTACACTCATATGGCCTCTCTCCACTGTGAGTCCTTCTATGACAAGACAGGTGTGAGGAACACCTAAAGGCTTTCCCACATTCACTACATTTATAAGGCCTCACTCCGCTGTGAGTTCTTCTATGTACAGTGAGGGATGTGGCCTGACTGAAGGCTTTCCCACAATCCTTGCATTTATATGGCCTCTCCCCACTATGAGTTCGCATATGTTGAGTGAGGGTGAAAGTCACTCTAAAGGCTTTTCCACACGTTTTACATTCATAAGGCTTATCTCTGTTGTGAGTTGTTTTACGTAATAAGGATGAAGGAAGACTGTAGCTTTTACTACTTTCTTCACACTGATTCTTGTGATCTCTCTCACGTGTAGAGAAGGAAGAGAAACTAGAGAAATCTTTCCCATATTCGTTACATTCAAAGCATTTCTCCGCAACGTGTGCTGTCACAGGATTCTTAAGGCTTGATATACAAATGATGTCCTTTTCACATATTTTACATCTCTGAGGTTTCTTTCCATTAAGAGCTCTCATAGGAGTGGTTAGGCAAGAAGGACAACTGCAGGCTTCTCCACGATCCTTACACTGACTGGATCCAATGTGAGATCTGGTGTGATGCTTATGGGATGAGTGAGCTGTGAAGGAAGCTCCAGACCCACAGCATTCAAAGCAAGTTACTCCTGGAGGATTTCTTCGAAACACAGTAAGCTTTGGAATCCAGCTTAAAGTTTTCCCACACTGCTTGCCTTCATTATATTCACAAAGTTTCCCTACTATACGATTTCTGTCAGACAATATGCTGTTGGAAATAAATTTGTTCCCATTAAACCATTTCCAAGGACAGGGAATATATACGGTTTCCATTCTGACTTGTCTCATATTCTATAATGTAAATCATCTGGCAGGAATACTATCATGGTTGACCCTGTTTTTCAGAACTTTCTAATTATTGTGTCCAAGGGAAATGTGCTTCAAATTTTTATCTGACTCACATTTATGAAAATGGTGTATCATGAAAATTCTCAGAACACACGATTGTACATGCACACACACGTGCACACTCTCTCTCACACACACACACACACAGGGATGCCCTGCTCTAACATGGCTGACGACTACATCACAATGAATGTGCGTTGCTCTCCACAGTCCAGCCAATAAGCCAGTGTCCTCTATCAGGCTCCTGAAAATTTTAGGATCTATGTGAACTAATTTACTGGCACCTCTCTCAGTGACACACATTCAAAGCAGTGCGGTCGGCCACCATCTTTGAGCAGGGTGCACTGACTGTTTCCTACTTAGATACAAATCACAGAAATTTGGTGGTTTATTATACAATGTGTATACCGCTCTTGTTTATGTGATTAATTGTTGAACTGTTATAAACTAATTTTAAACCCACATTAATATATGTATATATTATGATATCTGTATTTTAATGTTCTGACATCTAAGGACTTTCTCGTGATGCATTATTTTCTCATGTTTAAATTGCACTCACCTCAAACATCTCCTCTGGTTTTTATGCTGATCTCCACTGCCATGAGATTCAGAGATTTCTCCTAACATGGAGCACCAGGTGTTATTCTTCATGAATCCCATCAGTATATGTTCACTGGATAATTTTTCTCCATCACTACTGTTTTGTGAGACTGACCCAATAATTCAAGTTATGGTTCACAATATAAAACACAAAAGAAAGGAACTATTAGTGAAAAAGCCCTGTGTTAAACAAAGCAAGACTTAGTCATAGTTTGCTGTTTCAGCACTATTACCTACACAATGTTTCATTACCAGGAATAATAAACATGACTCTACGAGGCAATACATAGGTAAACAGGCAGGATGATCAGATACAGGCAGCTAAAGAGAAAAATAATCATGACCATATAAAGATCTGGCAGGTGAAATTTCTACATATGTATTTCTACATGTAATAAAAACACCCACACATATAATAGAGATAACAAAGCTCTCTATATATCACAGTTATAAGAACCACAACCAAAATATGTAAGGAAGTGAGTTAAGTAGTAGCAGCTCAGGACCACTGTCACAACAGACTACAAGCTCCATAGGCATAACAAACCAAAAACCAAATTCACTGTCGAGTTCATTCCAACTCATAGTGACCCGCATTGGGTTTCCAAGGCAGTAAATCTTTACAGAAGTAGACTGCCTCAGGTTCATTCCACAGAGTGGATGGTGGGTTTGAACCTCCAACCTCCTGGTTAGCCGTCAAATGCCGTAGGCACTGCATAGTACCAAAAAGGCTGTTATTCATCCTACTTTGGTGAGTAGCGACTGGCGTCTTAGAAGTTTGCAAGGGCCAATGTAAGCACACCTCTTGGTCTCCCCATGTCTAGAGCAAGTGAAGAAAGATGCACTGAAGCAATTAATCCAAGGGACTAGGGGACCACGGGAACCTCACCTACGTGACATTAACACCAGAAGAATTAGACAATGCGTGGCTACCACTGCCAACCACACACACAAGGATCAAAATAGGAGATCTTTGGCAGAGGGAATGAAAATTGTGCAACCTCAAAGTCATAAAAAAGTGCAGGATTCCTGGTATGACAGAGAGTGGTAAAGCCCTCAAGACTATAGCCCCTAGTCACCTTTTGGGCCTGGAACTGAACTCATTCAGCCAAATACCAGAAAGGCCAATAGGTTCACATTTACAATGGGGAGTTGCACTGTTTAGAACAATCTTCTATAGGAAATCAGAAGAACAATATTTACATGGGGAGAAAGCTCAGAATACCAGAATGCATAGGAAGGAAGGACACAGGGAAAAATCAAGCAGTTACTTGGGGAACTATAGGAAGAGTGGGTTACATCGTGGAATTGTAATCCGTGTCAGAATACAAAATCAGTATAAACTGTTGAATGAACGACAAAATTCCTCTATGAACTTTCACACAAATCACAATGAAAATTTAAAAAAAGAAAAAACTACAAAAGAGGAAAGGAAAGGGGGTCTCTATGACCACAGGTGGGAGAAAATGAGAAAAGTAAACCCAGGTATCTGTGAATTTGTGTCCTCAACTGCAGTGTAGTAAATTACTTTGTGTGACTTTTCTACCCATAAGTCTTTGTAAACTCCAAGGTGGGATTCGCTATGAGCAACTGAGGAGCTCCTGATTGCTGAAAGTGTCCACCTGGAGTATTTCTGTTGGCAGTGGCACAAAACAATGTTCTGGGAGGTGCCCACTCTCTCTCAGGTGCTTAGAGTTCTGATGCTATAATT
>NW_006922118.1:698668-700397 GCF_000298275.1 Orycteropus afer afer | reverse complement strand
GTGGCCACTGCAGTGAATTATCGAACCCAGGAGAGAGGTGGTGGGTGCTTTGGGAGGAATGGTTGGTGAAAGGGCTGGAGGGAGGCAGCATGTTTGGCCTTGCAGTAATAGGCCTTGGGTTACTGCTGTTTTCCTCTTGTGAGATTAGAGGAGGTCAGAACATGTGGCCTCCTTGTCGTTTTTGCATCAACCCAAGAGAATTTTTCTCCATGACTTATTCAAATACATTTGTAATTCCCTCCACACAGGGCTGGGCCTTTAAACAGATTTGCTTTCCCAGTGCTTCAATATAGTGACCCTGGATGAGTCTTTCTCTAGGGTCCCAAGATCTTTCCTTTAATTCTCTGGACAAACCAATGAGTAGAGCTGACCTGGTGCTCAAGGAGAAATGTGTGTCATGAGGGAAGACAGTATGAGCAAGGAACATTTACTTAACACTGTGCAGTGTAGTGAATTGCTTAATATGGCCCTTTGAGGCCTCGTCCTCCATTCTATAATGGATGGTAAATCCTAGTCTTTATCCCTGTTTAGGGTGGGATGTATCTTAAGTCCCCGCCTTTCTGGAGGGTGTGACTCAAAACACCACCCTTAGCTTCCATGAGGGTGTATATGGGAGTGTTCTGGGAAAGTTCTCTCTCCTGCTCTGTTTCTGCATTTGGTTCATCATCATCTCACCCCTGGACCTGAGATCGTAGCCATCATCTGACTCACCGATTTGGGTTCACCAACCCCTGGAACCATGTGATTGGAGGAATCCTCCAGACCTACCCACAGACTTGGGACTTGCCAGCCTTATAGTCTCCCAGACTTCACCACTACCATGTGAGCCCCTTTCATGGGAGTTTGTGAGTGCTGAGACATTACAGTGAAATATGGAACCCTAAAATGGGAGAGAGATTACTGAGGGGAGGAGGAAGAGTTAATGTCAGAGATGATGCAGTAGCATGGAAGTTTTGAGAAGTTGGACATCTAGGACATCTTTAACCTAGACCCATAGCAACCAGTCTTGTGCTGATCCTTCTAAAAGAAATCATTCAAGGGAATTTACCCATGATCATATGTAAGCTTGGCAGACAGTATTTCCACATACATACTTGAACATACTGTAAGAAAGTCTATATAAATAATTGAGCTAAAAAGGAGCAAAGTTGTTACAGCTTCATGAACAAGGCAAACCACCCCAAGGGAGCGAGAGGTTGGACCTGTGGGCTCCAAACCATGGTCGCAGGAGACATGAAGATCAACTGGCATAATACACCACACAAAAACATTGTTCTACAGCCTACTTTGGTGCGTAGTAACTGGGGTCTTAAAAGCTTGCAAGTGGCCATATAGCTGCAACAACAGGTCTCTCCTTGTTCAGAACAAAGATGAATGAAGAAAACCAAACATGTCCAGAAACAATTAGTCCAAGAGACTGGGGCACCATGTGAACCTCAGCCCATGTGATCACGAAACCAGAAGAACTGGATGGTGCCTGGCTACCATCATCAATCACTCGGAAAGAGATCAGTGCAGGAGATCCTGGACAGAGTGGGAGAACGATGTGGAACAAAACTGAGAATCATAAAAAAGAGCTGGTTTACTGGTCTGATAGAGCCTGATGAGACCCTGAGACTATGCCCTGTGGTTACCCTTCAGGTCTGGAATTGAACTCTCTCCCATGGCTTCCAGGCAAACAATAGACAGGCATAGAGGGTGAACATTTACATCAGGTAGATACACTCCT
>NW_006922118.1:695192-697776 GCF_000298275.1 Orycteropus afer afer | reverse complement strand
AAAAAAAAAAACCTCACTACCCTCGAGTTGATTTTGACCCATAGCAACCCCTCCCCTTGGGTTTCTGAGGCGTTATCTCTACAGAAGTAGATTGCCCAGTCTTCCCTCTGTGGAGCGGCTAGTGGGTTAGCAGTCAAATGCTTGTTAGACATATAGATATTTTTTTTCCCCAACAAGAGTACCTTGTACCTTGTATTTCCATTATTCACAAGCTATCCGATCCCCATGGTAGGACATAAACACCTAGTATTTGCATAGTTTCCCCCAATAATCTGCTGCAAGTCACAAATACCACAGCTACAAGAGCCATACCAAGTAATTCACTGCACTCTATCACATAATTTTCATGTTAGAAAATATTCATCTTTTGATTTCTCTTCAATCACTTACCATGTAAAAACCATTTGTAGCACATGAGCTGTGTTTGGGCCCCACACAGGCCAATCCCTGACAAAGAAGCCAGAAAGGCCAGGTAACGTTTTAATGATTGTACAAAGCGAGCTAGGAACTTTATATTAAGAGCAGTCTCTAGCGGTCTTATTTTTCAGGTAGGAAGGCCCTACTGAAAATTTATTATGGAGAATCACAGCCAAGTGATTCCTAATACCATCAGAAGTGCTAGGGCGCCACCTTGTGGCTAACGGTATAGCTACAACCTATAGTGAAAAAGGTGATTTCTAATAAATTGTTAGTAGTTTAGTGGACTCTTCACAGTGATTTGGTTTTTTGTTTTTTGTTTTTTTTTTTTAATTTTTACTGTGATTTGGGTGAAAATTTACAGAGCAACTTCATTTTTCAAACAGCAGTTCATACACCTTTTGTCTCATGATATTGACTGCACTTCCCCATAATCTAACAGCTGTCTTCCCCACGTCCTCCCTATAGTTACCTCTTCCCTGTGTCCTTCTTTCCTATGCATTCCTGGCCCCGGAGGCATCTCCATGTGCAAATACTGCCCTTCTGTTTTTCCATGATTGATCGTTCTAAGGAGTGTATCTACCTGATATAAATGTTCACCCTATATGCTTGTCTACTGTTGGCTAAAAGCCACGGGAGTGAGTTCAATTCCACACCTGAAGGGTAACAAGGGCACACAATCACGGGTGCGTCTCACCAGGTTCTACCAGAAGAGTAAATCTGGTCTTTCTTATGATTTTGAGTTTGTTCCATATTGTTCTCCCACTCTATCCAGGATTTCTTGCACTGATCCATTTCAAAGTGTTTGGCATTCAAGTAGCCAGGCATCTTCTGGTTCTTCTGGTCTCTGAGTCATATAGGCTGAGGTTCCCATGGTCCATTAGTCCCATGGACTAATTGTTTCCATGTGTCTTTGGTTTTCTTCATTCTTCTTTCCTTTGGAAGAGGAGAGACCCATTGTTGAATCTAGATGGCCACTTGTAAGCTTTTAAGACTCCAGCTGCTACTCATCAAAGTAGGATGTAGAACAATGTTTTGTGTAATACGTTATGCCAATTGAGCTTGATGTCCCAGGCAACCACGGTCCCAAGCCCACAGATGCTCCCTGGGGGTAATTAATTGTGTCTAAAAAGTTGTAACTTTGCCCTTTATTAGCTCTATTATATACAAGGACATTCTTACAGCATATACAAATATGTATGTAAAAATATGATCTGCCAGTCTTATATATGATCGTGGGTATTTCCGCTGTTGCCTCAACATACATGATCATTCAGCCTAGACGTACATATATTTTTATAATTTTTACTACCTTGCCCTTCCCCAAAATAAATAACACCATTCTTACCTACTGAGGCCAGCGTTCTGAAGGTTTCCATCATCACATCTCTGTAGAGTTTCCTCTGAGCAAGATCCAGTAATGTCCACTCTTCCTTGGTAAAGACCACGGCCACATCCTCCAGGACCACTGAGTCCTAAAACATCCACAAATTCTAGATTAGCAATATACCATGGACTTTAATGTACACAAGAATGAATGGTGAGCTTGAGAGTCCTGGGCAACTCAGAATTCACTGGGAATTCACAGAAGGTTCTGTGTTCTACCAAGGTCTACTAAGGAATAGTCATCAGCTTCATCCCGTCACTAAACATGTTCACTTCTTCACTGATTGACTTCCGCCTCCCAGACTTCCAACACACTGAAATAACGTCTCCACTGTTGGACTGCGACAAGATGCAGCCTTATCCCTCTGTTTATGGTGTAGAACAGTTAGAAAACATAGCAGAAATTATAGCAATGCTCTCAGATCAATTCCTTGTGGCTAACTGCATACAACCTACTAAGATACTCAAGAAAACAAAGCCATTGGAAGCTAGGATGAGGTATTAACAGCTGGGAACCACTGCAACATGGCAGTTTTGCCCTCATATTCATGGGAAGACTAGGGGTCCAGACAGACCAATCAGCAACCCAAGGCCTATAACTGCCATTTTTTTTCTAACTCCATGAGATGAGGAAGTGATGTCACCTGTTGAAGAAGGAATATTCTTTTGGAGAGTTATAAATTCTTCCAGGTCAGTAAGCTATTTTTCAAAAACTCAGTTGTTCCATCATCTTCTCTCTCCATATCAGAGAGGCAGGCAAAGGGAATAAAAGTTTAACAAA
>NW_006922118.1:691370-693287 GCF_000298275.1 Orycteropus afer afer | reverse complement strand
CTGAGGCTAACAAGCCCAAGGTCTACAAATAAAATGGCACAGTCCCGATGTTACCAAACCACATGACAGGCCACTGATTCAAGTCCACCGAAATTCCCAGGATTGGCAGAGCATGGCAGGCTGCTGAACAATGACTTGGCAACATGCAGGGTTTAAGCATGCCATAAGCTAGAGACTATCCCCAAGGCTTCTCTTTATATACAGGAAGCAGACCATGTCCCTAAGGCAGCTATTCAGCTGCTCACAGTAGACTCCACCATAGAGTTGATTACCAGTCTCATCATGGGGAATATTACATCCAGCTGCCCAGCCACTCAACCAGGCCCAGCCAAATTGACATACAAACTGAACTACAACATGCGATTTATGTTTATTGTTCTCTTGTTTTTATTTTTATCTTTTGATGATTTTTATTTATTTATTTATTGGCTAATTGAGTGGGAGACAGCAACTGTTCCAACACAACACAACTATAACTGCACCTCCTACAGCCCTACCTACTGAGGTAGGGCAAACACATGTTTTACACAATCTGACCAATAATAGATGGCAGCCAATACCAGTACAACTCACGTTCAACTGCTCTTTGTGAACAGCTAACAGAGATCTGTGCACAGATCATTCTCTATCACACCCACCAGAAGACAGGTGGCAGGTGCCTAAATATGACCAAGTAGCAAATAGAGGAGCATAATACCCTGCTCAAAACAAAATGAGGGGGGAAAAAAAAACCTTAGGCAAATCACATTAACATAAAATCACAAATTAAATATATATACAATAACATCACAATGTCTGAGAGACTACTGACCATTCCAGTCCACACTTAAAAACAAGATAAAATAGAAAAAACATGGGACTAGGATACAAGTCCAGAAAATATCCCTGAGCAAGAAGCAGCATTGGAACACCCTGTTAAAGAAATCAAAACAATTTTATTTAGATACTTTCAACAAATTCAGAGATAGATCAAGGAAAACAATGACAAGCTCAAGGAAAACACTGACGAAATTAAGGAAACAGGAAAAACTCTAGAACAATTTAGTAAAACAATGCAAGAACAAACTGACAAAATAGACAGAAAATAAGAAACGATACAAAAATCAAACAGAAATCCAGAAGATTAATATTAAGATTTTAGAAATAAATAACACATTAAATGACAAAGGAGTAGAATAAAATCAATGGAGAACAGAATTAATGAGATTGAGGACAAATATCCCAATACTACTTTGTTAAGTGAACAAGCAATAAAAAGATCAAAACGAAATGAAAAAAGCCTAAGATCCATGTGGGATACCATCAAGAAAGAATAACCTATGTGTAATAAGAATTCCACAACAGGAAGAGACAAAACCAGAGAGAGAAAAGTGTCAAAGGTTTGTTGGAAAAGAATTTCCTTAGTATGAAAAAAGACAAAAGGATATCCATTCAAGAACTTCAAGGAACCCCAAACGGGATAGACCCTAAAAGAAAATCACCATAACATATCATAATCAAACTCACCAAAACCAAAGACAAAAAAAGAATTCTCAAAATAGCACGCACACGCACACACACACAAACACACAAAAGTTACCTATAAAGAGTAACCAATAAGACAGAACTCTGATTTCTTGGTAGAAACCATGCAGATGAAAAGGCAATGGGATGATATACACAAAACCTTGAAAGATAATACTGCCAACCAAAAACTGTATACCCAGCCAAACTGTCACTCAAATTTGAAAAAGAAGGAAGGGAATTTAAAGATAAACAGAAACCAAGGAAATCTGATAAAACCATATCAACTTTACAACAGATACTAAAGGGGGTCCTTCAGAACATGGAATGTACGAAGTATGAATCTAGGAAAATTGGAAGTGGTCAAAAAGGAAATGGAACGCATAAAGATTGATATCCTTGGCATTAGTGAGC
>NW_006922118.1:689568-690096 GCF_000298275.1 Orycteropus afer afer | reverse complement strand
GGGCTGGCGCGGGATCGGGAAGTGTTTCGTCCTGCTGTGCATGGGGTCGCTATGAGTCGGAAATGACTCGACGGCACTGAACAACAACAACAACAACAAACCAAAAAGAGGGAAAAAACTATGTGGTTACAGAACTTCTAGATGGTAGGGAAGTCAAGACAACTACAAGATAGAACGGACTGTTCTATACTTGGGAAGAAAACTAGAAATCACAGGGTAACCTCAAAGAAAAATGATAAACCTTCACATCAAAAAAGAGGACCAGCACCATCCCATTACTAGGTATATACCCTAAAGAAGTGAGAGCCATGACTAGAACAGATATATGCATAGCCGTGTTCATCACAGCACTATTTACAATAGCCAAAACATGGAAACAACCTAGATGTCCATCTACTGAGGAATGGATAACCAACTATGGTACATACACACGACGGAATACTATGCAACCCTAAAGAATAATGTAGAATCTGCAAAACACCGCATAACATGGATGAACTTGGAGGACATTATGCTGAGTGAAATAAG
>NW_006922118.1:678218-687578 GCF_000298275.1 Orycteropus afer afer | reverse complement strand
CTATAACCATAATATCTACACACCCAATGAAAGAGCCCCAAAATACATAAATCAGACTTTAACGAAATTGAAAAGATAAATAGATGACTCCACAGTCATAGTAGAACACTTTAACACACCACTTTCAATGAAAGATAAAACATCTGGAAAGAAACTCAATAAAGACACAGAAGAACTAAACAATACAATCATCAAACTTGACCTTATAGACATCTAGAGAGCACTTCACCCAACACAATACACATTATTCTTTTCCAACACACATGAAACATTCTCCAGGATAAACCACGTTAGGCAACAAAGCAAGCCGCAATAAATCTAAAAACACTGACATACTCCAAAGCATCTTCCCAGTTCACAATGCTATAAAATTAGAAATCAACAATTGGAAGATCAATGGGAAAAAAAGCGAACATGTGGACACCAAATAACAACCTCCTTAAACACAAGAGGGTAACAGAAGGCAATTTGTAGCAATAGAGGCACCCATCAAAAAAAGAAAAGCCAAAATCAATACCTTAATCTAACACCTCCAATAATTAAAAAAGAGCAACAAAAAAAAGCCTACAGTCACCACAAAAAAATAAATAATAAAGATTTGACCAGAAATAAATGAAACAGAAAACAGAAAGAAGATAGAAAATTATCAAGAAGAATAAAAGCTGGTTCTTTGAAAAGATTAACAAAAGCAACAAACCACCAGCAAACTTAACAAAGGAAAAGAGGGAGAAGATACAAATAACACAAATAAATAAAACAGGTGACATCACAACAGAACCAACACAATATAGATAATAAATACCAGGATGAATGAAGAACTATAAGAAATTTGAAAGTCTAGGAAAAAATGGACAGATCTCGAGAAACATACTACTTACCTAAACTAAGACAAACTAAAGTGGAAAATTTGAACAGATCCCTAACAAAAGAGAAAAGTGAACAGGTCATAAAAAAAACTACCAACAACAACAAAAAATCTGGGCCTAGAGAGTTTTACTGGAGAATTCTACCAAATGTTCAGAGAAGAATTGACACCCAACTTACTCAAACTGTTCCAGAACATACAAAAGGATGGAATCCTCCCAAATTCATTTTATAAAACAAGCATAACATTGATACCAAAACCAGGCAAAAACATCACTAAAAAGGAAAACTACAGACCAATATCCCTCACGAATACAGATGCAAAAATCATGAAAAAAAAAAAAAAAATCCTAGCCAATAGACTCCAACATATCAAATAAACAATACATCATGACCAAGCAGGGTTGATACCAGGCATGCAAGTATCATTCAGTATTAAATCAGTTGGATTCCTACCAGGCATAAAAGTATCATTCAGTATTAAATCAGTTGGATTCCTGTACACCAGCAAAGAGACTGCTGAAAAAGAAACGAGGAAATCAAAACAATAGCTATGAAAAAATTAAATACTTGGGAATAAATCTTATCAGCGATACAAAAGACCTGTACAAAGAAAACTACAAAAGACTACTTCAGGAAACCATAAGAGATCTACATAAATGGAAGAATATACCATGTTCATGGATCGGAAGATTGAACATTGTGAAAATGTCAGTACTACCCAAAGCAATCTATACATTCAATACAATCCCAATCCAGATTTCATCACCATTCTTTAAGGATGTGGAAAAACCAATAACTAATTTTCTATGGAAAGGAAAGAGACCTTGGATAAGCAAAGCACTACTGAAGAAGAAGAACAAAGTACGAAGCCTCACACTCCCAGATATCAAAATTTACTATACAGCCACAGTTGTCAAAATAGCCTGGTACTGGTACAACAGACACAGACAACACACAGACACAGTACCACTGGAACAGAACTGAGAACCCAGAAATAGATCTATCGACCTGTGGTTAATTGTCTTTGATAAAGGGTCATAATTCATTAAAGAGGGAAGAGATTAACTCTTTAACACATGATACTGGCCAAACTGTTATCCATTTGCACAAAGAAGAGACAAGCTCTATACCTCACACAATACACAAAAACAAACTCTAGATGGATCAAAGACTCAAATGTGAAATCTAAAATGATAAAGTTCATCAAATAAAAAATAGAGGCAAACTTATGGGCCATAGTTTGTATCATAAATAGATTATCAAGTGTAACCCAAAATGCACAAACAGCAGAAGATAAACTAGATGATTTGGACCTTCTAAAAATTAAATTCCTATGTGCTTCAAAAGATTTCTACACAAGAGTTAGAAGAGAACCTATAGATTGGGAAAAAATATTCAGCAAAAACATAGCTGACAATGGACTTATCTCTAAAATTTATAGAAAACTCCAACACTTTAACATCAAAAAGACAAGCAATCCAATTGAAAAACGGACAGAAGACACGAAAAGACACTTCACCAAAAAAGATACACAGGCAGCCAACAAATACATGAAGAAATGTTCATGACCATTAGCCATTCCAAAAACCAAATCCACTGCCATCGAGTCAATTCCGATTCATAGTGACACCCATTGGGTTTCTGAGGTGGTAAATCTTTACGGAAGTAGATTGCCCCATCTTCCTTCTGTGCAGTGGCTAGTAAGTCTGAAGTACCAATCTTCTGGTTAGCAGGTTAGCAGTCAAATGCCTTAAGCACTGCAACACCAAAGCTCTTTAGAAAGATGCAAATCAAAACAATGAGATACCGTGTCACCCCAGCACTAATAATAAAGTTCAACAGCACAGAAAAATAACAAATGCTGGTGAAAATGTAGAGACATTAGGACTCACATACACTGGTAGTGGGACTGTAAAATGAGACAACCACTGTGGAAATCGGTATAGCAATTCATTGTTCTTGTTGTTGTTGTTGTTATGTGCTGTCGAGTCAGACCCGACTCATATCGACCCTTCCTTGGGTTTCTGAGGCAGTATCTCTACGGAAGTAGATTGCCCAAACTTCCTTCCGGGGAGTGGCTGGTGGGTTTGAACCGCCAGCCTCCTGGTTAGCAGTCAAGTGCCTTAGGCACTACCAGAACTCCTAGCAATTCTTAGAAAGTTAGAATTAGAAACATCATTTGATCCAGCAATTGTGTTACTAGGCATATATCCTAAAGAAGAAGGAACCAGGACACGAACAGATACATGAACACCCATGTTCATCACAGGACTATTCACAATAGCAGACAGATAGAAACAAACCTGAGGGCCCACGGACAGAAAAATGGATAGTCTAACTATGGTACATACACACAATGGAATACAGTGCAATACTAAAGAGTAACAAAGAATATGCAAAACACCACACAATGTGCATGAACTTGGAGGACATTATGCTGAGAGAAATAAGCCAATCATAGAAGGATAAATACCGTATTACTTCACTATTGTAAAAGAGTTCTGGTAGCACAGTGCCTAAGGCATCTGACTTCTAACCAAAAGGTTGGTGGTTCAAACCCACCAGCCACTCCATGGAAGCAAGACTGTGCAATTTACTCTCGTAAAGATTTACTGCCTCAGGAACCTAACGGGGGTCACTATGAGTCGGAATCAACTTGATGGATTTGGTTTTTTTGTTTTCACTACTGTAAAAAGTAAAGGTTTACATATGCAAAGAAACTTTCCTTGTTGATTACCAGAGATGAGAGGAAAGGAGTGGGAAAATTGCTAGATAGGTAGACACAAGTTCTGACTTGGGGAAAGCGAAAAAGCAATATACCAAAAGCGAGTGACCAACAAAATAACACTAAGGAAGACACACAGAGGATGCCATAAATGATCAGAGCCTTCACCTATGAATTCTCCCCACTAACTCCTAACACAATCTGAGAGGGGGAGCTGCACTTTCAGAACTGGACAGAAAATGCTCCAGTGCCTCTGGGAAACCAAGAAAACTGTTAAGAGATGGAACAAGGATGGCTTTGTAGGGCCAGGACTCAACCGCCACAGCCAGCGCTGCTCTGTCTTCAGGTTACAGTCAGGATACACTGTCATTCAATACAGAGCACCAAGGCCCAGGGTGGGGATGGTAACATCTCATAGTCCCAACTGAGAGTCACGTAAGGAAGATGACCACAGGAATACAAATACTGAAAGGTAACAAATGTGCAGAGAAAAGGCCCAGTGAAGGTAGAGGAGGGACTTAGGATGCTACTAGGATTCAGTCCTTTGGCCTCCTCTGCCACCGTTTTTCTTCACTGAGGAACCAAAGTCCTGCAGCACACAGCTCATCCCTCAGCAATTCACATCCATCCTCACCCACTTTTGGTGAGAATAATTCAGAAGAACCGTTTTCTGCACAACTCACCATTTCTTGGCTCCCCCTTCTAGAGGTCTAAGGGAATGTCGTCTGTAACCCAAGAAGCCACTTCAGGAAGGAGGAGGGGAATGGAAGCAGAGCATTGGGCAGTCTGGAGGCAGATGAATAATGTTGGGTGCACACACCAATCACAGCAGTTCAAATTATTCCTTGGTTTTATGGATGTCCAAGATGTTCACCTTGGGTCCCCAGCTGCCTGGACGGGAGCAGTTCTCCCTGCTTCACACTGGAGACCTGAAATGGAGGAAGGATGGGGAGGAGACAGTGGTGAGTCAGCAGGAGTGACAGGTGTCTGGCTTCCTCCCAGGCCTAGGGCCATGCTCCACCCTGAGGGCATCTGCACTGAAGGCAAACAGGTTCCAGCCTCAGAGCCCACGCCCGCATCCTTCATGAAGCTCCCCAGGCTTTTTCTTCCTGCAACAAGATCACAGAGGGAGGAATTCACTTATCCCAGAGCCTGAGAAGCAACAAATTTGCTTGTGTTATATGATGGCTAATGTTAACCAACACTGAAATCACCTCATTCTGCAAACTGTAATGGTATTTAAACAAAGAAACGAGTAGGAATATCTGAGGGCTCAGGAGGGGCACTCTCTTAGGAGATGACATTTGAAGTGAGCCCTAGATTATAGGAATTACGGAATTCCTTGGGTTAAAAAGTTTTCCTATGATCAGAAAAAAATACCCAGTGCAAACCCTACAAAAGAATGAAGAAGCCTTGACATATTTGAAAGTTTTAAAGAAAATGTGTTGACAACCTACGCAATGTGAGGACATTACCAATTTAAGAAAGACAGCTTTACACAAGCCTGAACATGTATGATCTTTTTGACCAAAGTAAGATATGTGAATTTTATTCTATGTGTCATTTCCAGCTTCCTGGTTTACACTGTTGAAATTTCCCGCCTGCTGCTGGGTGGAAATCAAACCTTCCTGTGACAAAAGAAAAAGGAGAAAGAAGTTCAGAGGCTGCTTTCCTAATGGCGAACTCTCCTAGGAGTTTTGACTATTTTCCCGGATCTAGTGAATGGATGCTGACGCCACGTACTAGATGGGAAGCCAGGTGAGAAGCAGGTTTGTTTAGGTGAGACTTTAAAAGCTCTATCTCGGACATGTTCGGTTTCAGAGCCACACAGTCCTCATGCCCCAGGTGGACGACAGGAAGGGTTTGGTGTCTGAGTCCATTGATGCCAGGAGCCCACATCTCAAACTGCACGTTGTCTCCTCCTGGTCACCAAGAATCAAACCATGATCCCTGAAAGAGGCTTCATTCCTACTTCTGAATCTTCCAGCTAAGGAAATGGAAGAGCACACTTCTAAACCTGAATTAGGCCCTTAGCCTTTGTAAGTAAATATAGTCTTATCTGAGGGGCAATGGATGGGATCTAAACTAGTAAAATTTGGTAGTTTTGAATGGAAGTTGTAATTTCACTTGAAGTGACTGCCTGACGAGTTATGTCTCCAAGGGTAATCCCAGTCCAAAATCAGAGTACTTCCAGAGTATTTATCTCTACAGAAGGAAAGAGAAAATAAAAGGCACTGCATTTTCCACCAACATTGAAATTACAAATGATGTATATGGATTCTTAGCTATGATACCACAAGCAGGAGAAGGAAAAGACAAACAGAGAAGTTAAAAAAAATCTTGTGTTCTGGTTACCTAGTGCCATTCTGACAGAAATTTACCACAAATGGGTGGGCTTGAATAAACAGGAACTTATTCTCTTACAATTTGGGAGGTCCGAGTTCAGAGTGCCAGTCTCTAGGGGCTGGATGAACATCCCTTGACCTTGGGCTTCAGCTCTGCCTCTTGGTCCCGGCCCAATGAAGCTGGAGGCTTTTCTTTACTGACAGCTACTGGCTGCTGAGGCTAACAAACCAAGGTCGACAAGTAAAAAGACGGTCCCAATGTTACTGAACCACATGGCAGGCCATTTATTCAAGTCCATTTAGAGTCCCAAGGTCAGCAGAGCATGGCAGGCTGCTGAACAACATGGCTACATGCAGGGTTCAAGCAGGCCATCAGCTAGAGACCATTTCTCAAGGCTTCTTATATACAAGAAGCAGACCACATCCCTACAGCAGCTACTCAGCTGCTCACGGCAGATTTCACCATGGAGGTGATGACCAGTTTCCTCACGGGGAATACTACATCCAGCTGCCCAACCACTCAAGTTGACGCACAAACTTAACTACCACATTTTGTGCATCAAAGACCGGTTAACTAAGTGAAGGAGCAACCTACAGGCTGGGAGAAAATACAGTGAACCTTAGGAGAGTCCAACTCCAACAACAACGACAAAAGAGCAAAACACGTAAACAGGTATTTCAGCGAAGATGCTACACAAATACTCCTTCAACACGTAGAAAGATGCTGGGCACCATTGGGAGGAAAATGCATAAAACCCACTGGAAACCCCCCCGCCCCACAGGCGCTGGGGAGACTCTGGAGCAACGGCCGGTGGGAGCGGAAAATGGTGTAGCCTCTGTGGAAACGCGTAACGCTTCTTCAAAATACTAAAGTTACCACTGCCCGAGGGAGAGGCGGCAGATGAGGCCGAAGAGCCCGGCTGAGGCTGGACTATAAAAAGGAAAGAAAACACCGGGAGCCGGAGACGCCGAGCGCAGACCGGAGGGTAGTGTTTGGACTCAGACTAAAACCTCAGGCGTCCACGCGCCCCCCCACTTCGCATTTCTCACCAACTCCGGGTGACGAGGACGCTGGGGATTTGAGAACCACACGTTTGCTCAGCGAGGAGTATCGCGATGTTACCTGTTCCCGCGCGGAGTGACGCAGGCTCGCACCCGCTGCTCGGCGTCCAGAAATCAGCGGCGGCGTCTGGGCGATAAGAGGTCACGAGGCTCCAGGGAGCAAAGAGACGGAAATTGCGCGGTAGAGTGGGGGCAGCACCGCGGAACCTGTCAGGGGACCAGGACGACTGAGGACTGAGAAAATCTACCTGACACAGGGCAGGACCAGTACCAAAACGAGCTGGGGCCCCAACAAAAGCCTCACTCTACCGCTTCCGGTTCCTGGATGATGGGAGGGTCAGACGAATGGTTCCGGACGGAAACAAAGAGATCGCTAACTCATGACCGTATAGTTCAGTGCCTACCTTTGTGTGTGGGATCTACCCGCAAACGTCTTTAATTCTCCTGTAGAGAAAACTCTTAAGGTTTATTCATTCAGTTTATGAACTGAATTGCGATGACCTTAATCAAAACACCTTTGGGAAGCAGTATTGGTAGTTGCATATTTGGTCGTTTTATTTTACCATATTCTTTAAAAAAATAATTTCTTTACTCTTCATGACTGCACGCTTTAGAATTGCTGAGGTCTCTAGCTTAACTTCTGTTTCCTGGTTTCTCGTTTCTTGTATATCAGGAATCTTTCCCTGGGAGCAGGACACAGACGGTGCAAACCCGGTGTGATCTCTCCAAGGGCGGAGGAACCTGCAGACTGGAGTTTCCAAGGTGAGAAACAGGAAGACTCCAGTTATTCGGAGGGCCAGTACATAAAATGCAGAAGTACCTATGAAAATTACTGTTATGAAAACGTTTTACTTTTTTCTCAGATACACACACATGTAATAAACTACATAACGTATTCTAAATTTAAGTGTACCACGTGATTAATTTTTACATCTAGATATGCCATCTTATAACCCCTCAGAGTTATCTTATAACCCCTCAGAGTTTAAGTGTGGAAACTTTTTCAGCATCCATGACTCCCTCCTGCTCTTTTCCCAGGTGACATTCACCCCACGAGTAAACAGTGTTCTGATTATTATAGTGAAACAAGATTTGAATGTCTTTGTACTCGTATCATGGTATGAGCATATTGTGTTTGACGTCATCTTATGTGAGATTTTCCCTATGCTGTTACATACTGCAGTAATTTATTTTACTCGATGATTACTGTTACTATCTTATTCCAATGCTTGAATATACCACAATTTCTATATTTACTGATTTTATTTTATTGTTAAAGTTTGTATTAAAACCCAGCATATGATCCATTTTGCTTATTACTTAATGAGTACTTACAAACTATTTGTCTTAAGCAGTTATTAGGGGTTCTGGTAGAATAGAAGTTGAAGTATTCAGCTGCTAATCAAATGTTGATAGGTATGCTCAGGAGAAAGATGAGGCAGTCACCTTCTGTAAAGTTTGACAACCTTGGAAACTTTATCACACAGTTCTCCTCTGTCCTGTAGGGGCGCTGTGTGTCAGAATCAATTTGATGGCAGTGGGTTTAATTGGTTTTATGGTGTTGTGTGGATTGTTTAATAAACGTCAACTAGATCAGATGGTGCATGTGTTATTCAGGTCTTCTGTATGCTTACTGACTTCCACATCCATGTAAAGTGAGCGGAAATTACTAACAACATAGTCTGGAAAACTGAGAAAGGTGATGAGATCAGTATGTTTTCCTGTATGCAAGGAAATGTTCTTTTATGTTCATTATTATAATCAGGGGCAAATCACAAGCTGGGCAAAAGAGACCATTCATCCAACATGGAATTTCTCACTTCTTGGATGGGCTTTGCTGGATAGTTTTGAGGCCAATTGGCTGTAAATAGAGAGATGAAATACTGTTAAGACACCATTACCAAAAGTTATTTTTGTCAAGAAAGATGGATATTATAGGGTCTCAGCGTTCAAACTTGAGTCTCAATTCCAGCTCATTCATGTCCCAGCCTCTGATTTAGTTTGGTCCAAACACTTCAAATAAGGCTCACCTCAATTGCCAGCTGCAAGGATATGCAGAAGATCCATGCCTGATAATAAAAGAACCCTGGACAAAGTGATTGGTTCTGCAGTTAGCATGTGACCTGCACAAGGCCAATCAGAATATATTCTAAGACTTTTGCTTAGGCTGTTGGGAGAACCCCTCTACGGTGGTGACCATGTTACAATGTAAGCATAAAGTAGATAGCATTCACATTATGATTACATGAGAATGATCTAAGGATGAAACAACAGATGGAAGTAAAGCAGAGAAAAACAAAGTGTCCTGATGATACAGCTGAGCCCATGCACACAGCCATGTTCCAACCAACTGTCCTAAAG
>NW_006922118.1:675667-676258 GCF_000298275.1 Orycteropus afer afer | reverse complement strand
TTTTATCGATGACTTATTGGACAAGACGCTAATGATTAAAATTTATAGAAAATATCAATACTTAAACAACAAAAAGACAATCCAATTTAAAAATGGACAGAGGACTTGAACAGACAGACACATCATGAAAGAAGACCTTGAGGTGGCCAACAAACGCACGAAGAAATGATGACAAACTAATACCACATCCTGTCATGCTCTCTCTTGAACATTCCTCTCACCACACTGGCTGCCTTGATGGCCTTGAACATCTGATTCAAGCCCCTTCCTCAGGGACTTTACATGGCCTGTTCCCTCTGTGGTACACACTTCCCCAGATGTCTTCATGTCTCCCACACTCTCATTCTTGTGGCCTCTGATCACATCACCTGGTCTGCTGATCTGGCCTGAACACCAAGTGAAAAACAGCAATCCCTCTTCACTCCCGTACACTTGTGGTCTTCTTCTTCAGAGCATATGTCACCTTCCGATGTGGCACATGATTATGTTATTTGATTGTATTCTGCTTCCACCATTGGACCGTATGGACTTTCGCTTCTCAGCATTATGTACCTAGTACTTAGACACTGCCTGGCATAGATCATTCAATAT
>NW_006922118.1:641968-648793 GCF_000298275.1 Orycteropus afer afer | reverse complement strand
CAAATAACACGAACAGTAAACACCACAGTAATAATTATCATAAAACTCACTAACACCAAGTCGAATCCGATGCATAGCAACTCCCTTTGGGTTTCCAAGGCTGCAAATCTTTAAAGTAGAATGCCTCATCTTTGTACTATAGAGTGTCTGTTGGGTTTGAACCCCCAAGTTAGCAACTAAATGCCTTATAATGCCAGCACTCCTTAACAATTATCATAGAATGTAATTATCAATAGATGCAAAAATTAGTAAGCAAAAATATGATGAAAAAGAGACTATTTGTAGTGTCCAAGTATCACCCAATGAGAAACTACAAAGGATAAAATCATTAATTTTATAATAGGAAAAAAAATGGAAGGACTTGTTAAATTTAAAAAAAAAAAACCCTCAAAATATAAAATTGTTGTAATTAATTATATGCAAACACCACAGGAATAATCATCATAAAACTCCCTTACACCGAGTCAATTCTGACACATAAGCAACACACATCAATAAAAACATGAAAAAATGTAAAAGCATATTTCCTCAAGGCAATTTACTGTACCCTTTTATTTGGACTAGACAGATTTGTAAGAAAGGCAGAATTTACCTTGGAGTGAGAAAGTAACAAACACTGATGAAATCAGTCCCACAGTGATAATCAAGTCATTTCTCTCAAAAGTATACAGTAATTTTAATGATCCCTTCTCTTTGAAATAATATTGTTTCCTTATTCACTGAGAAACACTGTTCTTTAAGTACAGGATTTCAGAAATTTGCTGTTTGAAATCACAGTAGGCAGGAAACATCCCACTATTGACAAAGTAGTCTTTCCACTGTTATTATATGTGAAATGAGGTATGAGAAACAAGTACAGGCTTTCACATATTCCTTACATTCATAATGCCTTTCTATTGTGAGCTCTTCTATGTTTACTGAAGCTTGAGGGATCACTAAATGCTTTCCCACATTCCCTACATTCATAAGGCTTTTCTCCACTGTGAGTTCTTATGTGTTTTTTGAGGTCTGAAGAATAACTGAAGGCTTTCCCACATTCCTTACATTCGTAAGGCCTCTCTCTATTGTGAGCTCTTCTATGTTGACTGAGGCCTGAGGAATCAGTAAAGGCCTTCCCACATTCCTCACATTCATAGGGCCTTTCTCCACTGTGGATTCTTCTATGTTTGTGGAGGGATGAGGAATAACTAAAGGCTTTCCCACATTCTTTACATTCATAAGGCTTCTCTCCACTGTGACTTCTTTTATGTCTAGTGAGGGCTGAGGAATCCCTAAAGGCTTTCCCACATTCTTTACATTCATAAGGCCTCTCTCCACTGTGCGTCCACTTATGTCTGCTAAGGGCTGAGGAACAACTAAAGGCTTTCCCACATTCCTTACAATCGTAAGGCTTCTCTCCAGTGTGAGTTCTTATATGTTTAGTGAGAGTAGAAGAGTAACTAAAGGCTTTCCCACATTCATTACATTTGTAAGGCCTCTCTCTGTTGTGAGTTCTTCTATGTTGAATGAGGCCTGAGGGATCACTAAAGGATTTGACACATTCATTACATTCATAGGGCCTCTCTCCACTGTGAATTCTTCTATGATTAGGGAGGGATGAGGAATAACTAAAGGGTTTCCCACATTCCTTGCATTCATAAGGCTTCTCTCCACTGTGAGTTCTTTTATGTCTAGTGAGTGCTGAGGAATCTTTAAAGGCTTTCCCACATTGTTTACAATCATAGGGTCTCTCTCTACTGTGAATCCATTTATGTCTGCTGAGGGCTGAGGAACAATTAAAGGCTTTCCCACATTCCTGACATTCATAAGGCTTCTCTCCACTGTGAATTCTTAAGTGTTTACTGAAAGCTGAGGAATAACTGAAGGCTCTCCCACATTCTTTACATTCATAACACCTCTCTCTATTGTGAGTTCTTCTATGTTGACTGAGACCTGAGGAATCACTAAAGGCTTTGCCACATTCCTCACATTCATAGGGCTTCTCTCCACTGTGAATTCTTCTATGTTTAGGGAGGGATGAGGAATAACTAAAGGCTTTCCCACATTCTTTACATTCATAAGGCTTCTCTCCACTGTGAGTTCTTTTATGTCTGGTGAAGGTTGAGGAATCCCTAAAGGCTTTCCCACACTGTTTACATTCATAGGGCCTCTCTCCACTGTGAGTCCGTTTATGTCTAGTGAGGTATGAGTAACGACTGAAGCCTTTCCCACATTCTTTACATTCATATGGTCTCTCTCCACTGTGAGTTTTTATATGTAAAGTGAGGTGTGAGGAATATCTAAAGGGTGCCCCACATTCTGCACATTTATAAGGTTTCTCTGTATTGGGACAGTATATATGGTGAAAGGGGGCTGAGGAATAACCACAGGCTGTCCCACATTCCCTATTTTCACAAGGCCTCTCTACACTGTGTGTTGTTTTGTGTTCAGCGAGCCAACAGGAATGACTAAAAGTTTTCCCACTTTCTATACATTCACTTGGGCTCTCTCCAGAGTGAGTCTGTCTATATGTACTAAAGTTTGTGATTTTCCTAAATGCTTTTCCACGTTCATTACATATGTAAGGTTTTGCTCCAGTGTGAGTTGATACATTATTAGTGAGGAGTGAGGAATCACTAAAGGCTTTCCCACATTCCTTACCTGCATAAGGCCTATCTCCATTTTGAAAGGTTTTATGTAAAATGAAAGATGAAGGATTATAGGTTTTACTACATTCTCGACCCTCATGCTTACAGCCTCTTACATGTGTCCAACAGAAAGACACATTACAGAAATCATCCCCGCATTCATTACTTTCACAGCATTTGTCACCAGGGTAAGTTGTCACAGTATTTTTGAGGGTTGAGGTACAAATGAAGTCCTTCGCACATACATTACTTCTCTGTGGTTTCTTTCCATTGCAAGTTCGCATAGGAATGGTGAGGTGAGAGGGACAGGTGCAGGCTTCTTCCCATTCTTTATACCGATAGGGATTCCATCCAGTGTCAAATCTGGTAGGATCCTTCTGTGGTGAATGAGCCATGAAGTTGTTTCCACACTTACAGCAGCATCCAACAGGATATACTTCAGGAGGACTGCTTTCTAACACTGTCGAATTTGGAATCTGGCTGAAGGTTTTTTCACACTGCTTGCCTTCATTACTTTCAAAAAGACTCTCCACTGTACAATTTCTGTTAAAGACAGGCAATATGCTTTTGGAAATGAATTTGTTACCATTGTCCCATCACCTCGCAAAGTGAACATGCATGTTTTTTGTACCAACATGTCGTGTGTTCTATAGGTGAAATCATCCAGTGGATATACTACCTTTGTTGTAACTGTTTTTGTAAACTTCTTAACAATTCTGACCACATAAAATAGGATTTGATGTGCAAGAACTGCTGTATGGAAAATGAAATTGCTCTGTAAACTTCCACCCAAATCACAATAAAATTTTTTTTAAATATTATCTGAATACTTGATATGTGGCTCACATATATAAACATGGTGTATTGTAAAAAATTCTCAGAACACATAATTTTATACCTAGCTTTTCACACACCAAAACATACACACACACACACAGAGATAGTTATCAGGGCCTCAAAAAAGTATGCAATGGTTTGGCAATTCTCAGCGTAAATGAAAGCACTGCACTGTATACAGTGCTGAGCAAGCAAATGCATTGAGTGTCTCTTTTTCACCAGAGTAGAAAACCAACCATGATGCCTCCTCAATGAACATGAAGAACTGTATCACTCTGAATGTCTGTCACTCTCCACAATGCAGCCAGTAAGCCAATGACTTGCATCAGGCTCCTAAAAATTTCAGGATCTATGTTGTTGTTGTTCTTGTTATGTGCCGTCAAGTCAAACCCAACTCATAGCGACCCCTCCTTGGGTTTCCGAGGCAGTATCACTACAGAAGTAGACTGCCCCATCTTCCTTCCGAGGAGTGGCTGGTGGGTTTGAACCGCCAGCCTTCTGGTTAGCAGTCAAGTGCCTTAGGCACTACGCTACCAGAGCTCCCAGGATCTATGGGGGAACTGAATTTTTGTCACCTCTCTGGAAGTGCAGTCAGGCACAATCTTTGAGTAGGAAACTGATAATTTCCTACTTGGACCAAAATCCAACAGAAACAGTTGCTATACAATGCATACCCTGCCTTCATTTATACCGGCAATTCCTGACTGGTACCGATTCAAAGCACTGGTATATATACACATATACCAATAGCTGTATTTTAATGTTGTGACACCTTAGGACTTTATCCTGCTGCACTGTTTTCTCATATTTGAATAACACTTACCTCAAGTATCTCCTCTGATTTTTATGGGGAACTCCTCCACTGCCATGTGATTCAGAGATTTCTCCTAACATGCAGAACTGGGAGTTGTCCTTCACAAAGCTCATCACTGTATGTTCACTGGATAACTTTTCTCCATCATTAAAGTTTCTCGAGACTGATCCAATAATTCAGGTTGAGATTCACAATGTAAAACACAGGAAAAAAAAAAAAAGAATCATGGGAAAACGGCTCTGGTTTCACCACAGATTTCCTGTTTTGGCACTTTGGCAATGGGTAAACACTAGTTTAGTAGGATATATTTCCATGAGATTGAGTGATGGTGTGATACATACATGTAAATACAAAGGCTATGCAAAGTATTATTGGATATAATATACATGTAACATTAGAAGAGGGAAGGGTGTCCATGACAACAGGTGTGACAGATTTAGAAAAGTAAATTATCTGTGAATTTGTGTCCTCAACCCAAAAGAGACTTTTTCTAGGTGACGGATTCAAATGTAATTCCTTCTAAGCAGGGCTGGTCCTTCATGTCATTTTTGCTTTCCTGGTGCTTCACTGAACAGTCACCCTGGGTAAGGCCTGCCTCTACTGTGCTCAGATCTTTCCCTTGCTTGTCTGGAAAATCAAACAGATAGCACTAACACAGCCCTCAAGGGAAATGCATATCATGAGGGAAGACAATGAAGAGCAATGAACATTTCCTCTACTCTCAGCCAGTATTTTGCTCTTCAGGGTGTGTGTTTATATGCAATAAAGTAAGCATGGCACACCTGTAATCAACACAGTCAATCTCTCTACAACGGCAAAACCCACAAAGCTCTCAGTTACCCAAAGTGACCCCTGCAGTCAATGCTTATACTTACAACACTGAAATAGCCACAGGGCTTTCAAACACAAGAGAAATGAAAGGTCATGTGAATATACACAGCTTGATGTTCATGGGAAGGGTAGGGTATGTGAGCACCATACACCAAGAGACCATGGCTGTTTTATTGAACAACTTATTCCACAGACGTTACCTGCCTCTTAAAAAATTCAAGTACTTTGAATAATCAGCAAATGTCCTATTGTATTTATGAATAATATGAGCTGTTTCTGTTGCTAGGTGGATTTGTGACAAACATCAACATTTGGTTGAGAAACTAATGTTACACATATTTATTTTCTTACTCTTTTCTATACCTTTCACTTCACTCAAGTTAATGATGCCATTCTTACCCACGAAGGCCAGGTTTCTTAAGGTTTCCAACATCACATCTATGTACAGTTTC
Organism: Orycteropus afer afer; assembly: GCF_000298275.1. Taxonomy (NCBI): domain Eukaryota; kingdom Metazoa; phylum Chordata; class Mammalia; order Tubulidentata; family Orycteropodidae; genus Orycteropus; species Orycteropus afer. The sequence goes on along the minus strand of NW_006922118.1, from coordinate 643,232 downwards.
CTCTGATCAAGATCCAGGGAAGCCCACTCTTCATGGGTAAAGAGCACGGCCACATCCTCCATGACCACTGAGTCCTAAAACAGCCCACACATTTGAGATTAGCAAGGTACCATGTACTCCTATGTGTACAAGCATGAACAGTGAGGGTGACAGTCCTAGAGAACCAGAACTATAGGGATGTGACACAAGGTTCTGTGTTCTACCGAGGTCTACTCTACACAGGACTGCCATCAGCTTCATCCCTTCACTAACCACATTTACTTCCTCAATGATTGCCTCTTGACTCCCAGACCTCTAACACACTGAAATAAGGTCTCCACACTTTGAGTGGGACCACCTGCATTCTTATTCCTCTCTCTTTATGGTGTAGAAAAGTTAGAAAATACAGTAAAAATTAAAGAAATGCTCTCAGATCATCACTTCTTTGTGATCGATTACACCTCCTTGGATAGGACACACTGAGCTACCCAACAAAACAAAAAAATCCATGTGACGGCAGGATGAGGTATTAACAACTAATAAACACTGCAAAATGGCAGCTTTGCCCTTCATTGTCATGGGAGGACCACGGACCCAAACTGGCAACAACGGCCTTGAGCTAGTCATAATTTTCTGAACAACTCTAGGGGATCAGGACATGACATGTCATCTACTGCAAACCAAAAAAACAAAACACACTGCTGTCAAGTTGGATCCAACTCATAGTGACCCCTCCTTGGCTTTCTGAGGTGGTATCACTATGGAAGTAGATTGCCCAATCGTCTTCCAAGGAGTGGCTGGTGGGTTTGAACCTTCAGCCTTCTGGTTACCAGTCAAATGCCTTAGGCACTACATCATCAGAGCTTCTTTTAGAGGATTATGGATTTTCACATGTCGGTAAGCTACTTTTCAAAAACTCAGATATTTGGTCACCTTTTCTGTCTGTCTGAGAGAGACGGGCCATGGGAGTAAGTATTAAAGAGCTGAGAGGAGCCATGAAAACTGAGGTCTCTGCTCAATTCACAAATTGTACCATCTGATGTAACACTACAGCAATTATTAGTGACTAGCCCCCCCACTGTTATATAAAGGAGTGCTGGTGGCATAGTGCCAAAGGCATCTGACGGCTATCCAGAAGGTTGGCAAACTCACCAGCTATTCCATGAAAGGAAACCTGGGCAATCCACTTCTGTAAAGATTTACAGCATCGCAAACCCAATGGGGAGTGCTATGAGTCTGAATCTACTCAATGGCAGTGGGTTTTGGTTTCGGTTTTGCACCCTGC
>NW_006922118.1:639420-641808 GCF_000298275.1 Orycteropus afer afer | reverse complement strand
GGAAACCCAGAAGTGATTGCTATGAATCAGAATTAACTCAATGACAATGAGTTTGGTTTGGTTTAGTACCCCCAGAAATATAAACTATTACATTGTCTGATACACATCAATACTGCAAAATGAAAAAAACACTTCTGCAGGAACAAGAACAATGGCCCCTCATGTTTCCTGACTCACAAGGTTACTAATTGCATTTTGTATCAACTGCACAACATGATAAACATAATGTGACCAAATTAATGTTCTAAGTAAGATGAAGTGGCAACAGTTTGCTTGTTAAATTGTCTATTTACACACTAGCCCTCCACAGGCTATACTCCAAAATTCTCTCAAACTGAAACTGAACCGTCTTTCTTCTGGTTGAACTTTAAAGTGGTACAAACACTATGGGAGACAGTACAGTGCTACCTTAAAAAGGTGGAAATAGAAATACCCTATGAGTCAGCAGTCCTACTGTGTAAATATCTATCTTAGAAAAATAAGAACTATGACATGAAAAGCTACATGCACAACCCTGGTCATAACAACACTATTCGCAACAACAAAAATATGGAAACAACCTAAATCCCCATCAACTGATCAATGGATAAGCAAACTATGGTATATACGCACAATGGACTACTACAAGATGTTAAAGAAAAATGATGAATCTGTGAAGTATCTCATAACATGGATGAGCCTAGAGGACATTATACTAACTGAAATCAGTCAATCACAAACGGATAAATATTGTATGAGACCACTTATTGTAAAAAGTCAAGAAAAGGGTTTCAAACAAATAGAAGTATCTTCTTCTGTTTACCAGAATTCCAAGAAGACAAGACAGGAAAAACCTAGGTAACATTCGGTATGGGGATGATGTTTAAAATATAACATGAAAATCATAATCTAAAATTAAAGCAAAACTAAAGAAGATGGACTCTGTTAGAATCAAAACCTTCTGCACACATTTTGTTACTTAAATACTTACTAACTGCCACTCATCTATCAATTTGCTATAATGCAGTGGCTTGTGTATTGCTGTGAAGCTGGAGGCTATACCACCAGTATTGCAAATACTAGCAGGGTCACCCACAGTTGATAGGTTTCAGCAAAACTTCCAGATGAAGAAAGACTGGGAAGGAGGATAGGACCATCCACTTCTGAAGAACTGGCCCCTGAAAACCTTATGAATAGCAGGGAAACACTGAGATATTATTGGAAAATTTCAGGAAAAACTGTGAAATACTGTCTGTTATAATGCCCAAAGATGAGCTTCTGAGGTTGGCTGCACTAAAATACACCTAAGGAAGAGCTATTTCCCCAAAGCAGAATTGGCCTCACTGACATGGATGGAGTCAACCTTTTGAGAGCTTAATTTGCTGAGAGGGATGATTCAAAATGGTAAGAAACAGCTGTAAACATTCATGAATATTTGGAACCTGAAATGTACAAAGTATGAATCTGGGAAAATTGGAAATTGTCAACAGTGAAATGGAATCCATAAAGATCGATATCCTAGGAATTCCTAAGCTAAAATGGACTGGTTTTGGCCATTACGAATCAGACAACCACATATGATGTACTACGCCGAGCCAGGGGGACAAGAGAGCAAGAAGCAGCAGGGATCCAGGTAATGGGAGGGACCCAGGCCCCACCCCCATGTGGCAGGAAAGTGGAGGAAACAAAAGCCAGGGGGACAAGAGAGCAAGAAGCAGCAGGGATCCAGGTAATGGGAGGGACCCAGGCCCCACCCCCATGTGGCAGGAAAGTGGAGGAAACAAAAGCCAGAGGGACAATAGAGCAAGCAGCACCAGGGATCCAGGTAAGGGGAGGGTGGAAAGGTTTCAAACAGCTAAGGGAGACAAACTTGTCTGTCAGTTTGTCGTACTGTGGTGGCTTGCACGTTGCTGTGAGGCTTGGGGCTGCGACACCAGTGTTTCAAACATCAGCAGGATTGCACATGGTGCACAGGTTTCACCACAGCTTACAGACTGAGACAGACTAAGAAGAAGAAAGAGGCCATCCACTTCTCAAGGAATTGGCCAGGGAAAACTTTATGAATAGCAGAGAAGCACTGTCAGATACATTACTGCACAACTTTATGAACAGCCTGAAACACTGTCTGATACTGTGCAGGAGGACAAGCCCCATAGGTTGGAAAGCTCTCAAAATACAACTGGGAAATAGCTGCACCATCAGAGTAGAACCAACCTTACTGATATGGATAAAGTAAAGCTTTTGAGAGCTCCATTTGCTGATGTGGAACAACTGAAACTGAGGAGAAACAGCTGCAAACATCCATTAATAATCGGCATGTGGAATGTACAAAGTATGAATCTAGGAAAATTGGAAGTTGTCAAAAATGAAATGGAACACATCAAGATTGATATCCTAGGCATTAGTGAG
>NW_006922118.1:619083-620053 GCF_000298275.1 Orycteropus afer afer | reverse complement strand
GTAGATCTGAAGGATCCTCCCAATTCTCAGGGTTTGACGAACCTCGATCAACAGATCAGATGACGGCTGCTGTCCCAAATCCAGGGGTGAGATGACGATGAGCCAAAACGCAGAACCAGAGCAAGAGGAGGACAAATCTTCCCAGAGGATTCACAGGTACACCCTCAAGGAAGTTAAGGGTGGCAATTTAGGTTACATACTCCAGCAAGGAGTGATTCAGGACATATCCCACCTGTGTTGCTCCAACAGCAATAACCCAAGTGGTTGGCTTTAACAATCAGCAGCTACTCAGTTGCTCACGCAAATCCCACCACAGAGCCAACTGCCAGTCATTATAGGGAACGACTACCACCAGCTGCCCAGCCAAGTTGATACCCAACCTTAACTACCACACCACCTTAAACAGTCAGGGATAACAGGATTTACAACAGATCACAAAATGGAGGACAATGGCTAGAAGGGCCACATGAAACAATTCACCACAGATGTAAAACTCCTTCTTGGATCAGAAGGGCTTTTATACCCAAACTATCAATATTCTCACCTTAGTAATTTAAACTTCTATTTACTAGAACCAAACCAAACCAAACTCACTACCATCGAGTCAATTCCAACTCACCACAACCCCCTTTGGGTTTCTGAAGCAGTAAACCTTTACGGAAGTACATTGCCCAGTCTTCTTTCCGCAGAGTGGCTGGTGGGTTTGAACTGCCAACCTTCTGGTTAGCAGTCAAATGCCTTAGGCACTACACCACCGGTGCTCCTTATATTTACTAGAAGAAGCACTGAACAGCAACATAATGACCACAATCCAAGTGTCCATTCATGGTGAAACAGTTAAAAATAACAGGAAAAGAGCTAAGGTCAATCATGTGTTAGCATTTTGCAGTTTTATAAGAATTTCAATTTCAGCCTTCTATGCATCGTTATGGGAGCTCTGGTAGCATAGTGCCTAAGGCGCTTGACTGCT
>NW_006922118.1:608289-618823 GCF_000298275.1 Orycteropus afer afer | reverse complement strand
AATAAAACTGGTTATTTAAAGCAGCTGGGGGAAAAGAGATAGGCTGGATGAAGACAAGAGTAGGATCATGTCTTTATACAGTAAAAAATTTCATACTGAGTTTTGAATTTGGAAGGTTTTACCTATCAAAAAAAAACATAATTTTAGTAAAGTATATTGTCCTTATAAACATGATGTTTATCAATTAAGATATTAAGTGTTTTTGCTAGGAATTCATGTTTGTAACAATAAACCAGGTGCAGTGGACTAAATTGCTTAATATGGCCATCTTCTAGCCATCTTCCTCCATTATGTGATGTCTTGTAAATCCTATTCCTTATGACTCTTTTAAGGTGGGATGTAACCTGAGTCCCACCTTGCTGGAAGGTGGGACTCAAGTCACCACCCTTTTGTGATGTATTGTCAATCCTGTTCTCCATGCCTGTTCAAGGTGGGATGTATCTTTGAGGCCCACCTTGCTGGAGGGTGTGACTCAAGTGACCACCATTAGTTTCCTTGAGGGTATATATGTGAATGTTTTGAACAAGTTCAGTCTTGTTGTGATTCTCCATCTGGTTCATCATCATCTCATTCTTGGATTTAGACAAAAGCCGGACAACTGAGCCGTAGGCTAGGGCTCACCATCTCCCGCAACCACGTGAGTGAGGAGAAGCATCCAGACCTACCCACAGATTGGGATCTTGCCAGCCTCCCAGCAGCTACCCTACATTAGTCACTTCCTTGGGCCACTAGAGTCTGTTTCCATTTTGTATCAGGGAGTAGAATGTTTCTAAAATGACCATACTTAGTGCTTCTAAGTGATTTGTTAATGATTTGTTAAGTTTAATAGGAGACCTGAAGAACCTTCTCCAGAGTTAAGCTCACTTCAGAGTAATTTTGACATCAGTTAAAACAGGTATTCCTCTGTGTTCAAGAAATTCGTACCCATTAAATTGAAAAATTATCAGCAGAAACACACCAAATGATGTAGAAAGTTTTTCCAGGGGAAATTGTAAACCCAAGAACCTCAATACACACATCTCATACATTGAGCATCCCTAGCAAAAGGGAACACTTTAAGTTTAGATTCTAATTCAAGATTACAGAGACAGTAAAAAAAAAAACTATAGGGAATAAACATCAGCTCAACCTAGAAAGGAGGACAAGAGCCCAGATAGCAGATCCCTGCTTTACACACACTTGAAAGGTTCAAAGCAAAAGGATTCCCCACTTGAGAAGGAAAAAAAATAAGGAAATGGTTACCCCACAGAAGATCCAACTGTATTCAGTGTCCTAAGCTTTCTATCTCTGGTGACATCGGGAGAGCACTCCTACCACACAGTATGCCATAAATAGTAAGGGCCTCCTCCTAGGAATATACTTGGTCCTTTTCTAACCCAGAATACACTGTGAGGGAGGAGTGATACTTTTAGTGAAGGGTTAAGGAAATCAAACCTCCTGTCCTCAGCTACAAAGGAATGTACTCTCCTGAAAACAGCTAGCTATCAACACTACAATGGTTCATGTCTGAATCTTAATAGAAGTTCCAGTCTGGTACTCCTGAAAATAAGTTAACCACCACACCCCCTAATGACTAATGTCTAGTTCTTATCAAAACCCATTTCTGAACAGGAACTATATGGGTGAAAAAATTAAAACAATAAAGGCAACATGACATACACAGAAAGAACGAGCTGACCGCAGGACCAAAGAGAAGGATGTTTTCAATTATCAATCTAAGAAACAAGGAACCCTGAAAAAAGGAATAAATGGGCCCTGACTTAGACAATCAGTGCTAGACTCTTGGATACTGAGAGCCAGCCTTTATACTTCTATGATTTTACTCTTTAAATAAATTTTTCTTTTCTTTTCTCGGACTTGGTTCCTCCCAACATTGGTCACCTAACCTTACACTTAGAACTTCACAGAAAATGCTCCAGTGCTTGGGGTAAGTCTATAAAACAGTTAAGACACAGGGATAAGAATGGCTCTGGAAGCCGAGTCAGCCTCCACAGCCAGAGGTGGTCCGTCTTCAGTCTCCGGTCAAGAGACTGTGTCATTCAGCACAAAGCACCAAGGCCTAGGGTGGGGATGGGAACACCTCATGGTGCTGGCTCAGAGAGGCACAGGAGGAAGGTGACCCCAAGCACCCAAATTTTGAAAAATCACAGATATACAGAAGGGCCCAATGACACTGGAGCAGGGCCTTAGGGTACCTCCTGGGGCTCAGTCCGCTGGCCGCCCCTGCCACCTGCTCCTTCCATGAGGAAGTTCAGTCAGCAGCACATGGCTGGTCCTCCAATTCATACGCCTCACCCCGTTGGTAAGAATTACCTAGTCCTGTGAGGAACTCACCATTTCCTGGCTGCACCTTCTAGAGGTCTAAGAGAATGTCGCCTCTAACCCCAAGAAGCCAATTCAGAAAGAAGCATTGGAATGGAAGCAGAGCACTGGGCAGTGTGGAGGCAGAGGAATAACGTCTGGTCCACACACCCGTCAGAGCAGTTGAAATCCTTCCTGAAGATTCATGGACGTGCAAAACGGTCGCCCTAGTACCCCAGCTGCCTGGACTGGACTAGTTCTCCCTTCACCAGACCGCAGATCTGAAATGCAAGAAGGATGAGGAAGAGACAGTGGTGAGTCAGCAGGAGTGACAGGTGTCTGGCTTCCTCCCAGGCCCAGGGCCACACTCCACCCTGAGGGCATCTGCACTGAAGGCGAACAGGCTCTGGCCTCCAGAGCCCACGCGGGCATTGTCCGTGAAGCTTCCCAGGCCTCCTCTTTCTGCAACAAGACCACAGATAGAGGAATTCGCTGATCCCAGAGCCTGAAAAGCAACCACTTTGCTTGTATTCACACATCATAAATGTTAATGTCAACTGAAACTGGAATGAACTCATCCTGAAAAATGCAATGATATTAAACACAGAAATGCATGGGAGTAACTGAGGGGTCAGGAGGGGCACTTTCTGAGGAGGTGACAGCTAAGCGACATCTGAATTATAACAATTATTGAATTCCTATCCTTATAAAGAAGAAATGTCTGGTGCTAAGGCTAAAAAAAAGGAGCTCTGGTAGCATAGTGCCTAAGGCACTTGACTGCTAACCAGAAGGCTGGCTGTTCAAACACAACAGCCACTCCTCGGAAGGAAAATGGGGCAAACTACTTCCGTAGTAATACTGCCTCGGAAACCCAAGGAGGGGTCGCTATCAGTCGGGTCCGACTTGACAGCACATAACAACAAGAAGAAAAAAAGACAAGTAAATCTTGACATTTTAAAAAAGTTTTTTAAAAATGTGTCAAGAGCATATCTAACATGAGGTTGTTACAAATTTGAGTCACAGTCTAAACACACACTTGCAGGTATAGACTCTTGTTGGCCAATGTATACTAAGTGGATTTCTGTGTGATGGACAACTTACTTGGTTTCCATCATTTAAATGAACCTCCTACTGCTGGGTGGTGATGATACATTCTTGTAACGATAGGAAAAGGAGGGGACAGTTCCAAGGGCGCTCTCCTAACGGAGAGCTCTCCCACGAGCCTGGACTGTTTCCCCAAAGCCAGTGAAAGGATGCTGACGCCCCGTACTGGATGGGAAAGCCAGCTGAAAAGTAGGTTTGTTCACATGAAATTTTAAAAGCTCTGTGTTGGACATGCTAGGTTTCAGTGAAACACAGTCCTCAGTGCCCCAGGTGAACGAAAAGTCTGGTGTTCAGGCCCACAAGTACCAAGAGCCCACATTTCTACCTGTACGTTGTCTCTTCCTGGCCAGTAAGAATCAAACTGCGACAGCCGAGACAAACTCCATTCCCACTTCTGAAGCTTCAAGCTAAAGGAAGGGGCACAGCCCTGGCCGGGTTAGGTCTTTACTAAACCTAAGTGGATATGATGGTCTTATGTGAGGCGTAGGCTAACGACCCCGGGCGTGCATATGATCCCCACTCTGCATTTCTCACCAACTCCCGGTGACACGGACGCTGCGGGATTGAAAACCACATCACTACTCAGGGAGGGGTCTCGCGATGTTACCTGTTCTCGCACCGAGAGACGCTGGTCCTCCCACGCCGCTCGGCGTCCAGGAACCGGCTGCAGCCGCGGGGCAGGAATCACGCGGGAAGGGGCGGCGGCGATGCCCCAGCGACAGGAAGTCGCGAGGCTCCGGGAGGCGGAGAGACCGAGAGTGCGCGAGGCAGCGGGGACAGCGCCTGAGACCCGGGACCGGAGCCTGCGGGACACCCCCCCACAGGGGAGCAAGCCAACTGGAGACTAAGGAAAAACCTACCTGCCCCCAGAACAGGAACGCGACCAAACGTAAATGCCGGCCTGACAGATGACACAACTTCCGCTTCCGTGTTCTGAGACATCCGGTGCCACAATTGAGGGGTTCCGGGCAGAACACGGAAGACTACAGAACTATTGTCCGCGGAGCTCAGTGCTGCCCCCGTGTGATTGCGATCTGGCCCGCGGCCCTAATTTCCTCTCTAGAAAAAAAGGCCTAGGTTCTGTTCCACGTGTGTATGCATTGAAAAGTGTCAGCTGTCTTGAGAAAAACAAGTGGAGAAAGGAAGAGAGCGGGCGGCAGGCTCCGTGGAACTTGACGGCCACACTCGTAACCACCGCCTTCCAAGCGGGGATGGTCCCTGGCCCCTCCTCGGGGCTCTGTCCTAATAGCCACTTTAGTGAAGAAATGCGGTCAGAAAGTCTCCAGTTTCTAATCAGGTTACAGTGGACCCTTGAGAGAGATTTGCACAGTGAAGGGCAGGAGGATACTTATTCAGAGGATCAGGGGGTAAAAGGTGAAGCACTTTTGAGAACCACAATTATAAAGTTTGTCCTTTTTCTCCTACACACGTGTAATTAAGTGTATAATGCATATTAATCTTAAGTGATGAATTATAAAATTTGTTTATACACTTCTGTATCCTCTGAGATCCACTTTGAAAAGTTTTTCACCATACGGAAGGATTCCCTCCTGCCCCTTTCCCAGGTGATAGTCCCCCCAGGAGTATCCATTGTTCGGCTATTGGCAACGATAGTCCCCATTCTTGGACATGATATTCTCCGAACAATACAGTATGAAGTGTATTGTGCCCGATTTTATCTAGTCAGCATGATGTCTTTCACATTTTATCTAAGGTGCTGCATATAAAATTACTTTTTTGTGTCTGTTATTCCAATGATGACTGTACCACTTTTTTATGTCCTCAAAGAACAAGTTTGTTCTCAGTTTTTGTTTTTTTATTTAACACAACAAATGAGTTTCCCTTTCAACAATTTATATACTGCTTATTTCATGGCTTGACTGCTAACCAGAAGGCTGGCGGTTCAAACCCACCAGCCACTCCTTGTAAGGAAGATGGGGCAATCAACTTCTGTAGTGATACTGCCTCGGAAAGCCAAGGAGGGGTCGCTATGAGTCGGGTCTGACTTGACGGCACATAACAACAACGACAACTGTTTCATGGCATCAGCTGCAATCCCTTCAATGTGCCACTGCTCTCCTCACTTTCTCTATTGGTTTCCTGTTTCCACTGTTTCCTGTTTCCACTGATCCATCTTTCTTGGCTCTACCTACCTTTCCGGCAAATGGTGTCCTTTCTCCTACGGTTGATTGCGCTAAAGTGTAAATTTCCCTCAGTTGTGTGGTTTACTTTATAGGCCTGTTGTCTGACTATCATGATCTCTGGGAATGGGTTGAAGGCACAGCATAGTGTCCCTACAAGATAAGCAAGACAGCTGAGTCAACCCCACCTCCCCTAATCCTATTTACTTTGACCTCCCTGGACTAGCCAAAATCAGTCTGAATCACTTTGGCAGCCATCTTAGTGACCTAGTAACCTTTAGTTCATGAAGTGGCTCAGGAAATATTAACCTCTCTGCACCTGGGTGGAGGAGCTCTGGTAGTGTAGTGCCTACGGCATCTGACTGCTAACCAGAAGTCTGACAGTTCAAACCCACCAGCCACTCCTAGGAAGGAAGATTGGGCAATCTACTTCCACAGTGATACTGCCTTGGAAACTCAAGGAGGGGTTGCTATGAGTCGGATCTGACTCCACAGCAGTGAGTTTGCTTTTTTGAGTTGCACCTGGGTGGAGTGAGCCACCACTTTTTATACACATGCTGCATGGAGAAGTATGTTACTCTAACTGTCCCCGAGTAGAAACCAGAAGTATGCATATCCATGATTTTCTATGACGTCCTGTTTTGTAAACTGTACATGAGACAAGCTTGAAGGAGCCTTCCTTGAAGCAGTCTTCTAGGCACTAGCCCTGGCTGTTCCTTTTCTTGGCAAAAGAAATAAAAGTGCCTTTCTGTTCTCCCACCTCAGTCTCTTGTTTATTGGTTAAAGGGAGTCACACTGAGCAGAACCTCTATTTCACCTGGCAGCAAATTCTGGAGAGCCCGCCAGATGACTGGAGTCATCTGCTTGGATCCAGAGGTGGATCAGTGGACTGGCCTGAGACTTGAGCATGCAGCAGATTTCTCCCAAGGACAACCAAACAGTCCTCAAGGCCTGAGACACACCTTGGACCCAATGATGACTCAGTGGGAGACACAAATCATCCTCATGGTACACCTGGTGAAGGCGGACCAGCCATCCTCAATGAGAAACAATTTTAAATGAGCATTGAAAGTCATATTTTTCAAGAAGTACTGGCCACTGAGACTAACTCTTTACAGACTTCAACCAGTGAGGAACTGTTACCAAGGCATTGGGAAATGCACAGGGAATTCCCAAATGTAGCTCTTTAGGATGTATTTCAAAGAATTGGTCATATTTTTGTTCACTAATGAAATGAAAAAAAAAATTATAATACTGCCTGGCTCCCTAGTACAAGCCAGAAAGTATGAAAAGGTGGATACTTAATGGGTCTTGAACATGTAACATTATTTTGCAGTAAGACCTGTTTTGTACTAGGGAAGAAAAACAGGGAGAGAAAATGTTTGTGGAAGCTTTCATCACTTTGTTTAGAAAATTTTAAGTTTAGGTGACTGATGCTGGGAAAAACCAGGCCAGAGAGAAAGGAAAGAAAAATGTATTTAAAGAGTAAAATCATAAAAGCATAAAGACTGGCTCTCTCTCTATCCAAGAGTGCAGCCGTAATTGTAAATGTCAGTGCCCTTTTATTCAATTTTTCAGAGTTCTTTGTTTCTTTGACTCAGAGTTGGAAACATCATTCTCTCTGGTCCCGAGGCCGGCTCATTCTTTCCGTGTGGGTCAGGTTGCCCTTATCATTTTAATGTTTCTTTTGTGTCGTTTCTGTTCAGAAAATAGATTTTGATAAAAACTAGACATTAGTGGTTAGAGGATTTGGTGGTTAGCTTATTTTCAGGAGTACCAGACTGGAACTTCTAATAAAAATCAGACATTAATCATTATAGGATTGGGTAGTTGGCTATTTCCAGGGCTATACATTCCTTTTTTGCTGAGGATGTTCATTTTAAGATTTATTAACCCTTCAGAAATATGATGGATCTTAAGTGCAGTGCAGTGAACTGCTAAATACGGCCCTTCTAGCCATTGTCCTCCATACTGTGATGTAGTGTAAATCCTTATCTCTATGCCTGTGTAGGGGAGGATGCACCCTTAGTGCTACCTTGCTGGAGGGTGTGACTCCAGTCGCCACCCTTAGCTTCCGGGAGGGTATACATAGGAACGTTCTGGGAAAGCGCTCTCGCTCTGGTTCTGGTTGGGTTTGGCATCATCTCCCCCCTGGACTTGAGACAGCAGCCATCATCTGACTTGCCGATTGGGGTTCGCCAACCCCTACAACCATGTGAGTTGGGAGAATCCTCTACACCTACCCATAGATCTGGGACTCGCCAGCCTGCCAGCCTCCCAGCCTCCACCACCACCATGTGAGCCATTTCCTTGGCAGTTTGTGAGTCCTGTGGGTCATTACAGTGAACTACAGAACCCTAAAACAGGAGGGAGGTTATTGAGGGGAGGAAGAGAAGTTAATGTCAGAGAAGATGGAATGGCATGGCAGTTTGCACATTCGGGACATCTTTAACCTCCACCTCATGGACAGGCATTTCTAAAAGCAATGACTCAAGCACACGGAAAGTGGGTGGATCACGACCACCTACCCCCCTGCATACATTAAGGATGATTTCCAAGGTCCAACATCCCCTCCTCTCTACCCCCCTCAGCCTTTCCCAGATCCCCCAGCCCCACACCCTGGACCAGGCCTTTCTGCTCCTCATTTAGATCCCCTCCACACTGCAGCAGCTCCCCTCCCAATTCCTCCCCACAGCTACCTCTTCCCTGTGTCCTTCTGTCCTGCGCTCCTGCTCCCCGAGCTGTCTCCCTGTGAATACACAGCCCTGCTAGTCTCCCATGGTTGATCTCTCCCAGGAGTGCTTCTCCCTGATGTAAACAGAACCACCCAATTCTGTGGGGCCATATTGGGGAGGTCAAGAAGGGCCAAAGCACTCCAGACTCTTTCCACCAGATGCCAGCGAGGGACAGAGGGGTGGTCTGGGCCCGTACCCCTTTTTCCACCAGCAATCTTTTTAATTGGAAACGAGGAGGACCCCCAGAGGATGCATGATTTGCTTTCTTCAATGTTTTGCACTCTTGCACCCACCTGGGTGGACAGCCCCATGCCATGTGACATCATGTTAACACCCAAGGAAATGCATGTGGCTTTTCCAAAAGCCAAAAAGGAAGCCAGTAGACTTCACTAGGCTCATGGCACAAACCCGACCAGCACCAAGGCCTCTCCCAATGCCAACTGGAACCCAAACACAGATGATGGGCATGCAAATGTTTCTTGTTACCGAGAGTGCCTACTAGAAGGCCTGAAAAAAAAGGAGTTCCAAAATAAAGCAAAGCAGTAAGCCGAAATAAAATACATGAAGTCAGACAAAAACGAGATGATGGCCCTTCAGGTTCCTGGAGAGGACTTTTTCTGATTTTAGACAATTTGACAGACCTTGACCCAGACAGCCCTGAAAATGTTCACACAGTTAATGTGATTTTTATTGTGCAGAGCGTCCCAGATAGAAAGAAACTACAAATGGTGGATGGAGGAGCGGGCATGGGAATTTCTCCAACAGTGGAAACCATCATGAAAGCATACACCAACCGAACACAAGAACGGACAAAGGCTACAAGGCAGGCAACCTCCTTGCCGGAGTGCAGCAAGGATGCAATCCTGGCCAAAGAAAAAGCGGGCCTCCTCTTAGACGACGATGAGAAAAGCCAAGGCCTCCTCTCGGGGGACATCCATGTACCTGATGCAGGGAAAAGGGACACTGTTAGAGGGAGTGGCCAAAGTTCAGAAAGGAAAAGGAAAAAACCCAACAGAAGGACCAGTATCCTACAAAAAGGATTAGAGGTGGCACCTTCTGACCTCCTCTAACTTCACAAGAAGACTGAATCACCATCAGCAGCCCAAGGCCTATTCCTTTGGGGCCAGACATGTCACCACCCTGCAGCCTTTTACCAATTCTGACACCAGCTGTCCCTCCCATGGCACTCACTACTTCTTCGTTGGGTTAGATAATCTGTGGCAATGACCACACAGAACTCACAGACAGTACTCACGATTATGGGGTTTATTAGGGAAGCAACAGGCTATGATTCAGGTTTAGGAACACGCTCAGGATGCAGTTCTTCCATCGGGACAGTCTCCCCTCTGCTGTGCCCTCAGACACGCCTCCCTGGCTCTTGGCCTCGTGGCCTCGTGGCCTGGCCTCTGCCTGGCTCCAGCAAGTGTTACGAAGCTCTTTTAGCTCTGCCAGTAGCTACACTTATGTGCATTCCCAATCACCAGCAAGCCTTCTGCCCAAGGTCACTCAGCGTTCTCACCCTGTGGGCCAAGTAAGTGGCCACTCTGATTCCTGCCTCTTGGGTTCTCAGCTGGGTCGTCTCTGCGGGGTCATCTCGGCCAAGGAGGCCCAGTGCAGGGATCTTGGCTCCAAAGACATGCTCCCCTTCACCTCCAGCTCTTCTCTCTTGTTGGCAATGAGATCCCCTCTCTACCTCTAGGAGGGCTCATTGTAAGCCTGGCAGAGTGAAAAATCGAACCAATCCGAACATCAGAGTTCTGCACACCTTGTTTTCATGGTCCCACCCAATAATCTGGTGGGAGTTACAAAGACAGTGGCTAGAAAAGCCATACAAGTCACTCACTGCACCACAATTCCATGGTGACCACCCAGTCAGGGGAAGTGTCCATCTGAAGGCAACCAGAGGCGTCCCTCCACAAGCACCTCTGGTTAGAATGAATGTGAAGGGAAAACAAGACCCTGAGAGGAGCAGAAGGTGTAGATGTTCCTCCTCCCTGCACTGAGCACCCCCCACACCAAAGACCATGTCCTCCCAGGCTTGAGGCCCTGAGCCCTCCCACCTCAGACGAGGCCCTATCAGATGGGAGGCCCTGAGCCCTCCCACCTCAGACGACGCCCTATCAGATGGGAGGCCCTGAGCCCGCCCACCTCAGACGACGCCCTATCAGATGGGAGGCCCTGAGCCCTCCCACCTCAGACGATGCCCTATCAGATGGGAGGCCCTGAGCCCTCCCACCTCAGACGATGCCCTAT
>NW_006922118.1:606048-608189 GCF_000298275.1 Orycteropus afer afer | reverse complement strand
AGCCCTCCCACCTCAGACGATGCCCTATCAGATGGGAGGCCCTGAGCCCTCCCACCTCAGACGATGCCCTATCAGATGGGAGGCCCTGAGCCCTCTCACCTGAGGCAATAGCCTATCAGTCATGAACCCACCTATGACAATGTCCTATCAGACATGAAACCCTGAGCCCTCCCACTTCAGACAATATCCTATCAGACGTGAGGCCCTGAGCCCTACCACCTCCGACCCTATCAGGCTTGATGCCCAAATAGCACTAACAACATCACTGACACAGTTCTCTAACAAGGATTGAACTGACCCTACCAAGTACAGTTGAACATCCCCATTTTACTGGTTAAAAAGAACAGGGAGTACTGACCTGTCCAGGACCTGCAGGCAATCAACTAGTTAACAGTTAAAGTGCAGCCAGGGGTTCATAACCCACACACTGTACTCTCCACCTCGTCTCTTGTCTTTGCTTGGTTTCCAGTCCTGAATTTGAAGGATGCTTTTATATCAGATTAGAAAAGAACCAGGAAATATTTGCCTTTAAATGGGAATATTCCCCCCCTACAGGACATAAACAGCAGCCCTGGTAGACTAGCTCCCCATTCCCAACATCCAGGAGATAGGAGCGCTGCTGCCCTCTCCAGGCCACTTCGCAAAACCACAATCAGGAAAATTATCAACATGCAATCAATTTCAGGAAACAGATTCCAAACGTAAGACTGGGAGCTATGTTTTAGGGTAAATCAGTAATTATTTTGATTGTTCACCAGGACAATGTTGTACAAAAACCCTTCCTGACCACAGATTTGATTATCAGTTCTGTTCTAACTTTTATTCTATGGTGATGCCGATAAGATTTGGTATAACCGTGTTTTGAGTTTGAATCGTCTTCAGAATATTTCTGACTCTCTAATAGAAATATAAGGAGCTTTTGTGTCATAGTGGATAAAGCACTTGGCTGGGAACCAGAAGGTCAGTGATTCAAACCCACCAGCTATTCTGCGGAAGGAAGATGGGGCAATCTACTACCGTAAATATTTACAACCTTGGAAACCCAACGGGGGTTGCTATGAGTTGGAATCGATTCGATGGCACCGAGTTTGGTTTTTCTGGAATACAAATCTAACCACAATTTGTAAATTGAGTATGAAAGAAACTTCAATCTGTTTCTAGTATTGGCTAGCATGATTTTTGTTTTAACAGAAAACAGTATCAGAACTGGGACCCTGAAGACATCTTCCCACATCCCTGAGTCTTTGAAGGAAATCAGGACCTGGGACAATACCATCCTTTGTGCTTCCAGCTTCTCTCCAGTTACTTTGGGGCCATGGGTACCAATCTCAAGTCTTGAGCTCTATGTTTTGCATTGCAGTTCAGATGCTTAATTGAAAATCATTGTCCATTGTAGGAGATTTGTTCTCTAGACAGCAGAATAAATGACGTTCAGCAGGAATGATATGAGGCTACGTGTGATTGTGACAAAGGAATGCCAGACAATTTTAAGCCATAAAAATGTGTGGGCATGCAGCCAGCTACCCAGAGGGAGCAAGTAGTTGGATTGTGCTCGGGAACATGGTCACAGGGACATCAAACTCAAGTGGCATAACATACTACACAAAAACATTGTTCTACATCCTACTTTGGTAAGTAGCGACTGGGGTCTTTAAAGCTTGCAAGTGGCCATCTAGATGCAACAATGGGCTGACTGATAGGCAATACCCTATCAGTCATGAACCTACCAAAGACAATGCCCTATCAGACATGAGACCCTGAGCCCTCCTACTTCAGACAACACCCTATCAGATGAAAGGCCCTGAGCAAAGAATAATAAAGAAAACCAGAGACGCGTGGAAACAATTAGTCCAGGCGACTAGTAGACCATGTGATCTTCAGCCTATACAAACATGAGACCAGAACTAGATGGTGCATGGCTACCACTGTCTCATGAGTATAGTTAAGCGTTCTGGAATTCCCATTCTTCTCAATGTTATCCATAATTTTTTATGATCCACACAATCAAATGCTTTTGCAAAGTCAATAAAACACAAACATCTTTCTGGTACTCTTTGATTTCAGCCAAGATCCATCAGACATCAGCAATGATATTCCTTGTTCTATGTCCTCTTCAGAATCCAGCTTGCATTTCTGGAAAC
>NW_006922118.1:596299-605187 GCF_000298275.1 Orycteropus afer afer | reverse complement strand
GGTATACAGTATACTAACTTCACTAATGTTACATACAAACCATACTTAAGAGTTCCCACTTATGTAAAAATTCCATTTTTGGAGATAGGAATGGAGTTGTGACTTACATAAATAACATAAGGAGTTAGGTATGGAACTCACTTGCAATCAAGGGATTGCCTGTACCACCCTAAACAATTTAATAAATAAAAAAAAGGAGAAGAGAGAGCTTTTTCTTGCAGAAGAATCCCAATTAGTAAACAGAAGAAATGCTTGGAATCCAAAATACCATATGGTAAACACCACAGTAATGGCAATCATATACAACAATTATTAATGGATACTCAAGTTCGTTGGCAAAATACGGTGAAAAACAGAATATATGCATATTCTTAAAGAATCACCATAAAAAAGTACAATAATAAAATTTCAAATATAAAATAATGGAAGTTAATGTGATAAATAGGGAAACAAAGCACTCGTAAACCAAACACAAGATGAGTGTGTTTAATTGCATGCAAAGTATCAATAAAAAAATTAAAAGTTATAATATCGCATTTGCTCAAGGCTAGGCCCTGTAGCTTTATTTGTAATAGCCAAAGACTTTTAAGGTAAACTTTAAAGTGAAAAGGAGGAACCACTGATTAGAACAGCCCTGTCATTATGATAACACTGTCATGTACCCAAAGGTACCATGTCATTCTAGTGACTCCTTCTGAGTAAGTATTCCTTTCCTATTCACTGAGGAAGTTTGTTCTTTAATCATAAACCCTCTCTCTGCCAGAGAGTCCACTCCGACTCACAGCAACCTCCACGAGGGTTCCAAAGCTATACATCTTTACAGAAGTAGATTGCCTCATCTTCCACCAGAGGAACATCTGGTGGATTTGAACCATAGACCTTCTGGTTGGCAACCAAATGCTTTACCCACTACATCATGAGAGCTCCTTTCTTTAATCACAGATGTTCAGAAATTTGATTTTTGTAATTATAGCTGTAAAATTAAAACATCCCATTTGAAATAGTATTTCAACTGAGAGTTCTTATACGTGAAGTGAGGTGTGAGGGAGGAATAAAGGCATTCCCACATTGACATTCATAAGGCCTCTGAACTGTCAGTTGTTCTATGTGTGACGAGGCTTCAGGGTTTCCTAAAGACATTCCCACAATCCTTACATTGATAAGACCTCTGCCCATTGTGAGTTCTATGTGTACTGAAGGCTAAGGCCTGAGTAAAAGCTTCCCATATTTCTTATGTTCATGATGCCTTTTCCAGCGTGAGTCCTTCATATGTTCAGTGAGATGGAAAAACACCTAATGATGTTCCCACACTTCTTACATTCATAAGGCCTCTCGCCACTGGGAATTCTAATATATTGAGTGAGAGCTAAGTAACTATTACAGGTTCTTCCATATTCCTTACATTCCTAAGGTCTGTCTTCACTCTGATTTCTCACATGTTGAGTGAGGGATGTGGCCTGCCTGGGAAAACACTCTCCTACAGAACTTACATTCATAAGCTCTCTCTCCACCATGAATTCTTACATGTCTGTTGAGGTGTGAAATCCTACTAAAGGCTTTCCCACATTCCTTTTAGTTTGTTCTTTTTTTTTTTTTTTCCTAAATAGTGATTTGGGTGAAAGTTGACAGAGCAAATTCATTTTCCATAAAGCAATTCATACACATTTTATCTCATGACACTGACTGCAATTTCCCACAATGCAACAGCTCCCCTCCCACTTCCTCCCCAGAGTTACCTCTTCCCTGTCCTTTCCTCCTATACATTCCTGCTGTCTCCCTGTGCAAACACTGCCCTTCTGTTCTCCCATAACTGATCTCTCCAAAGAGTGTATCCACCTGATGTAAATTTTCAGCCCATATGCCTGTCTTTTATTTGGCTGGAAGCCACAGCAATAAGTTCAATTCCACACCTGAAGGGCAGCTAGGAGCTATAGTCTCAGGGGTCTCACCAGCAAAGCTGTCCTTTTTTCTTTTTTCTTTTTTTTTTTTATGATTTTGAGTTTTGTTCAACATTGTTCTCCCACCTTTCCCACATTCCTTATATTCATGAGGACTTGCTGCAAGGTAAGTTCTAGTATGTTCAGTTAGATGTGAGGAACGATACTTTCCCATATTGGCATAGCGCCTAAGGCATCTGACTGCTAACCAGAAGCCTTGCAGTTCAAACCCCCCTGCCACTCCTCAGAAAGAAGACTGGGAAATCTACTTCCATAGTGATACTGCCTCGGAAACCCAAGAAGGGGTTGCTATTAATCAAACTGACCCGACGGCAGTGTATTTGGTTTTTTATATTGATAAGGCCTCAATCTACGATGATTCCTTACATTTAGTGATGACTGAGCAACACCTGAAGGCCTTCCCACATTCCTTATATTCAAAAGGCCTCTCTCCACTGTAAATGTTTCTATGTTGAGTGAGGACTGAAGAACTGCTAAAGGTTTTCCCACATTCCTTACATTCAGAAAGCCTGTCTCCGCTATGAATTCTTACATGTTCAGTGAGGTATGAGGCCCAAGAAAAGGCTTTCCCACGTAACTTGACATTCATAAGGCCTCTCTCCACTGTGAGTTTTTACATGTCTAGTGAGGTGTGAAGAGTAATGAAAAGCTTTCCCACATTCCTTACATTCATAAGGTCTCTCTCCACTGTGAATTCTTCTATGTGAAGTGAGGTCTGAGGAATCTCTAAAGCCTTTCCCACACTCCTTACATTCGTAAGGCCTCTCTCCACTGTGAGTTCTTACATGTCTAGTGAGGTGTGAAGAGTAATTAAACGTTTTCCCACATTCCTTACATTCATAAGGCCTCTCTCCACTGTGAGTTCTTATATGTCTGGTGAGCTCTGAAGAGTAACTAAAAGCTTTCCTACATTCCTTACATTCATAAGGCCTCTCTCCACCATGAATTCTCCTATGGGAAGTGAGATCTGAGGATTCTTTAAAGCCTTTCCCACACTCCTTACATTTGTAAGGCCTCTCTCCGGTGTGAGTTCTTATATGTCTAGTGAGCTGTGAAGGGAAACTAAAAGCTTTCCCACATTCCTTACATTCATAAGGCATCTCTCCACTGTGAATTCTTCTATGGGAAGTGAGGTCTGAGGAATCTCTAAAGCCTTTCCCACACTCCTTACATTCATAAGGCCTCTCTCCACTGTGAATTCTTATATGTCTGGTGAGGTCTGAGGAATCTCTAAAGCCTTTCCCACATTCCTTGCATACATAAGGAGTCTCTCCAGTGTGAGTTCTTACATGTCTAGTGAGGTGTGTAGGGAAATTAAAAGCTTTCCCACACTCTTTACATTCATAAGGCCTTTCTCCACTGTGAGTTCTTACATGTCGACTGAGGTCTAAGGAATCTCTAAAGCCTTTCCCACACTCCTTACATTTATAAGGCCTCTCTCCGCTGTGAGTTCTTACATGCCTAGTGAGATGTGAAGAGCGATTAAAACCTTTCCCACATTCCTTACATTCATAAGGCCTCTCTCCAAGATGAATTCTTACATGATTAGTGAGGGATGAGGAATACTTGAAGGCTTTCCCACACTCCTTACATTCATAGGGCTTCTCCCCACTGTGAGTTCTTACATGTTTAGTGAGGCATGACGACTGACTAAATGCTATTCCACATTCCTTACATTCATAAGCCTTATCTCTGTTATGTAATTTTTCATGTAAAATGAGGGTTGAAGAATGAGTACAGATTTTACATTCTTTACATTCAATTTCATGACCTCTCACATGCATCCAAAAGGATGAGAAACTACAGAAATCTTTCCCACATTTGGTACATTCATAGCTTTTCTCACCAGTTAGTGTTGTCACAGGATCCTTAAGGGTTGAGGTACAAAGGAAGTCCTTCCCACACACCTTACATTTATGGGGGTTCTGTCCATTAAGAGTTCTCACAGGAGTGGTTAGGCGAGAAGGACAACTGCAGGCTTGTGCACTTTCGTTACACTGGCCGGTACTGCATTGAGTGTGTGCTCTGGTATGACGCTTATGTGATGAGTGACCCAGGAAGGCCTTTCCACACTCACGGCATTCAAAAGGACGTACTTCTGGAGGGTTTCTCTGTACAACAGTAAGGTCTAGAATCTGACTGAAGGTTTTCCCACACTGATTGTCTTCATTAGTTTCACAAAGGTTCTCTACTTTGGGACTTCTGTTAAAAACAGAAAACGTGATGTTGGAAATAAATCTGTCCTCATTTCATCATTACCAAACACAGTGACTCTGCATGGTCTTTCTTTGCTGTGACTTGTCCCATGTTTCATACGTTAATTTATCTAACAGAAATACTGCTATTACTCTCACATTTTTTCTAAAATGCAAGGCTTTCTGATAATTGTGTCCAAGTAAAATATGTTTAATATACTTGACATGTCTCACGTTTATGAACCAGATGGCTGGCGGTTCAAACCCACCAGCCACTCCTCGGAAGGAAGGTTGGGCAATCCTACTTCCGTAGTGATACTGCCTCAGAAACCCAAGGAGGGGTCGCTATGAGTCGGGTTTGACTCGACGGCACACAACAACAACAACAACAACATTTATGAAAGGTTGCACTGTGAAAATTCTCTGAACATGTAATTTTATAGTTAGTTGTGTATATATAATTATACAAAAAAACTAAACCAAATTCATGGCCATTGAGTCAATCCTGACTCAGTGACCTCAATTGGGTTTCCTAAGCAGTAAATCTTTAAGAAAGTAGATTGATCCATCTTCCTTTCATGGAGGGGCTGGTGGGTTTAAACTGTTGACCTTCTGATTAGCAGTCAAATGCCTTAGGCACTGCGCCACCAACTTCCTTTATACAAACGCAGACATATATACTTACATACATCTGCATACATCAAGGCTTCAAACAGTTTGACAGGGTTCAGCAAGTACAAAACTAAAGGAGGGCAGGGTACTCATTGCCTAGTAATCAAATGTGTTGCTGGTCAGATTTTGACCTGAGTAGGAAACAAACAGCAGTGACCTGCTCCAAGATGGCAGCCAAGTGCACTGTGTTGAATGTGTACCACTCTCCACAGTCCTGCCATTAATCCAATCTCCCCACATCAGGCTCCTGAAACTTTCAAGGTCCATGTGGGAGTCAGGTAATTTTAAGCACTGTGGACATGGACACACATTCAAAGCAGTGCACTTGGCTGCATACTCAACCCAGGCATTACAAACCATTTCTCACTCGAGTCAAAACTGGACAGGTGACAGATCTGGAGGCCAGGCAATGCATATGCTGCCCTTGTTTATGTTGGGAATTGCTCAACAGTTTTCATAGTGGTGCGAATTGTAGTTATATACGTACAAATACATCCCTGTGTATTTTAACATCATGATACCCTAGGACTTTATCCAGACTCACTGTTTGAATGACACTCACCTCACATGTCGTCCATGGTTTCTGTGCTGATCTTTATTGCCATGTGACTCGGGCAAGGCATTATTCTTCCTTATGAATTGCACCAGTATATGATCACTGGATAACTTTTCTGAATCATTAAGCTTTCCAGAGACTGATCAAGTAATTCAAGTTGAAGTTCACAACATAAAACAAAAAAGAAAGGAATTATTAGGGGAGAAAAGGCTACTATAAAGAAAGCAAGACTTAGCCATATTTCAGCCCTTTGGCAATGGTTAAAAAGCAATTTAGTAGGTGACACTTCCATGAGGATTGAGAGTATGGTAACATAAATAAGAGTAATTAGAAAAGCGAAATAGGAAGAAATTGGACACATACACATGTACATTAAGATAGGAAAAGGATCTCCATGACGAAAGGCAGGAGAAGATAGCGAAAGTCAGGAAAGTAGGTTCAGGTATCTATGAATGTCAACTCAGCCCAAAACAGACTATGTCTAGCTGACCGATGCAAATTTAATGCCTTCACCCAGATCTGGTCCCAAACAAAATTCCGGTGCTTTCCGACTCAAGGACCCTCAATGACTTCTATCTCGACTGTTCTCAGATTTTTCCCTGGTTCTCTTGGAAAACAAATGGGTAGTGCGGACTTGGGGCTCATGGAGAAATGCGTATCATGAGGGAAGACAGTGAATACCTATGAACCTTCCCCTGTCACTGAGCTAACAGTGTGCCCTTCAGGCTCTCTGAAGTCGGACAGGTGTGAGCTTCTTTGCCGCACAGTAATCATGCCAAACTTGTAATCAACACAGTGAGAATCTCTGTAAGGTCTCAAATCACAAATTTCTCAGTTCCCCAAAGTGACTGCAGAAGCCAAGACTTACACTTAACAAGCCACACAACTTTCAATCACAAAAATGAAAGGTCATTTTCATAGAGTTTTATGTTCATGGGAAAGACAAGATATATCCACTCAAGTTCCCCAAAGTGACTGCAGAAGCCAAGACTTACACTTAACAAGCCATACAACTTTCAATCACAAAAATGAAAGGTCATTTTCATAGAGTTTTATGTTCATGGGAAAGACAAGATATATCCACTCAACAGACCTACAAATCATAGCCATCTTACTTAACACTTTCTTCCCATTTTTCAGCCCAAATACTGGAGCAAAGTCAGTAAGTAAAATATTTTTGATCACTAAAGGAATAAAAAAGAAAAACGATGCCACTCTTACCGACTGAGTCCAGGTTGCTCAAGGTTTCCAGCATCACGTCTCTGTAGAGTTTCCTCTGAGCAGGATCCAGCAGAGCCCACTCTTCCTGGGTGAAGACCACGGACACATCCTCCATCACCACTGAGTCCTACAACATTCCACACACTTGGGATCAGCAAGGGACCATGGACTCCAGCATAGAGTGTAAGAACAAGGACTGAGGCTGATAGTCCAGGCGAAGTGAGAACTCAGAGGCGTTGGTCAAACCGTTCTGTACTCGACCAACGGTGACTGTGAAGCACAGCCATCAGGTCCAATCTATTCACTGAGTACATTCACTCCCTCACCGACTGTCCTGTCTTACAGAGCTCCAGCACACGCTCTGACCATGACCAACCGCAGACTTATTCCTCTATCATTACAGCTAGGACAGTTAGAAAATAAAGAAGGACTTAGAGAAATGCTCTCGTTCAGACCATTGCTTCCTCGTAAACAATTTCGCCTCCTTCCAAGATGGTCAGAAGAATAGAACACTCAACAAAACAGAAAGCACAGGGTGAAGGCAGACTGGGGTATTAACAAGTGGGACATACTGCAGGATGACTGTTTTCCCTTTGGCTCCTCACAGACATGGGAGGACCGAGGGCCCACACAGACAAAGTGACAACCCAAGGCCCTGAGCTAGTCATGATTTCGTGAATTCTAGGAGATGGGGGTGGGGAACGACAGGGAGCTTAAAGGACACACAGGTAACATCATCTAACTTTCTCTAACTTCACAAGAAGAAGACACAACCACCATCAGCAGCCCAAGGCTTATTCACGAAGCCAGACATGCTGCCACCCTCCAGACTTTTTACCAATTCTGACACTGACCGTTCCTCCCACGGCACTCACTATTTCTCTGCTGGGTTCGATAATTTGCTACAATGGCCACACAGAACACACAGACAGTACTCATAATGATGGGGTTTATTAGGGAAGTAACAGGCTACCATTCAGGATCAGGAATGCGCTCAGGATAGAATCCTTCCATCAGGATGGTCTCCTCTCTGCTGTGCCCTCAGGGTTGGCTCTCTGGCCCATGGCCTCTCAGCCTGGCCCCTGTCCTGCTCAGGCAAATGTTACAAAGATGTTTTAGCTCTGCTGATAGGTACACCTAGGTGCACCCCACTCCGCCAGCAAGCCTCCTGCCCAAGGGCACTTAGCTACCTCGCTGTGGGCCAGGTAAGCCCACAGCTCTGTTTCATGCCTCTTGGTTCCACTGCAACCATCTCTCTGTCAGGTGTCTCTCTCTGCCGGGATGTGTCTTTCTACTGAGGCATCTCTCTCTACCAAGGAGGTCCAGTGCAGGGATCTCAGGTCCAAGAACACACTCTATTTCATTTCTACATCTTCTCTCTTGATGGCAGTGAGATCCCCCATCTGTCTCTAGGAGGGCTCATTTTAAGCCTGGCAGAATGACAAAACTAACCAATCCCAATGTCAGAGTTCTACACACCCACCTTACTGGCATGGTCCCACCCAGCAATCTGGTGGGAGGTAAAAAGACTAAGGCTAGAGAAGCCCTACCAAGTAACTCACTGCACCACACAAGGGCTGATAAAGGAATATTCTTTTTGGAGAATTATGAATTTTTACATGTCTTCTAATTTTGAAGTACTCAGTTCTGTCATCCTCTCTGTTCCCTTCACAGCTAGAAGCAAAGGTGACAAAAGATAACAAGAGGTAAGGTGAGACTGGAGACATGAAGTGAGTATCTCTCCACAACTCTAAACTTTTGAGACTGGAACTGTACGCCAATTAGTGACTGCTCCCCTGAACGAATATAAACTCACCCACGCTCACACAAACACAGTCTCGTGTTATAAAATGACAAAGACCATGAGCTCTGCCGGAGCAAGAACAGCAATCCTTGTGTTTGCTGAGTGAGAAGAGGTTACAATTCCCATTTCATAACTATATGTAATAAATTTAACCAATGTGACCAAGGTATACATGTAAAAATTGATGTACTGGGCTTGGAGGCGGATCTGTGTAGGAGATGTTGGATAGAGTGGGAGAACAATGTGGAACAAAAATCATTAAAAAAAAAAAAAAAAAGATCAGGTTTGCTGGTCTGAAAAGAGCCTGATGGAACCCCTTAGACTACGGCCCCTGGTTACCCTTCAGGTCTTGCAAAAACGGCAAGGAGGCCCCATGTTCTGACCTCCTCTAACCCCACAAGAGGAAGACAGGATTACCAGCAGTAACCCAAGGCCTATTCCTGCCAGGCCAGACATGCTGCCTCCCTCCAGCCCTTTCACCA
>NW_006922118.1:594515-595449 GCF_000298275.1 Orycteropus afer afer | reverse complement strand
AATTTTAAAAAATTGGTGTATTGGCAATAATTTTGTTTTATACAGTTTCTCACCAGTTCTGGTGGCATACTGGATACATTCACTTCCTCACCGATTGTGTGCTGTCTTACAGAGCGTCAACACACAGTCTGACTGCAACTGCAGACCTATCCCTCTGTCTTCATGGTCTTTCCATTTTCAAGTAAATTTTTGTTTTACACTTTTAAGATGTTGAAGTGTAGAAAGGTTATCTGTTAAATGGTCTTTGAAGCCTGAAAAACAGACTTATACACCAGCCTCCAGAGGCTCCAACCCAACACACTCCCATATTTGCAGCCCCTGAAGGCATACACCTGTGATGACCCGGACCCTCAACAATGGAATTCGTAGAGCTGGACGAGTGATCTCTGAAACAGCTCCAATCCATGCTTTCTCCTGTCACGAGCTGGGTGCAAAGACAGAGCAACTTGAAAGGAAGACAAAGCAGACGAATGCTTTGACCATTGCATCACTTGAGCTCTTGTTGTTGTTGATGTTGCTCTTAGATGGTATCAAGTCAACTCCAGCACATAATGACCCTACGTACAACAGAACAAAACACTACCCAGTCCTGAGCCAGCCTCACAATCCTTGCTATGCTTGAGCTCCACAGAAATTCAGTATGACCCAGAAATCCACTCCCAGGCAAATGCCCAAAAGAATGAAAAGCAGATCAAACAGAAATCTGTGCACCTATATTAACTGCAGCACCCTTCACAATACCCAAATGTGGAAAGAATCTGAATGCCCAGCAACAGATGTATAAAGAGAAAGGAAGTCTTGAAATATGCTAGAGCATGGATGCACTTGAGTTGGTACCAGGGCTGGAAAACGGAGTGAAGACATTCATTGTTTGAGGGCACTGAGTTTCTATTACAGGTGGTGGAACAGACTGGGAGAAGACAGTGGTAGTAGT
>NW_006922118.1:583129-586753 GCF_000298275.1 Orycteropus afer afer | reverse complement strand
AGCTCAGGGGCAGGGGTGCATGGAGGGATGGACACAGGGAAGAGGTGGCTGTCAGGAGGAAGTGGGAGGGGAGCTGTTGCATGGTGGTGAATTGTGGTCAATGTTATGAGACAAAATGTATGTGAACTGCTGTACGGAAAGTGAATTTGCTCTGTAAATTTTCACCCAATCACAATTTAAAAAAATAAAAAGAAAAAAAGAATGTCACTGAAAATAAAAAGACCCAGTTTAAAAGTAAAAGAAATGCACAAGAAAGACAGATGAACTATAATAGTAATTTCAGATAAAGAGAAATGATCAAAATAAAAGGGTCAATTTTTCAAGAAGACATAACAAACCTTAATGTACATGTGCTTAACAACAGAGCACCAAAACACGAGAGGCAACAACTAGTAGATCTCCAAGGAGAAATAAGTGAATCTCCTATTACACTAGCAGACTTCACCACCCCTCAATTAGTAACACCCTACGGGTACAAAATCAGAAAGGCCCTAATTGTAAAATGTATCAGTATTTCCTAGTAAGTGTGAACAAGGCAATGATCTAAACCTTAGCCATTTTCCCTGATGGCAGAGTTACTGT
This sequence comes from Orycteropus afer afer, assembly GCF_000298275.1. Lineage (NCBI taxonomy): Eukaryota > Metazoa > Chordata > Mammalia > Tubulidentata > Orycteropodidae > Orycteropus > Orycteropus afer. The sequence goes on along the minus strand of NW_006922118.1, from coordinate 586,171 downwards.
GCAGGAGAACACAGAGCTTGGAGAGAAAATGAGTAGAAGAGCACCAATACCCACCAGGGCACAAAGGACTCGTGAACCACCCACATCCTGGGAGCTCTGCAATGGCAGGGAGACTGGGCATTCAGACAATGGGGACATACAGACACAGACCAAAATGAAGGACACGCCCTCAAATGCATCCTGAGGAAACAAGCTACTGAAGAACCCAGACCCAGGAATAACCGATATTACAGAAAGATTGTTGCTGTTGCTGTGGTTAGATGCTGTCGAGGAAATAAGTAGCTGGACCTATGGTCTCGGGACCATAGTCAAAGGGGACAACAAGTTCAACTGGCATAACATATTACATAAAAACATTGTTAAACATCCTACATTGGTGAGCAGTGACTAGAATCTTAAAAGCTTGCAAGTGGTCATCTAGATGCAATGATGGGTCTCTCCTTGTCCAGACCAAAGACGAATGAAGAAAACCAAAGACACAAGGAAACAATTAGTTCAAGTGAATGGTACACCATGCAATCTCAGCCTATTCAACTATGAGACCAGAAGAACTAGATGGTGCCTGGCTACCACTGTCAACCTCTTGGTGGGAGATCTATGTAGGAGATCCTAGATAGAGTGGGAGAAGAATGTGGAACAAAACTCAAAATTTTATTTAAAAAAAAAAGGGGGGGGGGAATCAGGTTGGCTGGCCCGATAGAGCCTGGTGGAACCACTGAAACTATGGCCCCCAGCTACTCTTCAGGTCTGGAATTGGACCCACTCCTGTGGCTTCCAGCCAAACAAAAGACAGGCATGTGAGCTGAACATTTACATTAGGTATATACACTCCTTGAAGAGATCAATCCTGGGAGACTAGAAGGGCTGTGTCTGCACAGGGAGACAGCTGTGGGGGCAGGAGTGCATGGGAGGGAAGAACACAGGGAAGAGGTAACTATGGGGAGGAAGTGGGAGGGGAGTTGTTGCACTGTGGGAAACTGTAGTCAATGTCATGAGATGAAGTATACGTGAGCTGCTGGATGGAAAGTGAATTTGCTCTGAATCGAGCTTCTGTCAACTTTCACAAATCACAATAAAAAATTAAAAAAAAAAAAAAAAGTAAAAGTAAATTCCACATTATCTTTTGTCTAACCAGAGTAAGTAAAATATGTCCATTTCTACTGAAAGTATCATGGACTACCAGAAGAATTAACAAATCTGTCTTGGAAGAAGTGCAACTAGGATGCTCCTTGGACGCAAGAATGGCCAGACTTGGTCTCACTTACTTTGGTCATGTTGTCAGAAGGGACCATTCCCTGGAGAAGGATGTCATGCTTGGTGAGGTGGAGGGTCAATGAAGAAGGGGAAGGCCCTCCACGAGATGGACTGACACAGTGGCTGCAGCGATGGGCTCGGGTACAGCAAGGATGGTGAGGCTGGGGCACAACCGGGCAGGGTTTCGTTCTGTCATACGTAGGGCCTCTGTGAGTCGGAGCCAACTGAACAGCACCTAACAACAACACAAGAAACACTGGCGAGGTGCTTGAGGAAGTAAGAGAACTGTTGTTTCAAGGAAGGTGGGAGATAAGTAAGGGGCCGGATGTGGCCAAGAGCAGCAACAAGTCTTCATAAAGCACATGCTCAGAAAGTGCATATCCAACTTCAAACATTACAGGCAGGATCTACGGCAAACATGACATTAAATCAAATACTAGGAATTCACATTCACAATAAAAAAAAAAAAAAACACGGAAAATTTAATCATGTAGGACACAGTTGTTTTTAAACGCTATAATACTCATTTTTTGAAATTATAAGTTGGGTGAAAGTTTACAGAGCAAATTGATTTTCCACTTAACATTTTATACAGCTTTTGTGTTGTGATAGTGATTGCAATCCCTACAGTCTAACACCATTCATCCCACTTTCTTCCTGTGTTTACCACATCCCTTTGTCATTTCCTATCCCTTTCTGCCTTCCGAGTTCATCCTTGGACAAATGCTACCCACTTGAGCCCCTACAGTTGATTGTTCTAATGACGGCCTACCTCCCTGTTATCACTACATCACCACATAGACCTGCCTATTGTTTGGATGACAGCTGAGTTAAGTTCCAGACTCTAAGGGGACCTAAGGACCATAGCCTCAGGGATCCCACAAGTCTCCACCTGACCAGTAAGCCTGGACTTTTCTAGGATTTTGACTTTTGTTCCATACCTGTCTCCCACTCTACCTGGAACCTCCTACTGGGTCCCTTTTCAGAGGGCTTGGCAGTGGCCGCCAGGCCCCATGTAGCTCTGCTGGTCTCAGGGTCATGGACACTGGCATTCACATGGTCCTTAGTACTTTGGACTAATTATTTCCTGCATCTTTGATTTTCTTCACTCTTCTTTGTTCTAGATGGCAGACTAACAACACACCTTAAACGGACACTCATGAGCTGTTAAGAACTCAGTCACTCCTCACAAAAGTAGGACACTATCTCTGTGGACCATGTCTGCCAGTTGACCCTGCTATCCCCCCAGAGTATGGCTCTGAACCCCAGGATTCGTTATGTCAAGGTGCTTCCTTATGGCTATGAAGTTTTCACAACTTGGCCCACGTGCGCTCTAACACTGTCATGGATGTATCTGAAGCACTTATCAACACTGATGTGGAAACATGCCCTGTCGAACCTACATATACTCCTGGGTGTGGTCCCACTGGCCTTCCCGCCCTTGCTCGGCGTGCATGTCTCTGAATCCACCTGTAGACCATTGTTATTACTGTCATCACAGGATTGTACATGGGAGTATCTACCACTGCTGCCTTTTCATCTTCTGATCCTCCCACTGGGTTCCTTCCATCCGATGTTGACCTTCCCCTCAATGTACACACCATTCCCCTTCACCCAAGCTAGTATGTGTCAATCTTCTAGTTAGAGATTCAGCCTCTCTTCTCCTCCCAGCCCTGGAGACCATCAAACAAGGATGAATTCAAGCTCTCGTTCTAAACATGGTACCCAGGGATCTCAGAGCATGAACATCCTGTTCTTTGTAACCAGGAAAATGTTGGCAAAATGGTT
>NW_006922118.1:581602-582049 GCF_000298275.1 Orycteropus afer afer | reverse complement strand
ACTCACCATTTCCTGGCTGCCCCTCTTGGAGGTCGAGAGGAATGTCATCTGTAACCCAAGGAGCCACTTCAGGAGGCGGGAGGGGAGTGGCAGCAGCGCACTGGGCAGTTCGGAGGCAGATGAACGATGTCTGGGCCACCCACCAGCCACAGCAGCTGAAATCCTCCCTTGAGATTTACGGATTCACAAGGTGGCTGCCCGGGGTCCCCAGCTCCCGGGACTGGCCGAGTTCTCCCTGCCCCACACTGCAGACCTGAAATGGGGGAAGGATGGGAGGAGAAGTGGCGAGTGAGCAGCAGTGACGGTGTCTGGCTTCCTCCCAGGCCCAGGGCAGTGCTCCTCCCAGAGGGCATCTGTACTGAAGGCGACCAGGCTCCGGCCTCCCCAGCCCACGGCCTCCCCAGCCCACGCCTCCCGAGCCCACGGCCTCCCCAGCCCACGCCTCCC
>NW_006922118.1:576158-580450 GCF_000298275.1 Orycteropus afer afer | reverse complement strand
CTCCCGAGCCCACGGCCTCCCGAGCCCACGCCTCCCGAGCCCACGCCTCCCGAGCCCACGGCCTCCCCAGCCCACGCCTCCCGAGCCCACGCCTCCCCAGCCCACGGCCTCCCCAGCCCACGCCTCCCGAGCCCACGGCCTCCCGAGCCCACGGCCTCCCCAGCCCACGGCCTCCCGAGCCCACGGCCTCCCCAGCCCACGGCCTCCCCAGCCCACAGCTCCCGAGCCCACGGCCTCCCGAGCCCACGGCCTCCCCAGCCCACGCCTCCAGAGCCCACGGCCTCCCCAGCCCACGCCTCCCCAGCCCACGCCTCCCGAGCCCACGCCTCCCCAGCCCACGGCCTCCGCAGCCCACAGCCTCCCCAGCCCACGCCTGCATTCTCCATGCAGCTCCCCGGGCCTCCTCTTTCGGCAAGACGGAGGAATTCACCCCTCCCAGGCCCTGCGAAGCCACCAGGCCTGGCCAGGCTGGAAAACGTGACCCTGAGTTCCTCCAGTGACTCAGGGGTCCAACGTGGAAGTTGTGGGTTCATCTATGTGACTGTGTCCCTCACAGATCAACACCCGCACTGTTATTTCATATTCACATGGGAGAATATTCAAGAAGAAAATACTTTAAAGTTTTGACAATGAATTCATGACGGTTCATTCATTTTTCTGTATGTGCTGTGGAAAGTCTTGTATTGTTTCCATCAGTGTTCTTTAAGGATATGGAAAATCCAATCACCAATTTCATATGGCAAAGACCTCAGATAAGCAATGACTACTACTGGACTGAGTACATGCCACGCTCCCCAATCTCAAAACCAACTGTACAGCCACAGTGGTCAACAGCTCAGTACCGGTGCAACAACAGACATACAGACCCATGGAACAGAACTGGGGCCCCAGAAATCGATCCATCCACTATGGGCAGCTGATCTTTGACAAAGAGCCAAAATCCATTAAATGAGGAAGACACAGTCTCTTTAACAAACAGTGCTGGCAAACCTGGATACCCATTTGCAAAAAAATGAAACATGATCCATATCTTACACCATACATTAAAAACGAACCCATGATGGATCAAAGACTTAAATATAAAACCCAAAAGTATAAAGTTCATCAAAGAAAAAATAAGGGCAAACTTAAAAGCCATAATAGATGGTATTAAAAGACTATCAAACGTAAGTAAAATGCACAAAGAGCAGAAGATAAACTAGATGATTGGGACCGTCTGAAAATTAACTTCTTATGCATATCAAAAGACTTCTCCAAAATAGTAATAAGAGAATCTACAGATTTATAAAACATATTCGGCAATGACATACCTGACAAGGGAATAATCTCTAAAATTTATAGAACGTTCCAACACCTCAACATCAAAAAGACAGAAACATCCAATTAAAAAATGAACAGAAGACATGAACAAACACTTCACCAAAGAAGATATTCAGATAGCCAACAAGCACATGAGGAAATGTTCACAATTATTAGCCATTAGAGATGAAAACCCAAGAACGAGACATCATCTCATCCCAGCAATAACAGCAAAGTTCAACAAAACAAAATAACAACTGCTGCCGAGGATTTGGAGAGATTGGTACTCTCGTTGTTGTAGTTACCTAGTGCCACTCAAACAAAAGATACCACAAGCTTGAGCAAACAGTAGTTTGTTCTCTTACAGCTTGGAGGCTTTAAGTCCAACTTCAAGGTGCCAGGCTCTAGGGGAGGGGTGAAAGCCCCTCAACTTGGGCTTCAGCTCTGCTCCTACTCCTGGCCCACAGACGCTGGAGGCTTTTCTCCACTCAGACAGCTGCTGGCTGCTGAGACTGACAAGCCCAAGGTTGACAAGTAAAAAGGCACAGTCCCAATGTCACCAAACCACACAGCAGGCCATTCATTCAAGTCCACTGAAAGTCCTAAGGTTGGCAGAGCATGGCAGGCTGCCAAAAACTGACACAGCTACATGCAGGATTCAAGTGTGCCATAAGCTAGTGACCATTCACAAGGCTTCTCCTTATATACAGGAAGCAGACTACATCCCTACAGCAGCTACACGCCTGCTCACAGTAGGGTCCACCATGGAGTTGACTGTCGGTCTCATCGTGGGGAATACTACATCCAGCTGCCCAGCCACTCAACCAGGCCCAGCCAAGCTGACACACAACCTTGACTACCACACTCATATACTGCTGCTGGGACTTTAAAATGATACAACCACTGTGGAAAATGGTATGGCACTTCCTTAAAAGTTGGAAATAGAAGTACCACATGATCTAGCAATCCCATCACTAGGAATATATCCTAAGAGGTGAGACCCAGGACATGAATAGATATATGTGTACCCCTGTTCATTGCAGCACTATTCACAATAGCAAAAAAATGGAAACAACCTACTTGCCCATCAACAGATGAATGAATAACCAAACTAAAATGGAATACTATGCAGTACTGAAGAACAATGAAGAATCTCTGACACACCTCATAACCTGGATGAACCTGGAGGACATTATGCTGAGTGACGGAAGTCAATCACAAAAGGGCAAATATTGTATGAGTCCACTGTTGTAAAAAGTCAAGGAAAGGTTTACATACGGAAGGAAATTTTCTTTGTTGGTTACCAGGGATGAGAGGGGCAGGAGGAAAAACTGCAGAACAGGTAAGATATAAGAATTGATTTGGGTGAAGGGAATGGCAATGTACCAAAAGCGACTGTCCAGACACAAGAGGTACACAAGAGGGGCAGACAACAAAGACGAACCCTTTTATATACACAATTCTGCCTTATCAGTGATAACTAACATTAATCTAATGGTAGATACACAGGTACACAGGCTAAATGACAGGTGTGGCTAGGCAAATGGGTATATATCATACCCATGACCATATCTAAGTTTAGCAGATGATATTTCTACATAGGTATCTGTATGTGCTATAGCAACGCTTATACATATATAAGAGCTAACAGGGGAAAAGTTACAACTTCTGAGCCACAGCAAAACACCTTGCAAGAGTGAGCTGCTGGGCCCATGGGTGCAGGACCATGGTCACGGGGGACATCAAGCTCAACTGGTAAAACATACTAAACAAAAACACTGTTCTACATCCTACTTTGGTTGAGTTGCAAGTAGGGTCCTAAAAGCTTGAGAATGGCCATCTAAGATGCAGCAAAGGCTCTCTCCTGGTCCAGAGCAAAGAAGAATGAAGAAAACCACAGACGCACGGAAACAATTGGTCCAAAGGACTAGAAGATCGTGAGAACCTCAGGCTACCAGACTCTGAGACCAGAAGAACTAGATGGTGCCCAGCGACCACTGTCAACCACTCAGAAAGGGATCAGTGTGGAACATCCTAGATAAAATGGGAAAAAAATATGAAACAAAACTCAAAATGAAAACCAGTCTTCCTGGTCTCATAGAGACTAAGGAAACCCCTAAGACTACAGCCCCTAGTCACCCTTCAGGCCTGGAATTGAATTCACTCCCATGGCTGCCAGCCAAACAGACAGGCATATAAAGTGAACAATTACACCAGAGATGTACGCTCCTTAGAAAGATCAACCATGGGAGATCAGAGGGCAGTATTTGCACAGAGGGCAGGAACACAGGAAAGAAGGACACAGGGAATCAGTACAGGAAGGAAATGAGAAGAAAGCTGTTACCTTGGGGGAATTGTAATCAATGTCATGAAACAAAATGTGTGTGAAGTGCTGGAGGGGAATTGATTCTGCTCTGTAAACTTTCACCCACATCTCCCACACCCATACACACACACACACACACACACACACATCCTCTTACATGGGTCTTAAAAAAAATTCCCTTCATATATTGCACTGTGACATCTGGTTGTTATTTTTCCACATTGCTTTCACAATTAATATTTTGTTCTTCTTTCTCATTTGTTGTTGTTGTTGTTATTATTCCTTCTTTCTCAAACCATGACTCCACCAGTTCCTACTATTTTGATAAATGTGTTATTTGGGAAGATTCCTGAACCCTCTCTGTATTTCAACCTTATCATAAATCTACCAAGACATCAATCAGAAAATCATGACCAGTTCCACCAGTTTTCTTGATTGTTCCTCTCTCTAAAGCATCCATGACCAGTGTTCTGGTTCCCTAGTGCTGCTCTGACAGGAATATACCACAAATGGGATGACCTTAACAAACAGGAGTTTATTCTTACAATTTGGAGGGTTTAAGTCTGAGTTCAAATTGCCAGGCTCTAGAGGCTGGGTGAAATCCCCTCAACCTTGGGGTCCAGCTCTACCTCCTGCTCCCAGCCCACTGGAGCTAGAGGCGTTTCTT
>NW_006922118.1:573675-574938 GCF_000298275.1 Orycteropus afer afer | reverse complement strand
AGTCAAGTGCTTTAGCCACTATGCTACCAGAGCTTAGTTGTTCTCATTTGTGTGTGGGATTTGCGCGATCTTGTCGTTTCCTGTATAGAGAAAAGGCCGGACTTTGATACCCTTGGACCTCAGAGGGCGCTGTGGTGGCATAGTGCCTAAGGCATTGACTGCTAACCAGAAGGCTGGCGGATCAAACCCATCGGTTTCTCCTAGCAAGGAAGATTGGGCAATCTACTTCCGTAAAGATGCCACCTTGGAAATCCAAGGAGGGGTTGCTGTGAGTCTAATCGACTTTATGGCAGTGAGGTTTTTTGTTTGTTTTTTGGACCTCAGAAAAAGTTGATATTTTCGTTTTGAATGAAATCTACAATATTCTTTAGAGAAATAATTTATTTGCACTTCATGACTATTTTCCCATCCCAAGAATTCTTGAAGTCTCTAGCTTGGCCTCTGTTTCCTGGATTATCCTCCCTTTTATATCAGGAATCGTTCCCTGAAAGCAGGATCCAGACGGTGCCAACCAGTCTGATTTCTCCAAGGGCTGAGGTCCCTGGACAGAGCAGTTTTCCAGAGTGACAGGCAGGAAGACACCAGTCGTTCTGAGGGCCAGCAGGTAAAAGGTGAAATTGAAAATGACAATTATAATCATTTTTTAAAAAATATATACACACATAAAAGGAGCTCTGGTAGCATTGTGCCTTGACTGCTAACCAGAAGGCTGGCGGTTCAAACCCACCAGCCACTCTTCGGAAGGAAGGTTGGGCGATCTACTTCCGTAGTGATACTGTGAGTCGGGTCCAACTCTATGGCACATAACAATAACAACACACATGAAGTGCATACTGTGTGTACAAGTTGAAAGTGTGCAATGCAATGCAATTTTACACTTGGATAAACAATCTTACAACCTCCTCTGCAGTCAACTTATGGAAATTTTCCAGCATAAGAAAAGTCCCTCCTACCCTTTTCCCAGGTGATACCTACCCTAAGAATGAACAGTCCTGTGATTATTACTTCCAAACATAGAAATTGCACATTTTTGAGATTCATATCATCAGAATAATACTGCAGTATAGTAAATTACTTAGTGTGGCTTTTCCACCCATAAGTCTTTGTAAACTTCAAGGTGGGATTTTCTATGAGCAACTGAGGAGCTCCTGATTGCTGAAGGTGTCCACCTGGAGTATTTCTGTTGGGAGTGGCACAAAACAATGTTCTGGGAGGTGCCCACTCTCTCTTAGGTGCTTAGAGTTCTGATGCTATGATTGGCTG
>NW_006922118.1:569634-573185 GCF_000298275.1 Orycteropus afer afer | reverse complement strand
CTCCTTGCCGTTTTAGCAAATACTGTATGAAGGGTATTGTTGTCTGACTTCCTGTAATCAGCATTCTAATGTTTGTGAGATTTTATCTATGCTGTTGCACATAACAATAGCTTGTTATTTTGTTGATGATGTTGGTGTTTTATTCTAATGGATGAATACACCATAATTATTACGTATCATTTATTCATTTCATTCTGTTGATAAACTGTATTATTATGTCAGAATATGGTCTGTCTTGCTGTTTAATGAGCACTTAGAAATATTGTGTCTTCTGTTGTTGTTGGGTGGAAGGTTCAATAACTGTCAACTAGGTCAAGATGGTAAACTCTGTTGTTCAGGTCTTCTATATCCTTGCTGACTTCTGTATCCTTTTCATGGTAGACGGAGTTTGGTGAGAACTTAGTATGAAAAAATAAGATAAATATGATGAGATTATAATTCTTTGATGTATTCCTTGAAAAAAGAACCAAGGTTAAGGGACTCTCAAATGCTTGGGAAATGTTGTTTCCTGTTCATAATATAATTAGAGGCAAACGACATCCCCAATGTGTTATTCAAGATGCTGTGACAAAATGGGCCATTCATCCAAGAGTATCTTGGGTTTGGTTTGCTGTAAGGTTTTGTTGTTATAATTTTGATGAAGATTACATAAAACTGAATATATTGCATATTCATCAGCCTACTAACTTTCTGTAGGAGAAAGGGCAATGATAATCATTGGCCATGAAGAGCGCAAAAATACCACCATATACCATTACTTAACGCTGTTACTGTCAATAATGCAGTGACTCAGAGTTCAGACTCAAAACTCACTGCCATCAAGGCAATTCTGACTCATAGCAACCACCATTGGGTTTCTGAGGCAGTAATTCTTTATGGAAGGAGATTCCAGCTCTACCGTGTGCCAGCCATGTGATGTTTTATTAAATCACTTCATCTCTGTCAGCCTCAATGTCCTCTTACACGGAAGTGGAGATACCACAGCATCTTCTTCGTAGCAGGTATGTGGTAATCTACTTGTTTTATGCTTTTCTTGCATCACTCCCTCCTTTTTTGGTACTGATATTATGATTTTTTGAGGGGGAAGTTTCCTCTCCTGTAGTTTGTTCCAAAAAAACATACGGCTGACCTCACTTCCCAGCTATAAAGATAGGCAGATTTCCCATGCCTGGTACTAAGAGAATCCTGGCAATGGTGATTGGTGCAACAATGAGCATGTGACCAGCACACAGCCAATCAGAATGCATTCTGGGACTTTTATTTTTGTTGTTTGGATTTAACACTCAGTAAATGTTAACTTTTTTTCTTTTTTTAATTGTGATTTGGGTGAAATGTTATAGCGCAAATTCACCTTCCATACAGCAGCTCACATACACTTTGTCTCATGCTATTGACTGTAATTTTCCTCAGTGCAACAGCTCCCTTCCCACTTCCTCCCCATAGTTATGCCCTCCTTGTGTCCTTCCCTGCAATGCATTCCTGCCCCCCGAGCTGTCTCCCTGTGCATGCACAGCCCTTCTATTCTCCCACGATTGATCTCTCCAAGGAGTGTATCTACCTCAGGTAAATGTTCATCTCATATGCCTGTCTTCTTTGGCTGGGTGGGGTGGGTTCAGTTGCAGACCTGGGACAGCTAGAGGCCATAGTCTCAGGGGTTCCGTCAGTCTCTATCAGACCAGCAAACCTGGTCCCTTTTATTTTTTCTTTCAATGATTTTGAGTTTTGTTCCACATTGTTCTCCCACTCTATCCAGGGTCTCCTACACCAGGTTATTGGAAAAATTACTCTCAGAAAAGAAGAAAGTCAGAGCAGCACATAACTGGAATAATCGATAGACAATGTGATTTCTCTTTTCAGTGAGTTGGTGGAAATTTGGACCCAAAGGGGGTCTCCTGCTTGCATGGAGGGTCTGTCAGATGTGGAAGGAAGAAATGAGAGTCACAGAAGAATGCCAAAAAAGAGGTAGAATTTAGTGCTCTCGGGTGTGTAAGAGGAAACGGTGGCATTGACAGTGGGCTACAGAGGGGACTGCACCCAGTGACAAAGCAACAGTAGATTGGAAGCATGGGAGAGGGCTTATGTGTGGCAAGCAGGGTGTGGGTCTAGGAGTTAGCACATGCTGAGGAATTAGTGCTCAGTTTCCAAGCCTCTAGTGCTTTAGTGTAGGGAAAGCCCAGAACCAGACAAAAACTATCAAAACCACAAGGTTTTCACATCTGACCCAAATGTCAGTCAAAAGCAACAAACACCCTGGGGCCAGCAGCAGAGCCCAGAGGAGTGGGTCCTGAGGGGTCTAGAGGGAGCCTGTCTTGAGGAGGCCCAGAAGTACCTGTCCTGTGGAGAAGGAGTGAAGAAGCCTGTCTCTAGGGAGCTGACAGGAGCTTGTCCTGAGGGCGCTCTGAGGAACCCGGCCTGTGGGGAACAAGAAGAGACTGTTTTCAGTAGGCTGAGGGGGGCATGCCCTCAGTGTGCCAAGAAGAAGCATGTCCTGAAGGGGCTGAGAGGAGCCTGAGCAGCGGGTAATGAGAGGAACCTGTTCTCAAGTGGCCAAGAAAAGGCTGTCCTGAGAGGACTAAGTAGAACCCGTCCTCATGGGAGTGAGAGACGCTTGTCCTGAGGTAGCTGAGAGAATTCTGTCCTGAGGGCCCTGAGAGGAGTGTCTCCTGAGGAGAATCTTCAGCGTCTGAGAGGTCCCATCCTGAGAAGGCCAAGAGGAGGATTGTCTTCAGGAAGCTGAGAGAGGAGGCCTGCACTGAACAAGGAAGACTTTGCCTACATGCTTCCTGATCCTGATCTGAGTTGTACCGTGTAGACGCTGATCCTGAGTTGTATCCTGCTACTCCCTTAATAAATCACCTTACTAAGTACAGTTTCTGAGTTCTGTGAGACTTTGCACAGTATTGCCGAACCCAAAGAAGGGACAGGAGTATCTCACTGTGGTTTTCATTTGCAGTTCTCTGGACTTGTATAAGGAAGCTCTGGTGGCACAGTGCCTAAGGCATTTGACTGCTAACCAGAAGGCTGGCAGTTCAGAACCACCAGCCACTCCTCAGAAGGAAGGTTGGGCAATCTACTTCTGTAGTGATACTGCCTCAGAAACCCAATGAGGGGTTGCTATGAGTTGGATCTGACTTGAAAGCAGTGTGGTTTTTGGTTGGACTTGTATAAACATCTTTCTACTCAGTTTCTCTAAATAATTTCCACACAGTATCTCTTGCATGTATTCAAGTGATTCTTTGGTCTTTGTTTGCTTTTATTTTCTATGTATGTGCTCTACTGGACAAAGAAATTACAGATGTGAAATGTGAAATTAAAGAAATGTGAAATGCTTCCTGGGGTTGAGTTCTGCTGGAACAAGTCACTTCTTTGCTATTAATTGCATGACTATACTTTATTGTGATAGTGTTTTGGATTATCCCATTGTTTTGGTTACTTTGTGCCACTGTAACAGAAACCACGAATGGGATGGCTTGAACAAACAGGAGGAGTTTATTCTCTTACAGCTTTGGAGGCTAGAAGCCTGAGTTCAAAGTGCTAGGCTCTAGGGGCTG
>NW_006922118.1:551082-555090 GCF_000298275.1 Orycteropus afer afer | reverse complement strand
AGGTCCAACTACTTATTCCCTCTGGGTAGCTGGCTGTGGCCAAGAAGTAACTACAACCTTGTCCCTTGTCAGCTCTACTATATACCTAGAAATTCTAACAGAACATACAAATACACTTGTAGAAACATTGTCTGCCAACCTTATACATGGTCATGGGCACACTCCCCACTGCATAGACATGCCTAATCATTCAGCCTGTCCACCCATCTATCCACCCATACATTGTTTCCCATCACTGACAATGAAGTACTATATGTGCAAAAGGGTTCATCTTTGTTTCTGTACCTCCCATGCACCTATGTCTTCCTCTTCCTCAGTGCCACTGTGTTGATCACTCACATTTCATACATCGTCCTCTTCACCCAAATCAATACTTGCCTCTACCTGTCTGGCAGTGCTCCTTCCCCTCCCCCCTCTGGTAACCAACAAAGAAAATTTCCTTCCATATATTAGATTTTTTATAATAATGGACAAATACAGTCTTTGTCCTTCTGTGACTGACTTATTTCACCCAGCATAATGTTCTCCAAGTTCATCCATGTTATGTGGTGCTTTGCAGATTCTACATTATTCTTTAGGGTTGCATAGTACTCCAGTGGGTGTACGTACCATAGTTTGGTTATCCATTCTTCTGTTGATGGGCATATAGGTTGTTTCCATCTTTTTGCTACTGTAAATAGTGTTGTGATGAACATGGGTGTGCATATATCTGTTCTTGTCCTGGCTCTCACTTCTTTAGGATGTGTACCTAGTAATGGAATTGCTGGGTCAAATGGTATTTCTAATTGCAACTTTTTAAGGAATCAACATACTGCTTTCCAGTGTGCAACCTGTCCTTTCATGGCATTTGTTTCAACCCCAGTATTATCCCAAGATGCCGCTAAACATCCAGATGCAGAACGGTGGTTACCTATGCAGGCTGCATCATGCAGATGCCCTTTGCCAGAGTGTTTGGACTTTTAACTATTTGTTCCTGACTGCAATGACCTGTGACTGCTTTGTGGTCATCTGTCACCCTGTGTACATATGGTCATCATGAACCCGTGGTTTATCAGCACGCTGAGGGCCTTCAAGGGAATGTGACCATCACAGGAGACATCAAGCTCAATTGGCATAACATACTACACGAAAACATTGTTCTATATCCTACTTTGGTGAGTAGCAGTGGGGTCTTGGGAGCTTGCAAGCAGCTATCTAGAGACAATGATGGGTCAATCCTTGTCCAGAGCAAAGAAGAATGAAGAAAAACAAAGACGCATGGAAACAATTAGTCCTAGGGACTAGTGAACCATACGAACCTCAGCCTGTATGACCATGAGCCCAGAAGAATTAGATGGTGCCCAACTACCACTGTCAATCATTCAGAAAGGGACCAGTGCGGGGGATCCTACATAGAGTGGGAGAACAATGTGGAACTCAACTCAAAATTAAAAAAAAAAAAAAAAAGACCAGGCTTACTGGTCTGATCAAGCCTAGTGGGACCCTTGAGACTATGGCCCCTTTGGGCCTGGAACTGAACTCACTCCTGTCACTTCTAGACAGACACTGGACAGGCATAGTGGGTGAATGTTTACATCAGGTGGATACACCCCCTGGAGTGATCAATCATGGACACTGCACAGGGAGATAGCTCAGGGGGTGGTGGGAGTACATAGGAAAGAAGGACACAGGGGAGAGGTAACTACAGAGAGGAAGTGGGAGGGGAGCTGTTATATTGTGGAGAATTGCAGTCAGTGTCATGAAACGAAATGTGTATGAACTGCTGTATGGAAAATGAATTTGCTCTGTCAACTTTCACCCAAATCACAATAAAAAAAAGAGAGAGAGAGAGAATGTGACCATGTAGCTGCTTGCTTTCTAGCAGTGACTGAAATCCTACAGTTTGTGAATCCCTTCAGGTTCTGCAATTCTCCTACTCCAACACCTTTATCGGTGACATTATTTTATGTATCGTCTCAGCTCTACATCCACATATGCATCTTGGGGAGGCACACTTGCCTCAGTTCAGTACCTCATGGTCGCTTCCATAGTGAACCCTTCAACATACAGCTTGGGGAATGAAGACATGAAGGGGGCCCTGTGGAAGTTTCTCTGCAGTGAGTCTTCTTCCTTTTCCTCCTGTGATAGCACCAATGCCCTGTGCTAGACAAGTGTGTCTCAGGGCAATGGGGGAGAGCACCAAACAGTGTGAACTCAGCTTCCTGTTCTGGGTTGAAATCTTGATGCCACAACTAATAGACGGTGATTCTGAGAATGCTGCTCACCCTCCCTGTGTCTCAGTCTCCTCATGTGTGAAAAAGAGGCTATGACAACATGTGCCTCATAAGGTTGATGCGAGGATTAAATGAGCCCATATGGTGAAGCACCAGCAAGACAGATGTCACAGGTCAAGTACCAAGTAAATGCTGGCTGTTGTTACAACATAAAGAAGATCTGGTGGCATGGCACGTTAAGGCATTTGACTGCTAACCAGAATGTTGGTAGTTCAAACCCACCAGCTGCTCTGTGGGATGAAGATGAAGCAATCTTCTTCCATAAAGATTTACAGCCTTGGAAACCCAGAGGGGGTCACGATGAATCAGAATCGACTCAATGGCAGTGGGTCTGGTTTTTTGTTTTATTGAATTAATCATGTCATGCAACCATCATCAGTACCTGTTGCCAGTTCTCCATCACCATAAAGAGAAAAAACAATGACTGCCACGAATCTGAATTGACTCAAAGGAAAAAATGTTTTCTTGTTTCACTGCAGTTGGTTGGTATAGAGAAGTCAGGATGGTGGGTCCGACAGTGACATAAGCACTGGTGCTAAGGAGGCAGGGCAGAGTCGGAGTGAGGCCATCATCTTGGGCCTTCTGCTAGGTGAGGCCCACCAGCAGAAAGGAAGCTGCATGCAGTATCTTCTATTTATTTTAGTGTCCTCTGAGGTGAAAGTGAGCCACTGAACTCAATGTGGTCATTTGGCAGTGGTCACTGGTGGAAGCAACTTTCTTCGTAATTTCCCCAAAGCATGGGCTGGAGTGAAACAGAAGAGTCATACTGAGACAGGCCGGAGAGGCACAAGGTGGACAAAGTGAACTAGGACAGACAGACATGAGAGGAGAGAGGAGGTCAGGAAAGCAACACAGAGCTGAGTCCAGGAACCCCAGGAAAATACAGCCAGACCACAGGAGACTGAATTGGCCTGGGGGAAGCCAGGGGCAGAGGCCAGGAAGGACAGAGCCTACACAGTGGGGAGGGATACAGGGTAGAACAGTACGGCTGAGTCAGCATCAGGAATAAGACCCAGGAGAACGTAGAAGCCACAGGACAGCCACTCAGCCACCAGTTCACGGCCACGTGAGAAATGGTAGCCCAATCACTGGGTTTGAACTGCTGACTTTTTGATTAAAGCTGGATACTTAACCACTGTGTCACCAGGGCTCCTGGTAGCAATAAGCATACCTCACACCCAGATCTTTGTTCATTGTGATTCTCTGATAAAAGAAACCAGAGTTGCTTGTGCAAAAGTATGAATAGACAAATAAAACAAGAAAAGGACAAGAGGAGTTTTGAACACTGTGAGTAATACAGAAACTGTGACAGAGACATGTTCAGGAAGACAGGACTCTCCTTTCCTTCAAGGAGTTCCTAGTTACCAAATCTGGGACCAAATGCACAAGAAAAGAGGGGAAATGTAATATAGATTAGTCCCAATGGACAGTGCCTAGGTGAGAAATGTCCAGTTTACCTACAAGCCACAGTCACGAACCAACCACCACAAAGCTTATCCCAAATGAAGACTGCCTCCTGTAGGAATTCAAGGCCCCCATCTCCTGCTTCTTCATGGCACCTTGTCTGTCTGTGGCTCACTCTCATGGGCAGCCCCTATGACATCATGTTTGGAGCTGTGCAGGGACACGTTCAGTTCTCTCCCCCACCTACCCCTCCCCACAATGTTGGCTTGTATGCACAAAGCCCATGTGGGCGGTCTCTGGGCACCCACACCTTGGGCATGGGGGAGGTATA
>NW_006922118.1:547823-550012 GCF_000298275.1 Orycteropus afer afer | reverse complement strand
AGAAGACAAAGGAACTTCTTGCAGAATTCCAATGAATAAGCATAGAAGACCTTTGGTGGCATAATGGATAAGGCATTTGGCTGCTAACCAGAAAGTCAGTGGTTCAAACCCACCAGCCACTCCACAGAAGGAAGGTGGGGCAATCTAGTTCCATAAAGATTTACAGCCTCAGAAACCCAGTGGTCGCTATGAGTTGGAGCCAACTCGATGGCAGTGGGTTTTGGTTTTGAAATATAGAAGAAATTATTAAAATAGAAAATACCATCTGGTAAACACCTCAGTAATAGTATCATAAGTAATAATTGTCATTCAATATGAAAATTAGTAAGCCAGAGTATGGAGAAGAGAGTACCTGCAGTCTCAAAGTATCACCCTATGAGAAACTCATCGTAAAGGGTTCCAGAGTTAATTTCACAATAGTAAAGAACGGAAGGAAATGTGTTAAGTTTGAAAAATAAGACAAAATAATACTCTTACTAAGTAATGTTTGCATTTACTGAGACATCCACAAAATAACATCCACAAAACCATGAAAAAAAACATAAAAGTACTTTTGCTAAAGGGTATTCCCTTATTTGTAAACAGGCAAAAACTTAATAAACAATGATGAGGATGGTCCCATAGTTACAGTAAAACAGTCATTTCTCCCAAAGGCACAAAGTAGTCCTCACAGCCCCTTCTCTGAGTTAACATTACTTTCTTACTCACTGAGAAACTTTGTTCTTTAAGTGGAAATTTTCAGAAATTTGATGTTTGAAATTCTAACAATAAGGAAGAAACATCCCATTTAGTGTGTCCACTCTGAGTTCTTATATATTAAGTAAAGTGTGAGGAACAACTACAGGCTTGCTCACATCTTCCATCCAGAGGACCGCTCTCCTTGCGTGTTCTCCTATGTTTAGTGAGGGCTGAGGATTCTATAAAGGCTTTCCCACGTTACTTACAGTCACAAGTCCTCTCTCTACTCTGAGTTCTTCTGTGTTTAGTGAGAGGTGAGGAATCACTGAAGGCTTTCCCACAATGATTACATTCATAAGACTTCTTTCTCTCCACTGTGAGTTCTCAAATGTACAGTGAGGGCTGTGGCATGAGTAAAGGCTTTCCCACACTCCTTACGTTCATAAGGCCTCTCTCCACTGTGAAATCGCATATGTGCAATGAGGCTTGATGTGTGACTAAAGACTTTCCCACATTCCTCACATTCATGAGGCTTCTCTCCACTGTGAACTCACATGTGTCATGAGGTTTACGGCGTGATTAAAGGCTTTGCCACATTTCTTACTTAAGGCTTCTCTCTCATGTGAATTTTAGTGTGTTCTGAGAGGCAATAAGAACGACTAAAGGTTTTCCCACATTCCTTACATTCATAGGGCCTCTCTCCACTGTGAGTTCTTATATGGTTAGTAAGATAGGAGGAACGTCTAAAGGTTTTCCCACATTCCTTACATTCATAAGGCCTTTCTCTATTGTGAGTTCTTCTATGTTTATACAGGGTTGAGGGATCAGTAAAGTCTTTCCCACATTCCTTACATTCGTAAGGCCTCTGTCCATTGTGAGTATTCATATGTTGAGTGAGGTACGATGAACACCTAAAGGCTTTTCCACATTGCTTACACTTATAAGGCCTCTCCCCACTGTGAATTCTCATATGTGAAGTGAGGTCTGAGGAATCCCTAAAGCCTTTCCCACATTCCTTACATTCATAGGGCCTCTCTCCACTGTGACTCATTATATGTCTAGAGAGGTGTGAGGGCTTATTAAATGCTTTCCCACATTCCTTACATTCGTAACGTTTATCTCTGTTGTGAAATTTCTTATGTAAAATGAGAAATGAAGGATGGCTATACGTTTTACAACATTTTTTACATTCACTCTTATGACCACTCACATGTGTCCAAAAGGAGGAGAAACTACAGAAATCTTTCCCACATTCATTACATTCATAGCGTTTCTCACCAGTGGCTGTTGTCACGGGATTCTTAAGAGTTGAGATACAAATGAAGTTCTTCCCAAATGCTTTACATTTATGGGGTTTCTTTCCATGAAGCGTTCTCACAGGAGTGGTGAGTTGAGAGGGACAACTGCAGGCTTCTCCATGTTCCTGACATGGACATGCATTCCCGCTGGTTTGAGAGCTGGTGTGATGCTTATGTGATGAGTCATCCATGGAAGCCTTTCCATATGCACAG
>NW_006922118.1:546764-547288 GCF_000298275.1 Orycteropus afer afer | reverse complement strand
TTCCTATTTTCTCCTGAGTAGGAAGCAAACAGCTGTGCCCCACTCAAAGATGGCGGCTGACTGTGCTGCTCTGAATGACTGTCACCCTCTATCATCTTGGCATTAAGCCAATGTTGTACATCAGGCTCCTGAAACTTTGAGGCTCCGTGTAGGAACTGGATGATTCTGAGCACTGTGGAGCAAAGCAGAGTGCTCGACTGAATACTGGAGAAGGGCTCCACTGTTTCCCATTCAGGTCAAAACCCGAATGCTAACGGATTTGGTTGTTAAGCAGTGCATATGCTGCACTCGTTTAGTTCACCAGTTGCTGAATTGTTACTTAGTGGTTCGAAGTCCAGTTATACACGTAGAAATACATATGGTGAACTGTAACGTCATGACACCTGGGGACTTTCTCCAGAGGCACTGTTCTCTTTTTTATCAAATTTTTATCGTGATCTGGGTGAAAGTTCACAGAGCAAATTCACTCTCCATACAGCAGTTCACATACACTGTCTCATGACACTGACTGCAATTTCCCACAA
>NW_006922118.1:545476-546544 GCF_000298275.1 Orycteropus afer afer | reverse complement strand
ATTTTCTTCATTGAATGACACTCACCTCAAATACCTCCCATGGTTCTTATGCTGATTTTTATTACAGTGCAACTCAGAGATTTCTCCCAACATGGAGGACCAGGTCTGATTCTTCATGAATTGTAACATTATATGATCACTGGATGACTTTTCTCCATCAGTAAGAGAGACTGACCCAATCATTCAAGTGGAATTCATGAAACAAAAACACAAAAAACCCCAGAATTAGTAGAGAAGAAAGGCTGCTGTGAAGAAATCAATACTTGGCCACATGTCACTGTTTCAGGCCTTAGGCAATAGTCAGAAAGCAATTTAATAAGAGATACTTCCATGAGGATTGAGAATGGTAACATCAATAGTGTGTTCAGTAGAAAAATACTGGACACAATTCACATGGAACAACACAGTAGGAAACAGGTTTCCATGACCATTGCTGCAAGCAGATGGCCAAGACAGAAAAGCAAGCTCAGGTATCTGTCATTTTGTGTCTTTAACCCAAAACAGACTTGTTCCAGCTGACTGACTGAAGTGCAGGGCTGGTCCTCCAAAAACTTGTTTTTCTGCTAATTGCCCACACAGGAGCCTACAATGGGTCCTATCTCAACTGCTGGCAGATTTCTCCCTGACTTCTCCAGGAAAACAAAGATGTAGTGCTGACCTGGTGCTCAGGGGGCAAGACAGGGAAGAGCAAGGAATATTTTTTGGATGCTGAGCCTATAGCTTGCTCCTCTATGTCTCCGAAGATGGGATGAATTTATTTGCAGCAAAATAATCACACCAAAACTTAAAATGAACACAGTACAACTCTCTACAAGGGCCCAAACTGTAAATTTCTCTGTGCTACAAAATGACCTCTGAAGCCCATGCCTGCTTACACGTATTAACAACTAAAGAGCTTCAAGACACTTAATCACAAGAGAATGTCCCTTTAATACATTCATGGAGAAGCCAGAATATGTGAGCTCCAGAGAACAAGGACCTATGACTATCTTAGTTAACAATTTATTCCCATTCCTCAGCCTAAATACTGAAGCAAAGTAGACAAATAAAAAATATCTGTATCTATCT
>NW_006922118.1:541480-542676 GCF_000298275.1 Orycteropus afer afer | reverse complement strand
AACTGCCTCTTAGGGTTTCCAAGGGTGTAAAAAATAAGCCTCTCACATTTCAGCCCCTGGAAGGCCCACAGCCATGAGTGCCTGGAATTCCCTGGTCTGTGAGAATGATCTGTATGGAACAGCACCAACGCACTGTCTTCCTCATGTAGGGAGGCATGAGGAGCTGCTCAACTCCACTCGGCATCACCAAACACAGCAACATTACAGTGAGAAGTCTGCTCTTTCCAGGGAAGTGGCAAGGTGAGCTGTCTCCGTCATCTCTAATCAATGCTGGTATGGTGGTGTCACAACAAACTCTGAGCTAAAGCCAAAAAAGCCAAGTCTCCTCCACTGCAGTGGGCCACATGATGTATTTTAAACTCATCCAAAACTGTAACGTCCATTATACAATATGGAAAAACAAAAAGCTCACTGCCACTGAGTCAATTCATTATACCATCTGGTAACAATGTAATGTTCCATGTATTTGGGCACTAGGATTCATGACGGGCTTTGCAAAAAGTTTTCGATACACTTGCTCATTGATCTCCCATGACTCTGTGGGGAAAAAAAAAACAAAACTAACTCACTGCATTGAGTCGGATTCGACTCATAGTGACACCTCCTTGGGTTTTCTAAGGCGCTATCTCTACGAAAGTAGATTGCCCAATCTTCCTTCCACCGAGTGGCTGGTGGGTTTGAACCGCCAGCACTCTGGTTAGCAGTCAAATGCCTGAGGCACTACACCACCAGAGCTCCTATGACTCTGTGAAGCAGGTGTTATTTACACAGTTCACAGCTGAGTAAAGTGAGAGCCAGTCCACTGAACACACGCTCAATGTTGCCCACGTGCAACACTGCTGAACCAGGGTCATGAAGCAGGTCAATTTGCCTTGGAAGCCTAAATACCTGACAACTCGTTTCTGTTCATAAACACATGGTTTTGTTGTTGACATTTTGGCTATTATTCTACAAAAACACCTAATGATCAACCTGCTGGACACGAGGGAAAAGCAAAACAACATCCTCTTCTATCCATGTAACACGGAGCTACTTGTCCTGGCAAAGCCCTGGTCTCAGACAAGACTTCCTGCCTTCCAACTGTTCACTATGGCTACCTCCATGTACAAAAACAGATGTAGATCATAATAACACACAGCCTACTTCTGGTTGGCAAAGCAGGAACAGCCATGAACAAAACAAAAATTCCAGATGAA
>NW_006922118.1:508906-540230 GCF_000298275.1 Orycteropus afer afer | reverse complement strand
CAACCAACTTGATGCCAGAAGGTGTCGTTTGGTTTTGGCCACTCAAAGGCAATAGGCTAGGTCGGGTTTCGGCACACTTTGTGTCAGAAAAGAGAAATGCGATAGTATTTCCTATAAATGTGAACATGGTGATGGTCGACACCGGTTGGTTTCCCCAACTAGAGTTACTGTGCAGGAGCACACAAAGCCTGGAAAGAGAATGAACAGAGAAGAGTGGTGATACCCACCAGGGCACAAATGACACGTGAACCACCCACATCCTGGGAGCTCTGCAATGGCAGGTAGACTGTGGGCATTCAGACAGTGGGGACAAAGGCACAGGGGTAGACCAGAGCTACAGATACCAGTATGTCGGAAACTTAAAAGTATCTTGAGGAAACAAGTCACTGAAGAACCAGACAGAGGGATCCCTGAACTCACAGAAAGCTCAAAAGAGGCTGAACTGGATGATACAGTCTATGGGTGAAGACCTGAGGGATAAAGCTGTCCTAACAGCAATAATGTGGGTCACAGTCCTCAACTTCTAAGACAGAGAGGAACAAGCTGCAGGCAAGAGGGACCACAGGCATTCCTTTCTGTTTGAGAAGTTTATATTCATTAAATAACAACACTCTCACTACAAACAGTCCAAATGTTTTGGAAATTTTTTTTCCAGTGGAAACTTTAAGCTTAAAAACTTACATAAACACATCTCATGGGTTTATATGAAAAAAGAGAATAATCATTGAAGACTGCTGTGAATGGTCAATAAGGGACAGGGATTAAAGCATAGCTCTAGGGATCCAGGAGAGGCCAGGAGAGAATGAACAGACGAGACTGGGGATTCGAGGTTCCCACACACCTGGGTGCCTCATAGCTTTAGTGATGTCAGCAGAGCACCAATACCAAAGGACCCATAAACAGGAAGGGGCTTACCCGTCAGACTCTCTCCTCACTTTCCTAACCCAGAACACATGGGGGGGGCTATAGGTTTAAAACTCCACAGATAATGTTCCAGTACCTGGGGGGTAGTTAAGAAAATTGGGACGAGAGACGGGCTAAAGATGGGTTTGGAGGCCCGGTCTCAGGCTCCACAGGCCCTATCGTCAGGTTCTGCTCAGCAGAGTCTGTCCACAGCACACAGCACCAAAATCCTGGGTGGCCCCGTGCTGCCAGCTCTGAAAGTCACAGAGGAAGGTGACCCCAGGCATCCAAATCTTGAAAAACCTCACATAGATATAGGCACACTCATGTTCAACACAGCACTATTTACAATAGCAAAAAGATGGAAACAACCTAAGTGCCCATCAATGGAGGAATGGATTACTAAACTGTGGTACACACACACAATGGAATACTATGCAACCCTAAAGAATGATGGAGAATTTGCAAAACACTGCCTAACATGGATGAACTTGGAGGACATGATACTGAGGGAAATAAGTCCATCACAAAAGGACAAATATTGTATTAGCCCATTATTGTAAAAAGTCAAAGAAAGGTTTACAGAAGGAAGGAAACTGTCTTTGTTGGTTACCGGGGGACGGGGAGGTATCTGTAAAAATTAAAAATTATTTTTTTTTGTTTTTTTTTAAAGCCACATATATACAGAGGAAGGGCCCAGTGACAGTGGAGCTGGGGCTCAGGTGCCCCTTAGGGCTCATCCCTTGGCCTCCTCGACCACCTTTACTTCCTCATTGAGGAATCACAGACCCACAGCACACAGCTGGTCCCCTAACGAGTCATATCCAGCCTCACTGACTTTGGGTAAGAACCCAGTTTTCTGTAGAACTCACCATTTCCTGGTTCAACATTCTGAAGGTCTAAGGGAATGTCGTCTCTAGGCCCAGGAAACCACTTCAGGAAGAGGGAGGGGAGTGGAAGCTGAGCACCGGGCAGTCTGGAGGCAGATGAACAATGTCTGGTCCACACACCAGTCAGGGCTGCTGAAATCCTTTGCTGGGATTTTCAGATGTGCAACACAGTCGCCCTGGGTCCTGCTGCCTGGACTGGACTAGTGCCCCACACTGCAGACCTGAAACGGAAGAAGGATGGGGAGGAGCCAGTGGTGAGTGAGCAGGAGTGACAGGTGACTGGCTTCCTCCCAGGCCCAGGGCCATGCTCCACCCTCAGGGCATCTGCAGTGAAGGTGAACGGCCTCCAGCCTCCAGAGCCCACGCCTGCATTGTCCATGTGGCTCCAGGGTCTCCTCTTTGTGCAACAACATCACAGATGGAAGAATTCACCTCTCCCAGGCCCTGCGAGGTGACCATGGCTGGTCAGGTTGGAAAACTTGACCCTGAGTTCCTTCACGGAGCCAGGGGTCCAGTGTGAGAGTTGTAGGTTCCCTTACATACCTCTGTCCCTCATAAATCAACCCCAACACTGGTATTTGATATTCACATGGGGCAATGTTCAGGAAGAACATATTTTGCAACTTTGACAACAAACTTCTCAAGGTTCATTCATTTTCAAGTATGAACAGTTAAAAACCATGTACTGTACTTTAAAAAGGAGGTCTGGTAACACAATGCCTAAGGCATTTGACTGCTAATCAGAAGGCTGGCAGTTCAAACCCACCAGCCACCCCTCAGAGGGCAGACTGGGCAATCTACTTCCATAAAGATACCACCTCGGAAACCCAAGGAGGGGTCACTATGAGTCGGGTTCGACTCCATGGCAGTGAGTTTAGTGTTTGACTACCTTAAAAACGTTTCCCTCAAATTTCTAACACTATACTACCTTCTTGGTATTTTTCTTGTTACTTTCATGATTAACATTTCTTTCTTCCCTTTGTACCTTTTCTTTTTCCCCTTCGTTCTCACACCATGACACCACTAGACCCTAAGCTTTTGAGAAATCTGGGAGGATTCCTGAACACTTGCCTTTCAACCATATAATAAATCAATCAACAAATAAATCATACGCAATCATGTTTTCTCTAAGTAGCTGTCTCGCATTTCTTCTCACTCTGCGTCTCCTCCCTGCTGACTGTTCTTGCATTTCTTGGTCTCGGTGGGAATTTCCTCTCTCACCTGCTCTTTGAACTATCTGCATCTACAATGTGTCCCTGCACTACCTTCCTGATCCACAACCAAGTGATCCAAGTCCAGACATCAGTCTGTGGTCACTGCTTGACGTCACTCAATCATGGTTACCATTTCCAAACTCTTTCCAGCACCACAACTGGGCTGTGCACTGGCCTCACTAAGTCCAGAGTGGTCAGCATCGTTCTAAAACACCTGCTGCCGATTGCCTTCTCCAATCTGCCTCACAGAGAGCTCCCACCCACACTGTTTCCTTCCCTTCAATCAGCTCATTCATCAGTGAGGACATCCTCTGCTGCCTCAGGGATTTACTCACTCAGTTTCCCAACTGCTCCACCCCCACCCAAACCACCTGCTATTGAAACCCAGCGGAGTCAAAGTTTCGCCTGCATCCCTGGCTGAAGACACATAAGCAAACATAACAACTCAGTTCCTTAAGAACTGAATGGAATGAAAGATCAATTACCACATTCTTTTCATACTATTCCCCTAGAAAGGTGATAAGCATGTTAACGTGTCTCAGCAGACAACCTGAAAAGGAACCTTGGCCCCTGGACATGTGCAATGAGACAAACAGGAACAAAGTTGCTGGGAACTGACATTCTCCCCTTTGCCTAAGCCCCATCAGCTGCAGACAGGATCAGCTGATGACAGGAAGCCGGTGGGACTCATGTGGTGCTGCACTAAAAATCAACTGTCCCTTTAAACCGAGGAGAAGGAAGCTTCAGCTAACTGAGGAGTTAATTCACGCCCAAATTCCTGAAGTTTTTATGAATATGTATAACCTCCCTCTCCCGAAGCTTACAAAACTATAACCTCATCTCCATTCAGGGAGTCAGATTTGGGTACTGGCCCATCTCCGTGCACTGATGCTTTGCAATAAATAATTTTCTCTCCTCTTAATCACTCGGTGTGTAAACCAATTTGGCCTGACTGTGCACCGACCCACGTTGGGTCCTACTTCACTATCAACCCCACACAACCAGGAAAGTAGCAAAATAAAAATAATTTTCTGAATCTTCACATAAATATTGACTAGTGACATGGAGCTCCCATTTTGCCATCCTGACAGTGGCAATATGCACTGTTTGTGCTCCAGGAAGCCTTCCACCTTTTAACAACTGGTTCTTTGGTGGCAAAGACTGTGGTTCAATCCCCCGCGTGGACTCGAGCACAGACACGCAGGCAGACAGACAGACAGACAGACAGACACAGACACACACACACACACACACACACACTGGGGGTGTGAGCTCCGTACGCCCCTCCTCGCCTGGAGTAAGATCGTTCAGCTGCGTCACATTTCACATCAAAGCAACTCGGACTGGCCCAACGGTTCCTCCCACAATCTTGATGAAAACGGCCTGCCTTACAGCCAAAGAAACGCCTGAAAAAACAGCTGCCACTAGTTTTTTTTTTCCTGGAATTGGGATAAATACGAACTTAAAAGTGTGTACTAGTTCCAACACCTGTTTCTTAAATTTTTCATCTGTCTTAGAAAAACAATAAACCAAACCCATTGCCATCGCGAGTCCACTCCGACCCACAGCGACCCTCACTGGGTTTCCAAGGGTGTAAATCTTTACAGAAGCGGACTGCCTCATCTTCCTCCCGCGCAGCAGCTGGCGGGTTTGAATCAGCAATGCTCTGGTTAGGAGCCAAACGCCGTACCCATTGCGCCCCCAGAGCTCCTGCTTCTAACACCTAAAACCATCCAAGAAAGGGGCATGAAGTCCTCACCGTGATGTCCATTTGTGAATGACCAGCAACGCGCAAGCCAAGCGCTGCCAGAAGCAGCACCGAAAAGACGCCGATTTACGAAGGAAACTGCGGTCGCGAAATCGCCCCCGAGGGAAGAAAAGACTTAAGCCTGACTTCACGCACCGCCCTTTACGAGATCCCTGTCCACGGACCCGCTAGGAGTCTCGCGATGTTACCTGCCCCGCGCTGAGAGACGCAGGCCCGCCCTCTCCGCTCCGCGTCCGGAAAGCGGCTTTGGCCGCCCAGCCGGGATGGCGCAGGAAGCGGCGGCGGCGGCACCCAGGCAAAAGGTGGCCCTGAGGCTCCGGGAGGCGGAGATACCGAGAGGGCGCGGAGAGCGAGGGCAGCGCTTCGGAGCCAGGACCGGAGCCCGCGGGGCACCTGCCAGGGGACCAGGCCGCCTGGACACCGAGGAAAACGTGCCTCTCAGGCGACCAGGACCGCGAACAAACACCTGGCTGCAGGGGTACCCCAAAGCGCCCACTTCCGCATCCGGTTTGTGGTCGCTCTGGTGCTTCAAGGGAAGGATTCCGTGGGGAAACACAAAATGCTCTAACTCGAATTTCTTCCATCTGTTTGTAAACACACATTCCAGTCATCAAAGATACCTGTGGGGACCAGGTTTGCTGGTGGGATAGAGCCTGGTGAAACCCTTGGTACTGTGGCCCCTAGCTGCCCTTCAGGTCTGGAATTGAACCCACACCTGTGGCTTCCAGCCGAGCAAAAGACAGGCATTTGAGCTGAACATCTTAATTGGGTAGATGCACTCCATGCAGAGATCAATAAGGAGAGAATATAAGGGCTGTGTATGCACAGAGAGACAGCTCTCGGGGCGAAAGTGCATGGGAGGGAAGGACACAGGGACATATGTATATCACGTATATTCTGACTCACGGCAACCCCCGAGGCTACACATCTTTACAGAGGTAGTTCGACCCATCTTCCTTCCACAGAACATCTGGTGGGTTTAAACTGTTGACCTGGTTAGCAGCCAAATGACTTACCCACAATGCCACCAGAGCTCTTTATGTTATGCATGTCTCATTAAAGCTCTCTCCCCAAACTAAGACCAACTTCTTTAACCCCACAGGTCCCTTTTGGACTTCTGATCTAAACTGAGGCAGGGTCTATGGCCAAGAGTCCAGAACTACCTCCCAAAAAGGTAACTATGGGGTGGAAGTAGGAGGGGAGCTGTTGCATTGTGGGAGATTTCAGTCGAAGTCATGAGACAACATATGTGAGCTGCTGTATGGACGATGAATTTGCTCTGTAAACTTTCACCCAAATCACAATCAAATTAATAATAATAAAAAAAGATACCCTTGGGGAGCAGAGAATTTGCATATTTCACCATTTGAAAAAGCTTTACCATATCTTTTAGTGAAATAATTTCTTCGCTCCTCCTGTTTCCCCATCTTCACAATTGAAGTTGCCAGGTTGGCTTGTTTCATGGACTGTCATCTCTTGCATATTAGCAATCTTTGGCTAGGAGCAGGCCCATTATCAATCCACCTCAGTAATGTTCCAGGGTTTTCTCTACTTAGCTGCAGCATAACATCACTTACCTTGCTTTCAGTAATTACAAGTAACAACCAAATGATCATCTAAAAACCAAAAGTTTCACCTTCCTTCTATCTCTTACTCCCTTGCTTCCATGACTCGGAGGCCTTGCAATTAATCCCACTCAAGACACCAACTGCCAAGGAGATGGGGGAAGTGTCCTCTGACCTCCTCTAACTTCACACAGAGAAGACAGAATCATCATTAGCAGCATCAACCCAAGGCTTACTCCTGAGAGTGGACATGCCACCACACTCCAGCCTTTTTGCCAATTCTGAATCCCTCCCATTGCACTCACTACTCCTCTGCTGGATTCAATAATTCATTGCAATGGCCA
The DNA here is from genome assembly GCF_000298275.1 of Orycteropus afer afer. Taxonomy (NCBI): domain Eukaryota; kingdom Metazoa; phylum Chordata; class Mammalia; order Tubulidentata; family Orycteropodidae; genus Orycteropus; species Orycteropus afer. The sequence continues at coordinate 533,546 of NW_006922118.1, read as the reverse complement.
CACAGAACTCAAAGACAATACTCACAAATATGGCTTTTATTAGGGAAGTAAAAGGTTATAATTCAGGTTCAGGAAGGCTCGGAATACAATTCTTTGATCAGGACAGCCTCCTCTCAGCCGTAGCTAAAAGTATGCCTCTTTTTTGACCTTTGGCCCCTCAGCCTTACCTCCGCCCTGCTCAGGCAAGTATTACAAAGCCCTTTTAGATTTTCTTAAAGAGACACCTAGGTGCACCTCACTCTACCAGCAAGCTTCGTACCCAAAGAAACTCAGCTTTCTCTGTGGGCCAGCAAGTTTGCCACTCTTGAGTCGTGCCGGTCTCTTGGCTCTGTTGACTGCTGCTGCTGCTGCTCTGTCTGCTGCTCTCTGTGCAGGAATTTTGGGTCCAAGGACACAGTCCACTCCTGCTTTCTCTATCTTGCTGGTAATGAGATCCCCCTTTCCACTTCTGGGATGGGTCATTTTAAGCCTAGCAGAATACCAAAACTGACCACTCCCCACATTGGGGTTCCATACACGTTATTTCCACGATTCCACCCCCACAAGGCTGCCATGTACCTTATTTACCTTGCTAACGTTGTCTCCAATCCCCTTGCTGGGCCACAAACACCTCACATTTACATCGTTCCACCCAGTCATCAAGTGGGAGTCACAGAGGCCATGGCTAGAAATGCCCTAAGTAACTCACTGCAGCACAGCATGGTAGGATGTTTAGCAGCACCTTTGGCTTCTGAAACACTAGATAGCCTTAGCACATGCCTCCCTTCTCATTGTGACTATTAAAAATACCCGCCACTATTGTCAGACAGCCTCTGAGGTAGAAAATGGATCTCAGTGGAGAATTACTGATGTAAAGGCGGAGGCTTCAAAACAGAGAGGGGAGGATTTAAGGTTAAAAGGGAAGGAAATGAGATTGTCTCTCTGTCCCACTGGGATGTCTTGAGCAATGTGATCAGAGTTTGACTCTGGGTTAAAATAGGGCTTCTGCAGGAGAACAGAAGTTCAACGCATCCTGGAGAGTCTGAGAGGACACTGACCCACAATCTCGGTCCCCTGGGATTTCTGGAGGCCCAAGGGATCAAGAAGGCAGGGCCAAGGGTCCACAGATTCAAATTGGCACCTGGGGTGATAACTGAGTTGCTGCCACCCATTGTCTGCTATGGATAGACTGTGACAATGAATACAAAGAGGGTTCACTGTGATGAAGAATGTTTTGGGGGTTAGGAGGGAGGAAAAACAAAACACACTGCCATCGAGTCGGATCCAACTCGTAGCAATCCCCCTTGGCTTTCTGAGGCATTATCTCTACAGAAGTAGATTGCCCAGTCTTCCTTCTGAGGAGTGGCTGGTAGGTTTGAACCGCCAGCCTTCTGGTCAGCAGTCAGATGCCTTAGGCACTGCACCTCCAGGGCTCCTGGGAGGGAGGAAGACGCAGCTAAATCAGCAGGTGAGGACCACAGGCTCTGTGCCAGGCCAAGAGGACACAGCCAACAGTCATCATCACATTTATGGTACAGGCTATCAGTGCAGGGACTAACCACAGTGCCAAGAGATGTCCATTCAGGTGACTGTCCAATGACTTCCATTTTCTGACTATTATTCTAACCAGTGAATGGCAGAGAGCTGAGATCCACAGGCCCTAGATTTTACTCTCATACGGAAATCTTCTCCCTTGCTCAGTGAGTGGTTATCCTCACAAAGATTCTTTTCTTTTTGCACCTTTAACCAATTGGTCACCAAAGATGTTTGGTGGACCTTCCTGTCCATTCAGTTACCCATAGAGTTCTACTCTCAGGCTCTTTCCATTTCTCCATTAGTCATTCCAGTAATTGGACAGTCAACACTTTACTGAGGTAGCCAGTCTCTAAGATGTCTCCAAATGGTCCACAGCTCCTGGTATTCAGGCCCCTGTGCTGTCCTTTTCCACTGTGAATAGGACTGAACTGTGACACCAGTATTGTGCAGAGACATCAGAATGTGGCTTCCAAGGCTACTTCATACAGAATTAGGTTTGCAGCTTCCCCTTTATTCTCCCTTGCACTGCTCACTCAGAGAGGAAGCCAGTCGCCATGTTGGGAGGACAGTCAATCAGCCCTATGGAGGGTCTCACATGGTGAGGAACCGAGGCCTCCTGCCAACAGCCAGATGTAGCTCCTCCAGTCCCAGTCAAGTTGCAACTGGCCAACATGCTCATCAGAGACTTTGAATCAGTAGCTCCAAATAACCCACTGCTGAATTCCTGTCTCACAGAAACTATTTGAAATAGTAAATATCGATTATTGTTTTAAACCACTTATTTTCTAGCTTTTTTTTTTTTTTTTCCGGTGGAGCAAGAGGAATCTAATATTAACATATAATTCTCAAAATCCTCTTTCTCCGCAAATAATTCATCAGTGTATCTTTTTTTTTTTTTTTTTTTTTTTTTTTTTTGACTGTTGTCAGCTGCTGTTGACTGGATTCCCATGCACAGTGATGCCATCAGAGTCAACCTACCCCATAGTGTTTTGGAGCTTTAAATTTGATGGAAGCAGATCACCAAGTCTTTCTCCTGCAAACCCGCTGAAGGAGTTCAAACTGCTAACCTTTTGGTTAGTCACCAGCAGGTTAACCTTTGAGCCACAACAGCGACTTCCTTCCCAGACTAAAAATCCAATCATCGAGTTGATTCCAACTTGTAGCAACCTCCATTGGATGTCCAAGACTGTAAATCTTTATGGAAGTAGATTGCCTCATCTTGCTCCCATGGAGCAAGCAGCTAGTGGCTTTGAACTGATGACCTTCTATTTACCAGCCAAATGCCTTACACACGGCACTACCAGAGCTCCTTCCTAGACTAGAAATACTAGTGGTATTTTCTAGACTAGATTTGCTAAATAAATACCAAAGGGCTATTTGGTTCCTAGGATTCAAATATTTCATTAGAGTTTCTTCAGAGGTTTTGTATGACACAGACGTGGGCAATGTGATCCTCTCCACCTAATGCTTCCAGTTTTAGGAAATTATGAATAAAGTTGTTACAAATATTTATGGGCAAGTTCTTGTATGGAAATACATTTTTGACCCATTTGGGTAAACACCTAAGAGTGCTATTGCTGGGTCAGAATGGTAGGTGTGTGTGGTACTCATGTTTGTGTGTCAACTTGGCTGGGCCTGGTTGAGTGGCTGGGTAGCTGGTGGTAGTTATTCGTCATGATGAGACTGGCAATCAACTCTATGGTGGGATCTACCACAAGCAGCTGAGTAGCTGCTTTGGGTATGTGGTCTGCGTCCCATATATAAGCAGCAGCTTTGGGAATGGTCTCTAGCCTATGGCATGCTTGGACCCTGCATGTAGCTGTGTCATTCCGTAGCAGCCTGCTATGCTCTGCCAACCTCGGGACATACAATGGACTTAAGTTAATGGCCTGCCGTGTGGTTTGGTAACATCAGGACTGTGTCTTTTGACTTGTCAACCTTGGGCTTCTCAGCCTCAGCAGCCAGCAGCTGTCTGAGGGAAGAAATGCCTCTAGCTCCAGTGGGCCAGGAGCAGGAGGCAGAGCTGGACCTCAAGGTTGAGGGGCTTTCACCCAGCCCCTAGAGCCTGGCACTTTGAACTTGGACTTAAAGCCTCCAAACTGTAAGAGAATAAATTGTTTGTTAAGGCCATCCCATTTGTGGTATATTTCTGTCAGAGTGACACTAAGGAACCAGAACAGTGAGGTACTTAAGGTTGTATATCAACTTGGTTGGACCCTGAGTTTGAGTGGGTTGGCAGCTGGGTGTACTTATTCCCCATGATGAGATTGGACGTGGTATAACCACCTCCATGATGGATCTGCTGTGAGAAAAAGGGGCGTTGCTTTCATGAGGTCGCCTTCTTCCACTATATCTGGAAAGGAACTTGCATTTGGTTCATGAGTCACCATCTCCAGCTCCTGGACTTGAACCAGTGGCCTGCTGTCTTCTCTGCTGATTCTGAGACTGTTGCCCTCAGCCGGTGAGCCAACAATTTGCCATTCGACCTGCTGATCTTGGATTCATCAGCCTCAGCATCAGCAGATGCATGAGTCAGGAGAAGCCTCCAGCATACCCTAGTCAACCTGAAGAGTAGAGCAGAAGCCCAAGGTCAAGTGACTTCCACCCAGTCCTTAGGCACAGTACTCTGAACTCAGACTTCTAGCCTAGTCTTCCCCTAATGCCAGCACTCTGAATTTGGACTTCTGGCCTTCTGTAAAAAGAATAAATTATTGTAAGAGAATAAATTTCTGTTTGTTAAGTCATCCACTTGTGGTATTTCTGTGATAGCGGCACTAGAGAACTAAAACAGTAGGCTTATGATTTGTAAGACAGTAGGCCTCTTAGATTTGTAAGAAATTACCAGACCACCTTTCAAAGTGCCATTGTAGCAGAATACTATTTTTATCTTGTTTGTCAAATATCAAAGCTTGCTAACAGTGATTTTGTGATGGTGTCGGTTTGTTAACTGCATTTTGGCATGCTGTCTTAGATATTAAAGGTAGAATTTAAAATGGTACAACTTCTATATTCTGGGTGTGTGTATCCAAATTTGAAGTGTCTCACAGATTCTACATTATTCTTTAGAATCTGCAAATCACCACAAAATGTGGAGAACATGGAAGACATTATGCTGAGTGAAATAAGTCAATCACAGAAGGACAAATCCTGTAGATGACAGCTGGAACTGTGTGTCAACATGGCTGGACCACAATTCTGTGTGGTTTAAGCAGCTGTGATGTGGGTTGTTCCCATGATGGGATCGGATGTATGTTTTGAGCAGCCAATCCATTGAAAGGGAGTTTCCCTCGGGGTGTGGGCTGCTTCCAATATATTTATGGACATCCTGGGAAAATGAGACTCTTCTGTGGATCGGGATCCTGTTGTGCTGCCTACAACTGTCCATAAGCACGCAAGCCACCATCCGGCCTGGAGATCTTGGATTCATCATTTGTTGCAGTCAACAGCCAGTATACTGCCTGCCAACCTTGAGCTCATCAGCCTCTGCAGCTGTGTGAGTTGGGAAAAGCCTCCAGCTTGACGTTTGATCCAAGACCTTGGGAATTTCCAGCTTCTATAAGTGTGTGAGTCATTTTCCTAAGATAATTTTCTCTTTCTCTCTAAGTACATATAAGCTTTACTGGTTTTGCTTCTCTAGAGAACCCAGCCTAACATAGTGTATTACTTCACTATTATAAAACTCAAGGAAAGGTTTATATACAGAGGAAAACTTTCTTTGTTGGTTACCAGGGATGGGAGGGGAGGGAGGGAACACTGCTAGATCGGTAGAGACAAGTATTGATTAAGGTAAAGGGAAGGGCAATGTACCAACAGTAAGTGATCAACATGGTGGTACTTAGGAAGAGGACACAGAGAGGTAACAAAAGAGGTACAGACTAAAAACTTTTTTTCTTTTAATCTTTATTGTGATTTGGGTGAAAATTTACAGAGAAAATTCACTTTCCATATAGCAGCGCACATATACTGTCTCATGACATTGACTGCAATTTCCCACAATGCAACAGCTCTCTTCCTACTTCCTCCTCACGGTTACCTGTTGTGCCCTTCCCTCTCATGCTCTCCTGCCCCCCAAGCTGTCTCCCTCTGCATACACAGCCCTTCTATTCTCCCATGATTGATCTCTCCAAGGAGTGTATCTACCTGATGTAAATGTGCAGCTTATATGCAAAGATAAACACTTTCACATATACAATACTGTGTTATCAGTGACAATAAACATTAATCTATGGGTAAATAGATGGGTAGACAGGCTGAATGATCAGGTGTATCTAGGCAAAAGGGAATATACCCATGACCATATATATAAGGCTGGCAGGTAATATTTCTTCATACATATTTGTATGTGTTGTAAGAATGTCCAAATATAGAGTTAACAAAGGGGCAAAATAATGAAAACTTCCTGGCCACAGCCAATCACCCTGAGGGTGCAAGCAGTTGCACCGGTGGGCTAGGGAACATGGCCACAGGGAACATCTAGCTCAACTGGCATAACATACTACACAAAACTATTGTTCTACATCCTACTTTGGTGAGTAGTGACTGGAGTCTTAAAAGCTTGCAAGTGTCCATCTAAATGCAACAAAGGGTCTCACCTCCTCCAGAGAAAAGAAGAATGAAGAAAACCAAAGATGCATGGAAACAGTTACTCCAGGGGACCAGTAGGCCATGCGATTTTCAGCCTATATGACCATGAGACCAGAAGAACTAGATGGTGCCTGGCTACCACTGTTAACCACTCAGAAGATCAGTGCAGGAGATCCTAGATAGAGTGGGAGAACAATGAGGAACAAAACTCAAAATCATAAAAAAAAAAAAAAAAAAAAAAAAAAAACAGGTTTACTTGTGATAGAGCCTGGTGAGACCCCTGAGATTATGGCCCCTAGTTATCCTTCAGGTCTGGAATTAAACGCATTCCTGTAGCTTCCAGATAAACCAGCACATAGGGTGAACATTTACATCAGGTAGACATACTTCTTAGAATGACCCATCAGGAGAGAACCGAAGAGCAGTATTTGCACAGGGAGATAGTTCAGGGCACAGGAATGCATAGGAAAGGAGGACACAGAGAAGAGGTAACTACAGGGAGGAAGTGGGTTATAAAGAGCTGTTATACTGCGGGGAATATGTGTGAACTGCTGTATGGAAAATGAATTTGCTCTGTATACTTCCACCCAAATCACAATTAAAAAAAAACTGAAGTGTACATTCTGAAATTCATCCTTTGACCTAACAAAATTCCACTACTAGGAATTTATTCTACAGATATTACCCACCCGTGTGCAGGAAGGGCAGGAATGTGGTTTGAGACATTGTAAGAACAAAAGAAAGGAATTATCTTCACTGGAAGAGTGGAGAATGTATTATGGTCCGTGCATGCAATATATGCCATTAGCTGTAGAGAGACTGACACCAATCCCTATGTGCTGTGTCAAGTGATTTCCACGGCATATTAAGTGACAAGAAAGCAAGATGCAAACAGTCTTTATGTTAATCTACTAATTGTGTGGAAAAGGTAATTTGTTTGTATCTGTGTAGAAAATATCTGGATACACAACAAATGATAACAAGGATCCCTCTGAAGAAGATTAAGGTGAAGAATGAGAAAGACTTTTCATCGTAGGTCCTGTACTATTTGAATGTACAAGTATGCATCAGTTAACATCCACAAAACATTCTGTGAGATAGGACATTATGTGATTTCAACGTTGTGGGAACACTTTATTACATATGGTTTACAGTCCACCCTGAGGTATGGCTGGTGGGAGGCCTTCTTTGTGTGGACAGCACACCCCTCACATCAAGTGTGTCTCAGACCCTCCTCCTCGTGAGTTGGTGGCCTCTAAGGCAAGGCTGGGATCTTGGTATTTGGGTGGCCTCATTACTAGGACTTACCAAGATGATCATGAACTTCGCTATCATTACCAGCTTGGGGGGCCAAAGTTCAGAGAAGGGCCCTGTCCTGGAGGTCAGCATCCAGGATGCGCCAAATGACGCACAGGCCTGGGTTCCCAAACTTTGAGGGTATTTTGTGCCCTAAGGCAGCATCCACACGAAGGTTAATGTAGAAGCCTGTCGTGAACCCTGTTCTTATAGAAGCTGCTTCTACCCCTTGGTTTGAAGAAGGATGAAGTAGGGTGTTTTACTTTTCCTGTGGGCAAAGATAAATTTAACCAATCCTAACAAACAATCAAATTTAAAAAAAAAAAAAAAAAACACGCAGACATATTTGTGGTTGGATGGTGCCTGAACACACATTATGTAGCTCACGACTGTATATTATCTATCATAAGTATATATTGTCTTGCTAAATGTAAAAGACAATAATATATAAGGAATACAAAAATAATAAAGACAATACACACTTCAGGATTCTACTCTACTCTGACCCTTTTTTTTTTTTTTAAATAAACATGTATGTATACATTATAATAGATCTCCAGCACTCATCTGTTTGTCGTACTGTGGTGGCTTGTATGTTGCTGTGAGGCTGGAGGCTATGCCACCGGTATTTAAAATACCAGCAAGGCCATCCATGGTGGACAGGTTTCAGGGGGTCTTCCAGATTAAGACAGACTCAGAAGAAGGAAGGGGCCATCCACTTTTCAAAGTAGTGACCAGTGAAAACCTTATGAATAGCAGTGAAATACTGTCTAATATATTACTGGGAAATGTTATAAATAGCCCTGAAACATTGCCCGATATAGTGCCAGAAAATGAGCTCCTCAAAATACGACTGGGGAAGAGCTGCCTCCTCAGAACAGAGCTGACCTTAATGACATGGATGGAGTAAAGCTTTTGGGACATCCATTTGCCTATGTCGCATGACCCAAAATGGGGAGAAACAACTGCAAACATCCAATAACTGAAACATGGAATGTATGAAGTATCAGTCTTGGAAAACTAGAAGTTGTTAGAAATGAAATGGAACACATAAAGACTGATGTCCTAGGCAGTAGTGAGGTGAAATGGACTGGTTTTGGCCATTTTTAATCAGAGAACCACATGATCTAGTATGCTAAGAATGGCAAATTGAAGAGGAATGGTGTGGCATTCATTGTCACTAAGAATGTTTCAACAACTTCATGGCCACATCCATAACCACAGGTCATCCAAGAACAATGGGATTTCTTTGCTTTCTCCCTCTCTCTAAGCCCATTCCTCCTGGCTCTATCACAGCAGTGCTTTTACTGAACAAAGGCAGTCAAAAGTCTCCATTTTGAGGTAAGTTTACACAGGACCCTGGAGAGCACAGTTTTTCAGGGTGAGAGACCATTCCTTCTGAGGGTCAGTATGTAAAAGGGGAAGTGTATTTGAAAATGACAATTATGAACAGTTTTTACTTTTTTGTCACATACACACATGTAATAAAATACACTGTGGGTATTAATCTTACATGGACGATGAATTTTTACATTTAGATATAAAGAATAATCATATGACTTCCTCAGATCAAGTCTGGGAAATTTTCCAGCACAGAAGAATCTCTCCTGGCCTTTTCCAAGTTGATATTCACCTTGGGAATAACTAGTGTTCTGTCGTTGCCAGAGATAAGATTTGCCCATAGTCGGGCCTCATGTAATCAGAATCATACTCTATGGAATACACTGTCTGACATCATCTTAAAAAAAAAAAACTCACTGCCGTCGAGTTGGTTCCAATTCACAGTGAACCCGACTTGGGTTTCTGAGGCAGTATCTCTACAGAAGTATATTGCCCAATCTTCCTTCCAAAGAGTGGCTGTTGGGTGTGAACCGCCAGCTTTCTGGTTAGCAGTCCAATGCCTTAGGCACTACACCACCAGAGCTCCTGACTTCATCTAGTCAACATAATGTCTATTACACTTATGGAAAAGAAAATCCCTGGACATGAATTCTGTTAAATATATTAGGGACTTTCATGAACATGGTATTTGCTTTGCTTAAATGACAAAACAAATATTCTGTGTGCTCCCAGCTTCTCTCCAGTTTCTTCAGGGCTGCTCTAAGAACTCTCACATCTTCAGCTTCATGTTTTACATTGTAGCTCAGCTGCTCACTTGAAAAATGATTAGGAGTTGTAGGAGACTGGGTCTCTCACTGGCAGAATGAACTAGGTTCACAAAGAATGAAACTAGGTTTCATATGGTTGTGAAAAACAATCAAGAATTTTAAGAACTCAAACTCATTAAAGAAAACAAGGTTTATTGGTCTGATAGAGCCCGGTGATTCCCCCGACCATGGCTCCTAGTTACCCTTCAGCTCTGGAATTGAACTCACTCCTGTGGTTTCCAGTGAAACAACAGACAAGCATATGGGATGAACATTTTACATTAGATAGATATGCTCCTTAGAGATCAATAGTGGGAGACTAGAATAGAAGGGAGTGTTTGCATAGAGAGAGCTGGGAGGGGTGTCAGGAATGCATAGGAAAGGACACAGGGAAGAGATAACTACAGGGAGGAAGTGGGAAAGTGGGAAGAGTTGACACTGGTGGGGAATTACAGTCAATGTCATGAAACAAAATGTGCATGAACTGCTACATGGAAAATGAATTTGCTCTGTGAACTTTCACTCAAATTACAGGAAGTAGAAACAATAATTTTATAAAGCTATAATAATGTGTGGACAAGAATTTGAGCACCTTAAAAGCCTCCAGGGTGCTCATGACCAGCAGAGAGACACTTGTGTTTGAATAAGCTGGGACATGAGATGGGTCAGAGCATCAGGCTACTCACCAGTTGCAAGAAAACTCATGGAACAGCGGTACGTTGGAAAGGAAAACTCTGAGCAATGGCAGACGCCCTGATAGGGATTTTATTGGCCTCTGAATATTCAGCCTAAGGGAATAAGTTCTTTGACAAGTGACCATGGAGAGCTTCCTAGCAGGATATTGGTTTGGGGGTTCATGTTCAAAAACATTACAAGCTGAACATTATAGAATGTGAATTTCAGTGATCACTTCACAAAAGTTTCCATCTGCTGTCTTTAACCTTCCACTTTTGGATAATGAGTTTCCATTTGTGGTGTATTTTCTTTCCATTTTGCAAAGTCTTGCTTGCTGGTTAGGCTTTGTCAGAGGGTCTGAAATCCCTCCATCTGTGACTCTTACAACTTAATGGATTAAACTAGAACCCTTTTTTTAATTATTGTTGTTGTTGAACTGAGTTGATCTTACCAAAGAATTGCTGTGTACATTTTAAGAAATTGGATTCCCTATTTACCTTGTTTTCTCTTATGCTGTTTGAGAATCTAAGGCTGGATTTTGAGCTGGCCTCAAAGACCAGTGAGCTTATGTGGCTTTTCTGTCTTGTTTTCTTATGAGAACATGACTCTGATCCAGTGATACTAATAACACTAATCATTTAGTCCACTCAGTTCTATGTAGTTGTGGTAGTTAAGTTTGTGTGTCAACTTGCCTGGGCCTGGTTGAGTGGCTGGGCAGCTGGATGTAGCATTCCCCATGAGACTGGCAATCAACTCCATGGTAGAATCTCCTGCAAGTAGCTGAGTAGCTGCCTTAGGGATGGGGTCTGCTTCCTGCATATAAGGAGATTCTCTGGGAAATGGTCTCTAGCTTATGGCGTGCTTGAACACTGCATGTAGCCAAGTCATTGTTCAGCAGCCTACCATGCTCAGCCAATCTTGGGACTTTCAATGGACTTGAATCAATGGTCTTCCATGTGGTTTGGTAACAGCAGGACTGTACTTGTCGACCTTGGGTTTGTCAGCCTCAGCAGCCAGTAGCCGAGTGAAGAAAAGCCTCCAGCTTCAGTGGGCTGGGAGCAGGAGGCAGAGCTGAAGCCCAAGGCTAAGGGGCTTTTACCCAGCCCCTAGAACCTGGCACTTTGAACACAGACTTAAAGCCTCTAAACTGTAAGACAATAAGCTCCTGTTTCTTCAAGCTATCCCATACGTGGTATATTCTTGTCAGACCAGCACTAGGTAACCAAAACAGTAGTTCATTTCTGTTCCATGCAATTCTGGATCAGCAGCGGTCTCTAAGCATGTCAGCTTATACACAACAGTTCTAGAAAAGTTGACTCTGTCTAGTGGTATCCACATTCAAAATATCAGTGATTTCAATAAGTCTGACATAGTCTATCTTTTGTTCAAGTATTTGGATAACCATTTTCAGCAAGTTAGCAAAGTAAAAACTTATCTACAAAGGACGAAACTTAAAATGGCCATGATTAACTTATAATAAGTCTGAAATACGACCTGAAGGGAATTACAAAAGTAATACAAAGCCAAATAACACCAATTCAACATTAGACAAAAATATCTAAGCATAATGATTAACCTTAGTTTCAAAGAGATTCTATAATAATCTTGAGATATATATTGTATAGTCGGGATACGATATTTGTATGAAATAACACATGCCTTCTACATGTTTCCCAACTGTGTTCTTTCCCCACAAATTATTTTCATAAGTACACTATCCTAATTTTTTTACAACAATATGTTTAAAAAAAAAAAAAAAAAGGCATAGCAGCCCTTATGAAAATGTGTCATGAAGGGAGGGTTCAGCTGGCAAACAAAACATAGAAGGCACATGTTATTTGCATAAACATATGATACAGTAAGACTATCAAATGTCTAAACATCTGAATTTAAAAAAAAAAAAAACTCCACTAGTAAACAATGTGAATTCCTCAATTTAAATCTTTGGTTCTGAAAAAAAAAAAAAAAAAAATCCTTTGGTTCTGATGATAATAGAGTTAAAAAAAAAAAGCTATGCCTAAGCTAGCAATTAAAATAATAAAATTATGACATAATATTATGTATTTGTTGAGTAATATCAAGGAACACTGACACATAAATGTTTAACCCAAAGAAAATGTGGTACTTCTCCTGACTTGACACATTTCATGTAACTCCTAACCATTAACCTTTTAAATTTTATTTGTTCTGTATCTCATAGCCAAAACCAAAAAGAATTGCCATCGAGTCAATTCCGACTCATAATGACCCCCAATGGGTTTTGTGGTGCTTATGTTTGTGTGTCAACTTGGCTAGGCCTGGTTGAGTGGCTGGGCAGCTGGTGATAGTTATTCCTCACGAAGAGACTGGCAATCAACTCCATGGTGGGATCTACCACAAGCAGCTCAGTAGATGCGTTTGGGTATGTGCTCTGCTTCCTGCATATAAGGAGAAGTTTTCAGAATGGTCTCTAGCCTTTGGCATGCTTGGACCTGCATGTAGCCATGTCGTTGCTCAGCAGCCTGCTATGCTCTACCGACCTTGGGACTTACAGTGGACTTAAGTTAATGGCCTGCCGTGTGGTTTGGTAACATTGGGACTGTGCCTTTTTACTTGTCAACCTTGGGGCTTTTCAGCCTCAGCAGCCAACAGCTGTCTGAGTGAAGAAATGCCTTTAGCTCCAGTAGGCCAGGAGCAGGAGGCAGAGCTGGACCCCAAGGTTGAGGGACTTTCACCCAGCCCCTAGAGCCTGGCACTTTGAACTTGGATTTAAAGCCTCCAAATTGTAAGAATAAACTCCTGTTTGTTAAGGCCATCCCATTTGTGGTATTTTCTTGCCAGAGCGGCACTAGGTAACCAGAACAGGTTTCCAAGGCTGTAAATCTTTATGGAAGCAGACTGCCTCATCTTTCTTCTGTGGAGTGGTTGGTGGGTTCAAACCACCGACCTTTTGGTTAGCAGCCAAATGCATTAGCCACTACACAACCCAGGGCTCCTTATCTCTTATAATACAATGTTTTAAATCCAATAAAAACTTGTGTCAAAACATTATTAATAAAAGACAACTGAAAAACTAGGGGAGATACTTATACTGGACATGACAGAGCACAACAATGTGGACAAAAAGTCCTTTGAAACTAATCAGAATTTTAAAAATACTTAAGATAAATGATGAAAGGATGTGAATCAAAGATTCAGGAAAAATACAAATTTTTTAATATCTAAAACATGAATAACAGATAATATATAAAATGACACATAATAATAATGTATAACACTAGAATAATATATAAAACAGTAAGTATAGCTATTAATATGAAAATACACTCCACTAACTACGAAGTGAATTCAGGGTAAAATACTGAAAGACCTAAATTTCCCATTCTCACTTGATCACATAAAAGCACAATCCCCAAGTGGGATGACAGTGTGGTAAATAGGAACCTCAGGCACTCCCCTTGGGCCTCTCTTGGCTCGCACGCCAGCGTCCCAAGTGTTGTCTTCCTCTGTTGGGTGTTTTGACCCCACGATTTAGAAGCTCATGGTGGACTTAGGTTTCCTGAGCTTCATCTGAGCTCAGCATGCTGGGGCTCCCCAGGGCACCCCAAGCACACCCACACATTCTTGTTGACTTCCTGGTGCCTTCTGCTCAGCCAGCACCGTTTCCCTGAAGACTCGACACAAAATGGGTTCCTTCTTACTCTGTGGGACTAGGATGCACCTTCACCTCCATTTCCCTTGCTGTCCTCTTGGTTGAGTAGTGGCCCCACCAAGCACTTCACCTCATGGTGGCCACACAGTTGCCTGAGGCCCCCACCATGCCTCTCCCACACTCATCTGTGGAATCCCCTCAAAGGTCCCCATGGAGCCACAGCACCGTTTCCTCAAGACCACAAGACCCAAGCAAGCCCCCTCTCCTCCAGATTCCTAGCTGAAGAACACACCTTTGCACGTGACCTTCTCAAATGAAAGTTCACCTGTGTTACCCAACCCCCGTCCTCCACTCCCAGGCCCCATTTTGTCATTTACTTACACAGAAGGATCCAACAGTCTCAACTCATCTCCAAATTCCTATGATGCGAGGGACTACTGAAAACCCAGCAGTAGTAGGCTTTACAGTAGCCCATGTATTTCTCACAGACCACATTCTACTTTTACAAGTAGCAGAATTATGAAGTAAATTATTGAGATTAAATGATAGGGAAGAGAAGTGATTACTTGAAAGGCACAGCCTTACACAAGGAATCAGGGAGTTTATCTGTTGGAAAAAGAACTCCAAAAAGTTCAAAATGCCTACCCCAGAAAGAAGTGCTGGGTATCCCTACACCTTTCCTCACTCATACCCACATAATTCTCCAGCACTCACTCTCCTCCTCAGGACCTATCTCTCTCCCGGGGAACATGGTTTTCCCCTCACATCTTGCCAGTGCCCGAGTCTCCTGCTATGTTTGCTGGCATTTCTCTCACGGCGACCTCCCTCCTCATCAAAGGCATTGAACCAACATTCACACCCACTGTCAGTTGTACCACATGCAGAATGATGGTGGAAGCATCTGTGTCATGTGTTACCAGAGGGATGAGACAGCCCATGCGAGAGACAAGTACTCTTCCTTCACCAGGGAAGTGTAAACAAACACCAGCTGGTATTTATGGATCAATCACTGACCTTCTTCAATTAGTCACACCCTGGTCTGTATGTTTGCCACTGTACTATCTGAATAGGATGTTTTTCCTTGTATGTTTCTCTTTATTGCTGGAAATAGGGAAGATAAGGAGGGATTTTGCTTTTCACCTTCCTCGCCACATCACTTCTTAGTTATCCCAGTTTTCCAGTTAATCTAAGGTAGCCAATTTTATCATCAGTTCAGATGATCCACTTAGTTTCTCCAGAGACAACCCTGTGCTTGTTTTTTCTCCTTTGGTTTCATTGGTTTGAAATTTCTGAACAATGTTGTATAAAACCTGGGCACACATCTTCGTCTTTTGCAGGACTTTCTTAGAGATTCCTCCAACATTTTAATTAATGTCAAGCTTGATAGTGACTGATGACTGACATTTTCTCTCAATTTTAAAATATGGTATTGTTGTTGAGAATATACACAGCAAAGCACACCAATTCAGCAGTTTCCACAGGTATCATTCAGTGACAATGATTACACTGAGTTATGCAATCATCCTCTCCCCCCTTGAGTCATTCCTGCCTCAACATGAATCCACTGCCCCCTAAAATTGCTATCAAATCTTTTGAGTTGCTGTTGTCAAACTGATCCCAATACAGATAGTTCTAAAAAAGCTTAATGTTCAAGGCATTATTGTTACTAATTAGGCTACATTATTATTTGGTTTATGGAAGATATCAGGGGTATTTTTGGTGTAAAGTTTAAAGACTGCTTTCAACCAACTTTTATGGCTCCATGAAGTCTAGAAGCCATGAGAATCTGACATTTTGTTCTGCACTTTCCCCCTTTTAATTATGATTCTTCTATTGAATCTTAGCTCATACTATTCATACTGTTAGTCAAGCACCATTCCATTCTGGTCTCAAGGCAAAGGAGGCAGTTAGCCACACATTCCATATCCTCCTATTCCTGATTCTTTCTTCCTCTGTTGTTCCATGCAAATAGAGACCAATTACTGTGCCTTAGCTGGGCACTTGCAAGTCTGTAAGACACTAGACACAATGCAATGAACTAGAAGGCAGAACAAGAGCAATAAACATGTTATGAGGCTAGTTACCTGGGATGTCCCATGAAACCATGATCCTAAACCTCCTAACCAAAAGGTATGAGACTCAAGCAGCCTCAGCGCCTACTTTTTTTGTGTGTCACTGTAAATAATCATGTTTTACTAAGTGTAAAACTACTGACAGCAATTACAATAATCAGTTGTGCAGCCCTACTCTTAATACAATCATTTCCATCACCGTTAACCCCCATTTCCCCCTCCCTCTCCCCACTATTACCCAGTAATAAACTCTGTTCTTTATACACTTCCTCGTTCTTGTTTTTTATTAGTTAGGTCATACAGTACTTATCCTTTTGTGATTTATTTCACTGAGCACAAGGCCATCCAGCTCCACCTACATTGTATCAAGATTTCATTTCTCCAGTAATATTACACTGAACATATGCCCACATTTTGTTTATCCATTCATCTTTTGGTGGGGGGTTAGATTATTTCCACTTTTTGGCAATTATGAGTTACGTGGCAATGAACACTGGTTTCTAAAAGTCTCTGTTTGAGTCTCTCCTTTCAAGTTTTTGGGGATATACGTAGGAGTGGAATTGCTGGGTCATATGTTCGTTCTAGTTTTCATTTTCTGAGGTACAGCCACACTGTTTTCCACAACACATGGACCATTTTAAATTTCCATCAGCAATGAGTAAAGTTTCCAACGTCCTCATTATCTTCAACATTTGTTATCTTTTTCTTTTTTTTTTTTTAATCTTAGCCATCCTAGTGGGAGTGAAATTGTATCTCACTATGGTTCTGATTTGTATTGCTGATGGCTACAAAAAAAGCTTTCTTAACATATGTAAGAAGCATCATTCTATTCAGTTTCTCTAAACTGTTTTTATACAAGACCTTTTAGCTCTATTAAGATGATTCTATGACTTTGTATATTGCTTTCTTCTACTCATGTGTTCTACTAGACAAGTAAATTACAAATATGAAATGCTCAAATGTTTCCTTGGGCTGAATGCTACCTGGGCACATTACTTGCTTTGCCATTCTTATTTTGTATTGCTATTTTATTTTAGGTTTTCCCACATATGCAACTAACGAGATTAATCACTGGTTTTTGTACTGTTCTTGCACTTGTGGTACCATATTCTTTTTCACATCTTTGACATCAGAATGAAACTGCCTTCGAAAACCTCACTGGGACATGTCTCCTTTTTGTGTGCCTTCAAATCATTTTTAATGATTTTTAACTGTCATTTCTAAATGGCAATCTTGGCAATATGTTCTCTGTGGGATTTAAATTCAGTTGATGACTAATTTATTCTTCTATTGTATGTTTTCACTAAATCAACTGCATGGAAATTATTTTTCAAATCCTCATAGCTTATGGTAATTATATATAGACCCATGAGTTTTATTACTATATAGGCATTTTTAAAGAATCCAAATACATGTAAAATGGACAAGCCTTATTGGTCAGATGTCAAGAGTGTTGAACCGATGATGTCTGCTTTGGGTGCAAAATTACGTTTAGATTCTAGGTTTTCGGTCTAGTCTGGTGGCGCAGTGCCTAAGGCATCTGACTGCTAACCAGAAGGCTGATGGTTCAAACCCACCAGCCACTCCTTGGAAGGAAGACTGGGCAATCTACTTCCATGGTGATACTGCCTCGGAAACCCAAGAAGGGGTCACTATGAGTCAGAACCGACTCGACGGCAGTGAGTCTGGTTTTGATTTTTTTTTTTTTGGTGGCTGCAGAGAAAATAGCACCATGTGGAAATCCAAAATTGACAGAAGACAAGAGAACATTAAGCAAACATATTATCTCATCAACAGATTGGCTTCAACCTAAAGGTACTTCTGAGATGACTGCTGGTTGTTATTTTAGTGTTGCTTCTGCCTCAGTCCTGCCAGACACTTCCTTTAAATAAAACCAGGAAAGCACACAGGGCTTCTAGTATTTCTAATGTGGAGACTTTGAGAGAAACAGCTATTCTTTGAGGTTGTTCCCGTGTACATACCTGACAACTGTGCTTGGGAACCTGCTCATCTTCCAAGCAATCAAAGGCACAAAGCCACCCTAAGGACACCATCTCTCAGCTGGTGTACTGCTATCTCATTCACTGGCAAACTCTGTTCTTTAATTGCAGACATTTAGAAAGCTGCTATTTGAAAGTACAGTAGTAAGGACAACATGTCTCACTTTTGTCATAAAGTAGTCTGTTGACTGAGTTCAGATATGTGAAGTGTGAGGAACAACGAAAACTTTCTCACACTTACATTCATAAGGACTCTCCATTGTGAGTTCTTCTGTGTGTAATAAGGTGTGAGGAACACTTAAAGGCTTTCCCACACTCCTTACATTCATAAGGCCTCTCTCCACTATGGATTCTCCTATGTGTAGTGAGGTTTGAGGCTTGTCTAAAGAGTTTCCCACATTCTTTACATTCATAAGGCATCTCTCCACTGTGAGTTCGCATATGTGTTGTGAGGAATGAGGAACACCTGAAAGCTTTTCCGCATTCCTTACACACATATGGTCTCTCTCCACTGTGAGTTCTCATATGTGTTGTGAGAGCTGAGGCCTGACTGAAAGCTTTCCCACATTTCTTACATTCATAAGGTCGCTCTCCACTGTGTGTCCTTATGTGTGTGGTGAGGGATGAGGAACGATTAAAGGTTTTCCCACATTCCTTACATTCATAAGGCCGCTCTCCATTGTGAGTTCTTACATGTCTTCTGAGGTCTGAGGCCTGACTAAAGGCTTTCCCACATTCCTTGCACTCATAAGGCCTCTCTCCACTGTGACTTCTTAAATGTGTAGTGAGGGCTGAGGAACAACTAAAGGCTTTCCCACATTCATTACATTTAAAAGGTTTCTCTCCACTGTGAGTTCTTATGTGTTCAGAGAGATAATAGGAACGACTAAAGGCTTTCCCACATTCCTTACATTCGTAAGGTTTCTCTCCACTGTGAGTTCTCTTATGCATGGTGAGAGCTGAGGAGTAACTGAAGACTTTCCCACATTGCTTACATTCATAAGGCCGCTCTCCACTATGAGTTCTTATGTGCTTAGTGAGGGATGAGGCCTCACTAAAGACTTTCTCACATTGCTTACATTCATAAGGTTTTTCTCCACTGTGTGTTCTTTTATGTGAAGTAAGGGATGAGGCATGACTAAAGGTTTTCCCACATTGCTTACATTCATATGGCCTCTCTCCACTATGGGTTCTTACATGCTTAATGAGATGAGAGGAACACCTAAAAAATTTCCCACACTCCTTACATTCATAAGGCCTCTCTCCACTGTGAGTTCTTATATGTGCAGTGAGGGATGAGGCGTGACTAAAGGTTTTCCCACATTCCTTACATTCATAAGGCCTCTGCCCATTGTGCGTTCTTACATGGTTAGTAAGGTGTGATGACTGACTGAAGGTTTTCCCACACTCCTTACATCTGAAAGGCCTCTCTCCACTGTGAGTTCTTATATGGTTAGTGAGGTGTGATGACTGACTAAAGGCTTTTCCACATTCCTTACATTCATAAGGCCTCTCTCCACTGTGAGTTCTTCTATGTTCAGTGAGGTGTGAGGAACTAAGAAAGGCTTTCCCACATTCCTGACATTCATAAGGTTTATCTCTCTTATGAAATTTTCTACGTAAAATGAGGGATGAAGAATGACTATAAGTTTTGCAACGTTCATGCTTATGACCTCTCATGTGCGTCTTTAAAAATAAGAAACTACAGAAACGTTTCCCACATTTGTTACATTCATAGTGTTTCTCACCAGAAAGAGTAGTCACAGAATTATTAAGAGTTGAGATACAAAAGATGTCCTTCCTACATATCTTACATTTATGAGGTTTCTTTCCATTACGAGTTCTCCTAGGAGAGGTTAGGTGAGAGGGACAGGTGCAGGCTTCTCCACATTCCTTACACTCACAAGGATTCCATCCAGTGTCAGATCTGGTGGGATCCTTCTGTGGTGAATGAGCCATGAAGTTGTTTCCACATTTACAGCACCCAAGAGTATTTACTTCTGAAGGATTCTTTTGTAACAGAGTAAGATTTGGAATCTGGCTGAAGGTTTTCCCACCCTGTCTGTCTTCATTACTTTCACACAAGTTCTCTATGTTACGACTTCTGTTAAAAACAGGAAACATGATGTTGGAAATTAATTCATTCGCATTTCACCAGCATCAAGCACTGTTAACGTGCATGTTCTCTGATCTAACTTCTCTCAGGTATCTGTCCCACCATTACTGCCACTTTTTCTGAAATAGCTTTAAGACAATCATGCCTAAGTAAAATATGCTTCTGTACTTGATGTGTGACTCACTTTATGAAAATGCATTATTGTGAAAATTCCATGAACACGTAAATTTACAGCTACCAAACCAAACCAAACTCACTCGATTGAGTTGGTTCCAAATCATAGTGACTCCTATTTGGGTTTCTGAGATGGTAAATCTTTACGGAAGTAGATTGCTCAGTCTTCCTTCAGCAGAGTGACTGGTGGGTTTGAACCACCAGCCTTCTGGTTAGCAGTTAAATGCCTTAGGCATTGTGCCACCAGAGCTCCTTAATTTTACAGCTAGGTTTATACATGTAAGATGTATGTATGTATGTGTATATAAACATTACAGTACATCAGGGTTTTTAACTAGTTTGTAATAGTTTAGCAACAGCCGACCTGAATTTGGGTAGTAAGTGCATTTCATGGCATCCAAATCTTTCGCCCACTGGATTCTGACCCAAGTAGAAAAGAATCAGAGACACCCACTCAAAGATGGTGGCCTACTATGCTGCTTTAATGTGTGTCACTCTCCACAGCCCTGTCAATAATCCAGTCACCCACGTGGATCCCAAAAGTTTCAAGATTCTGATGCAGGACATGTGTATTTTAACATCATGACACCTGAGGACTTTCTCCTGAGGGGCTGTTTTCTCATGTGTGAATGACACTCACCTCAAATGTCTCCTCTTGTGTTTATGGTGATCTTTACTGCCATGAGATTCAAAATTTTTTTCTCCTAACATGGAGGACCAGGTGTTATTCTTCATGAATTGTACCATTATATGTTCAATAGATAACTTTTCTCCATCATTAATGTTTTGGGAAACTGAGCCAAAAATTCAATTTGAGGTTCACAATGCAAGACAAAAAGAAAGACATTATTAGGGAGAGAAAGGCTGCTGGAAGCAAAGAATTAGCCACATTTCAGCAGTTTGGTGATCGTTCAAATGTAATTTACTAGGAAGCAATACCAAGAGGGCTGAGAGTGATGATGACATAAATAGGTGTAATCAGGTCAGCTAAGCAGAAAGGTATTATACACAATACACATGTAATATTGAAAGTGGAAAAGGGTCTCCGTGACCAAAAGTGTGAGAGGACTGCTAACATTAAAAAAGTGAGCTCAGATATCTGTAAAGTTGTGTCCTCTGGGCAAAAGAGACTTTTTCTAGCTGATGCATTGAAATGTAATTCCCTCCACACAGGGCTGGTCCTTGCTTTCCTGGTGCTCATTGACAGAGTGATGCTGGATGAGTCCTATCTCCTCTGTGCTCATATTTTCCTAGCTTGTCTGGGAATAGAAACAGAGCTGACCTGGTGGTCATGGAGAAATGCGTATCATGAGGGCAGAAAGTGAAGAGCGATGAACATTCCCCTGACATGAGCCAACACTTTGCTCTTCAGGGTCTGCCTCTGAAGATGGACAAGTGTGATTATTTGCAGCAAAATAATCATGTCAAACTTGTAATCAACACAGTAAAATTCCCTGCAAGGTCCCAAACCATAAATCTCTCAATGTCCCAAAGTGACCCCAGAAGCCAGTGCTTACATTTATAACACACTACGTAGTCTTGGGGCTTTTAATCACAAGACAAATGAAAATTCCCTTTAATACATATTTATATTTTTATGTTGATAGGAAAAACAGGATATGTGAGCTCCACAGACGACCAAGGGACCATGCCTATTTTATTTAACAATTTATTCCCACTCCTCATTCCAAATACTGGAGAAAATTGAGAAGTAAAATACTTTTGTTCACTAAAGAAATAATAATAACAAAAAATGATGCCATTCTTACCTACTGAGGCCAGGTTCCTGGAGGTTTCCATCATGACGTCTCTGTAGAGTTTCCTCTGAGCAAAATCCAGCAGCGCCCACTCTTCCTGGGTGAAGACCACGGCCACGTCCTCCATGAGCACTGAGTCCTGAAACATCCCACACACTGTAGATCAGAATATACCATGAACACCAGTGTGTACAAGAATGGACTTGGAGAGATCAATCCTGGGAGAATAGAAGGGCTGAGTATGCACAAGGAGACAGCTCAGGGGGCAGGAGTGCATGGCAGGGAAGGGCACAGGGAAGAGGTAACCATGGGGAGGAAGTGGGAGGGGAGCTGTGCATTGTTGGAAATTGCAGTCATTGTCATGAGACAAAGGGTATGTGAACTGCTGTATGGAAGATGAATTTGCTCTGTAAACTTTCACCCAAATCACAATTAAATTAAAAAAAAAAAAAAAGAAGAAGAAGAACAATGAAGAGTGAGAGTGACAGTCTAGGGGAACTGAGACTTCATAGGGATTTGACACCAGGTTCTGTATTCTACAAGGTCTACTCTAGGAAACAATCATCAGGTTCACTGTCTTCACCCATTACGTTCACTTTCTCACCAATGGCGTCCTGTCTCACAGACTTCCAACACACTGAAATATTCTCTGGCATTTCACTATGACCAACCGCAGACTTACTCCACTACCTTTATGGTCTAGAACAGTTAGAAAACAGAAAGGCTTAGAGAAATGCTCTCATGCGGACCATCACTTTCTTATGAGCAATTACAGCCTTTTCACAAACTCAAAAGAACACTTAACAGATAAAATAAAGCACAGGGGGAGGCAGGATGGACAGAAACCCTGGAAACAGCACAGGATGGCACTGTTTCTGTTTGCCCCTCACAGTCATGGGAGGACCCTGGGCTGCACAGATAAACAGGCAACCCCAGGTCCTGGCTGGTCACACAACCTAACAGGTAAACCAAGGCCCTGAGCTGGTCACACAATCAAATCGGCAACCCAAGGTCCTGGTTGGTCACACAATCCAATGGGCAAACCAAGGCCCTGAGCCAGTCACAAAATCAAACTGGCAACTCTAGGTCCTGGCTGATCACACAGACAAATCAGTAACCCCAGGTCCTGGCTGGTCACACAGACAAATCGGCAACCCCAGGTCCTGGCTGGTCACACAATCCAATGGGCAAACCAAGGCCCTGAGCTGGTCACAAAATCAAACTTGCAACCCAAGGTCCTGGCTGGTCACACAATCACACTGGCAACCCCAGGTCCTGGCTGGTCACACTTTCTTGAACTCCAGGAAATCAGGAGGTGACAGGTCCTCTTGCTGAGGAAAGAACATTCTTTGGGAGAATTATGAATTTTTACATGTCAATCACCTGTTTTTCACAAACTCAACTGTTCTGTTATCCTCTCTGTGCCTCTCATGGAACTAGGTTAAGGTAGTAAAAGTTTAAAAGAGCTGAAGTGAGACAAGAAACGTGAGAATCCAGCTCTCCCACAGTTCTCAAATTCAGACCCTGATGCAACCATACACCAATAATCAGTGACTCCTTCCCTCGACAAACATGAACTCATCCACCCTCACACAGTCTCGTATCATGAAAAACATGAACCCACATACCCTCACAGAGTCCCATGTTATGACAAACATGAACCCACGCACCCTCACACACACAGTCTCATGTTATAAAATGATAAACAGCACTCCCTCTGCAGAGACAAGAATAGCAGGCCCTTGTGTTTGCTGACTGTTCACCAATGATTAGTGGCTCCAACCTCAACAAACATGAACCCACATACCCTCACACACACAGAGTCTCATGTCATGACAAACATGAACCCACACACCCTCACACACATAGTCTCACGTTATGACAAACGTGAACCCATACACCCTCACAGTCTCATGTTTTGACAAAAATCACCATCTCTGCAGAGACAAAAACAGCATGCCTTGTTTGCTGACTGAGAAGATGGTACAATTCCCATGTTGTCATGATTGTACGATGTGATAAACATAATCAGTGTGACCAAGTTACACACATGAACATTGCTGAAGGGACAGATGTTGTATTACATATCATTTTTACCAAAGACACAAAACACTAATTTTGTAAGGAAGCTGAAGTACCCATTAAATTGCCAGTGGAGCCCAGGAAACAGCGGCACACCCACCCGCCCTCTAAGGCTCCAGAAGTCTGCCACATGTGCAGCCCTGGAAGGCACACAGCCATGACACCTGAACCCTGACCAACGGGATTCCCTAGGCTGCAAGAGTGACTCCTGTGACATACACCCATCCACTGGCAAGAGAACCGATGCTCAACTCCACACTAGGTGCTTTAGTGTAAGTAGACGCTTCCTGTCAGGGACGTGGTGAGGTGAACCATGTGCCACCTCCAATCAATTCTGGTTATAGGCTTTCACCAACAAAGCAGGCTAGAGCTGAAACCCAAAATTCTCCACTGCCATGGGCCAGGTGACACACTTGAAAATCATCAAAGACCCTAATGGGCATTGTAGAACCCAGGAATGATCAAATGATACAATCTAGGAATGATCAAATATTCCCTGTACTGAGCAACTAGGATCTGTGAAAACTCTGCAAGAAGTTTTTGACTCACTAGCTCATTTATCGACTCAATGGCAAACAACAACAACAACAA
>NW_006922118.1:505659-508273 GCF_000298275.1 Orycteropus afer afer | reverse complement strand
CGAGCCTGCCAGCCTCCACCACTACTATGTGAGACGATCCCTTGGGTGTCTTTGAGTTCTGTGAGGTGTTTCAGTGAAATACAGAACCCTAAGACGGGAGATTACTGAGAGGAGGAGGAGTTAATGTCTGAAATGATGGAGTGGCATGGTAGTTTGGCCATTTGGGACATCTTTAACCTCCACCTCATGAGGACCAGCTTTGCGCTGATCTTTCTAAAAGAAACTGTTCAAGCAGGAACAGAGACAAAGGGACTATTCCATCAGTTCACACAACCTGGAGGAATTTCTCCTGGCCAAGTCCTGTGTTTCAAATAAGGCATCTTCCCCTTGCACTCTTAACTGTGGTCACCTTATTTATTAAAATAGGTTCAGGTCATACTGACGTAGAGCCTACTTCATGCTGGAAAAGTAGATACAGCTGCAGACAAAACAGAAATATCCAGATGAATATGGATTATAAACTGAGTGTGGACTTTAAATGTAAAGACATACGTGTGTGTGTGTGTGTGTGTGTACACACTCACACAGTCAACTGGTGACACACACTATGAGGAAATCAGGACAGGAAGGGGAAGCAGGAAGGAGCATCAGCAGAGTGACCTTAGTAAGGGAGTGCAGAGAGTACAACGTGCATTCTAGAAGAGACTGCAGTGGTCCCACTAGGAATCTGACCTATTACGCTGCCACAGACAGTAAAGCAGTTGTTTTAGAAAACATTAGCTACTGGGCCTCGGGGTGGCTCAGTGGCCTAAGACATTTAACTGCTAACCAGAAAGTTGGTGGTTCAAACCCACCAGCCACTCCGCAGATGGAAGACCAGGCAATCTACTCCTATATAGATTCACTGCCTCAGAAACCCAAAGGGGGGTCGCTATGAGTCGGAATCAACACAATGGCAGTGAATTAGCTACTGAAGCTTGCCTTCGGAAGGGAAAAGATCGCTCTGTCAATTCTAACAACTTGGAAGCAGACCATAATGGTTTTGGAAATACTCATCTATGTTTCACATGCTCATCAACTTCACAACTCCTGACGTAGCGGCCCAGGAGTCCAAGGGTTCCACCAGCCCTCATGCCAGGAAGGGGAGACATGCTGCTTAGACCAAGAAGAGAAAAGGTCACTAGCAGGAGGCTGATACACACATTTGGGAAACCAGAGAAACAAAAGCACAGTAAATTAACAGCATTGAAACAGTCACACGAACGTAAAGCCCCAACAGTGACAGAGAACACAACAGAAGACTCCAGTGTCTGGTTCCACACATCAGGAACTTGGAAGTCGCCACTCCCATTGTCACACACACAAAGTGAACACACACAACTCAGAAAACTGAGGGCACAGGGAAAACTGCTGCCCCCCAACTGGAGGGTCACCTACGAAGGCACAGGGAACCAGACCAAACACCTAGAAGCAAAAACCACCACTAGGATCAGTGTCAGCACCCAACCCACTGCCATCGAGCCAATAACAACACATCAACACTCAGTGAGTCTCCACGGCTGTGTGTCTTTACAGAAGTAGACTGTTTCATCTTCCTCCCACAAAGCAGCTGGTGGGTTTGAACCTCTGACCTTCTGGTTAGCAGCCAAATGCCTTACCCCCTCCACCACCAGAGCCTCTTTTTAGTATCAGCACAGGAAACCTTAAAATGCCATTGATGAATGGCTGGAGGCTGGATGTGGACAAACGTCGGGGTTAAAAGTCCCAGGGGTCCAGTCTTAAGGTATCCACAGTGTCTGTGAGTTTCACCCAGAAGAGCTCAATCAGGTCCTCAGCGTGAGCAACAAAGAAAAATCACCCTGTGCTGCTTCCTTCCAAAAGGTGGAAAGGGAAAAAGCAGCCATTTCCAAAAATGTTCTAGAGGATACTCTTCTCCGTCAAGGCCTGCCTTCAAAGAAGAGTATTTTGCAACAGTCTAACTGACCTCCAGTATTGAAATGCCCGACTCCAGCCCCACCTGGACTTCTTGTCTCAGCACCGTGCGTGAAGGACAAGCACTTGCACGGCCATTGCCCAGGGCCACTGGCTCCTCAATGACCAAGACTCAACTGTTGGACTAGGTCAGCTTGCCCTCTGTCCATACCTTACAAACACATCCCCAGGGCTCTTCTAATAACAGATTCCACCTGAAAGAATGCCAACTCTCAGACATGTTTAAGACTATTCTAGGAGAACAAACACAACAGAGAAGAAAAATCAAGCTTATCAGAACAAATGACAACTACAGCAAGCAGTAAACACAGCCTAACGTGTAGCCAGAAAAAGTCTAAGATGTGGCACAGATTTTGGAATTATTAAATAAGCATAATTAACACCCTAAACCAAAACCAAACCCTTCCATCGAGTCGGATCGGACTCATAGCGACCCCTCCTTGGGTTTCTGAAGTCCTATCACTACGGAAGTAGATTGCCCAACCTTCCTTCCGAGGAGTGGCTGGTGAGTCTAAACTGCTAGCTTTCTGGTTAGCAGCTAAATGCCTAAGGCAATATGCCACCAGACCTCCCAATTAACACCCTGTTCTTGTTATGTGCCGTCAGGTCAGCCCCAACTCATAGCGACCCCTCCTTAGGTTTCTGAGGCGGTATCACTATGGAAGTAGATTGCCCAATCTGC
>NW_006922118.1:504927-505559 GCF_000298275.1 Orycteropus afer afer | reverse complement strand
GAGGCAGTATCACTAAGGAAGTAGATTGCCCAATTCCAAGGAGTGGCTGGTGGGTTTGAACGGCCAGCCTTCTGGTTAGCAGTCAAGTGCCTTAGGCACTATGCTACCAGAGCTCCTAATTGACACCCTGGAGTGCTAAAAATAAAGTATAGGACACATAACAACAGTGAGTAATGGAAGAAGAGATGGAAACTGTAACAAAGAAACCGAAGGAAGTGTCAGAAATCTCAAACACTGTAACAGAAACAGAGAACGCCTTTACCGAGTTCATCAAATGACAGGACAAAGCGAAGGAAAGAAAGAATAAGTGAGTCTGAAGATTTGTCAATGGAAACTCTGAAAGCTGAAATGCAAAGAGAAAAAGAAATGCGAAACATGAAAGAGAATATCCCAGAACTTTGGGACAATTACTAAAGGTGGGCCATCCACATATTGAGAATACCAGAAAATAGAAACAGTGGGAACGGTTAAGGTAACAAAGACCAAGAACTTTAGAAATGAAGAACGCATCTCAAACCAGAGATTCAGGAAGGTCAAGGAACACCAACCAGGATAAATATCAAAAAACTAAATCTAGTGATATCATATTTGAACTGCACAAAATCAAAGAGAAAATACTAAGTGAAGTAAGA
>NW_006922118.1:499580-501062 GCF_000298275.1 Orycteropus afer afer | reverse complement strand
CATACCAAACATGTGCTCTGAGCAGAATGGAACTTAACTAAAAATCACTACAAGAAAATTAGCTGCCAACTCCCAACACACACAGAGATTACACAACACACTTCTAAATAACGCAAACAAAAAGAAGTTTCATGAATAATTAGAAAATATTTTCAACTGAGGGAAAATGAAAACACAACTTCTTGAAATTTGTAGGATGCAGAGAAAGCCGTGATGACAGGGCATCTACAGCAGTGAGCACACGTGTTGGAGAAGGTGGCAGATCTAATCTGATGACACAGGTTCCATCTTAGGAAACAAGAAGAGCCAATTTACTCCAAAGTGAGCACAAGAGAAGAAATAATAGACATGAGAGAACAAATCCACAAACCGGAAATCAATGGAAAAAGTCACTAAAACAAAACACTGATTCTTCTTTTTTTCTGAGGGGGGTGGGGACAAGAACATTGATGAGTGAGAAGACACGAATGACCACTATCAGAAATGAAAGAGCAGCCATTACTAGTGGTCTCATTGGTAATAAAATATTAAAAGGATAATAAAGGAATATTACGAACAACTCTATGGCCAGAAACCTTATAACCTAGAAGACATGAACCAATTCTTCGTAAGACATAATTTAGCAAAGTGGAGACGAGGAGAAAGAGACCATCTGAATCGGCATCTATCCAATAAATAATTCAATGAGGAAGTAAAAGCTTCCCAAAATAGAGAGGAGCAGGATCAGAGGGGTTCACCGGTGAACTCTACCAAACACTTAACCAGGACACTTTACCAAATTCTCTGTCTCTTCCAGAAAACAGAAGCAGGGCCAATACATGTGAACTGATTTCACCAGGTCAGTTATTACCCAAGTGCCCAAAGCAGACCGTGAGATCACAGTATTAGAAAAAAGAAAAACTACAGAGCAGTACCTCTCAACAGATATGGGGAACTCCCCAACACTGAACCCAACAACGTATAACGAGAGTGATGCAGCACAGCCAAGTGAGCTGTATTCTAAATACAGAAGACTGGCTGGACCCTAGAAAATTAGCTGGTCTAGCACTTCAAGAAGCTAAACAGAACAGACCCTGTCACTCAGCACAGAGCACCAAGGCCTAGAGTGGGGACCGGAATACCCCAGGGCGCCAGTTCTGGGGGGCACATGAGGAAGGTGAGCCCAGGCATCCAAATCTTAAAAGCCCAGATATGTACAGAGGAAGGGCCCAGTGACCGTGGAGCAGGGCCCCAGGATGTCCCCCAGGGTCCAGTCCCTCGGCCATCTCTTCTCCTCATTGAGCAACCACAGTCCCACAGCACACAGCTGGTCCTCCAACAATTCATATCCACCCTCGTCCACTTACGGAAAGAACCAGTTCTCTACACAACTCACCATTGCCTGGCTGCTCCTTCTGGAGGTTAAAGGAAATGTCGTCGTTTCTGAGCCCAGAAGCCACTTCAGGAGGAGGGAGGGGAGTGGCAGCAGCGCACTGGGCAGTT
>NW_006922118.1:497612-499080 GCF_000298275.1 Orycteropus afer afer | reverse complement strand
GAAAACATGACCCCGGTTTCCTCCAGTGACTCAGGGCTCCAGTGTGGATACTATGGGTTAACCTATGTAACGTGTCCCTTACAGATCCACACAGACACTGGTATTAGATGTTAACATGGATGAACATTCAGGAAGAAGGTTTTTCCAGTTTTCTCAATAAACTCATCATGGTTCATTCATTTTAAATTATGTGCAGTTAAAACTGTTCCAGTGTGCTTTTTTGCGAGTGACCGACACTAAGGAAAAGGGAGACACAGAGAGGTACACAAGAGGTACAGACAACAAAGATAAACAAACCCTTCTGCATACACAATACAGCCTTGTCAGTGATAACAAACCTTAATCTACAAGTCCTTAGGTGGGTAGACAGACTGAACGATCAGGTGTGTCTAAGCAAAAAGGAACACACCCATGACCCTAACAGATGATGTTTCTACATACGTGTTTGTATATGCTCTAAGAATGTCCATATATGTAACAGAGCTGTTGTTGTTATTGTTATGTGCCGTCGAGCTGGACCCCACTCATAGTAACCCCTCCTTGGATTTCCGAGGCGGTATCACTACGGAAGTAGATTGCCCAACCTTCCTTCTGAGGATTGGCTGATGGGTTTGAACCACTAGCCTTCTGGTTAGCAGTCAAGTGCCTTAGGCACTATGCTACCAGAGCTCCAGCTAACAAAGGACAAAATTACGAAAACTTCTTAGCCATAGACAACCACCCTGAGGGAGCAAGTAGTTGGATGTGTGGGACTGAGACCATGGTCACAAGGGACATCAAGCTCAACTGGCATAACATACTACACAAAAACATCCTACATCTTCAGCGAGTAGCGACTGGAGTCTTAAAAGGTTGCAAGTGGCCACCTAGAAGCAACAATGGGTCTCTCCTTGTCCAAAGCAGAGAAGAGTGAAGAAAACCAAAGACACATGGAAACAATTAGTCCAGGGGACTAGTGGACCATGCAAACCTCAGCCTACATGACCATGAGACCAGAATAACTAGATGGTGCCCAGCTACCACTGTCAACCACTCAGAAAGGGATCAGTGCAGGAGATAGAGTGAGAGAACAATGTGGAACAAAACTCAAAAGCACAAAAAAAAAAAAGAGCAGTTAGAGCTGGAGCCTGGTGAGACCCCCGAGGCTATGGTCCTCAGTTACCCTTCATGTCCCGAATGGAACTCACTCCCACGGTTTCCAGCCAAACAATAGACATGCATATAGGGTGAACATTTACACCAGGTAGATACACTCCTTAAAACGATCAATCACGGGAGATCAGAAGGGCAGTATTTGCACAGGGAGATAGTTGACTGGGCAGGAATGCATAGGAAAGGAGGACACAGGGAAGTGGTAACTGCAGGGAGGTAGTGGGAAGAGAGCTGTTACATTGTGGTCAATGTCATGAAACAAGATGTGTATGAACTGCTGTATAGAAAATGAATTTGCTCTGTAAACTTTCACCTA
>NW_006922118.1:495908-497427 GCF_000298275.1 Orycteropus afer afer | reverse complement strand
GAAACCTAAGGAGGGGTCGCTATGAGTTGGGTTCCACTCAACAGCAGTGTGGTTTTGTTTTTTCAGGGAGAAAGTGGGAAGAGAGCTGATGTATTGTGGGGAATTGCAATCAATGTCATGAAACAAAATGTGTATGAACTGCTGTATGGAAATTACACTTTGTCTTTCAACTTTATAACAAATCAACCAACAAATACACAAGAGAATCCTTACTGGGGCCGCCTGTGTCCCGCTTCCTGTCCACCCTGTCACCCACCCAGGCTGCCTGCGGTCCTTCTTTGGCCTCAGCGTGAAGGTTCCCTCGCTCTCTTCTGTGGTCTCTCCACCAGGGTCTCCTCTGTAAGCTGTTGCCTTCCTTTTGTTACTTTCTCTAACCCCACTCTAATTCACCTCCTTATTTCTACACTTGTTTCCAACATAAACTAGGCGCCTCTTCCGTATGAAGAATCGCAAGGTCCAACCCAGATTTTCTGAATCAAAATCTGCATTTTTAACAAGATTCCCAGGTTCTACACATTGATATTCACGTAGAAACACTCACTGATCTACAGCTTGTAACTCCAGAAATGAACATCATAGCAACGGATCGCCTTTGCACCATCTAGGCACACATTCTATCACTGTAATCTTCCCGATCCACAACCAATCACCAAGTGTAGGACTCCTCACTGTCTTCCTTCATTTGTTCATAACAAGCTCCTCACTGACATCGAGTCATGCTTGTCATTTCCACACTCTCTGTACAGCACAAAAATCCAACCAAACTCACTGCCATGGAGTCGATTTGACTCATCGTGACCTCTCCTTGGGTTTCTGAGGCAGCATCTCTATGCAAGTAGATTGCCCAATCTTCCTCTTGAGGAGCAGCAGTGGGTTTGAACCACCAGCCTTCTGGTTAGAAGTCAAATGCCTCATGCACTACGCCACCAGAGCTCTTTCCAGCACCGGAACTGCTTAATGCCCGTCAGGGGCTGTGCACCAGCCTCACGGAGCCCAGGGTGGTCAGCATGGTTCTAAACGACCTGATTGCTTCCTCCAATCAGCCTCACAGACCCCTCACCCCAACACTGTTTCTTTGGTTTCAATCAGCTCTGACTTTGATCAAGGGATGGACAGTGCTGGGCTCTCTTGCTGCCTCAGGGATTTACACACTCAGTTTTCCCAACTGAAATACTCTTCCCACCCCGAAACATACCACGTAATCAGCCCCACAGAACCATGTACATAACCAATAAATCTAATTTTCTGAATCTCCACTTAAATAATTTTCCTTCTCAAGCATTCTCACCTGACACTGGGATTAGGCCCTTTGGTTACAGGTATTGAGTTCTCCACACTCTTCCATTATTTATTTGTAACTGTCTCTAATGTCAAACTGTAAATCTCCGTGCAGATACTTTATAGTTTTCTTGTTCCTTCTGGCCTATGAAGGGCCTCTGCTAGCACAGCGCTCACACCACTCAGCTGCTAAACAAAAGGTAGGCTGTTCCCACCCACTAGCCCCTCCATGGGAGGAAGA
>NW_006922118.1:492454-495698 GCF_000298275.1 Orycteropus afer afer | reverse complement strand
GCAGTTCCACTCTGTCCTCTAGGGGCGCTGTGAGTCAGAATGGACTCCACGGCAGTGGGTGTGGTTTGGGCTTTGCTTCTGTGAAGACTGACAGGGTGGGAGATCCTGCGGGACAGTTCCACTCCCTCCTATGTTGTCTCTTTAAGTTGCAATGGACTCCATGGCAGTGGGTAGGTTTCTGGCCAATGTCACTGCTCACTGAGGACACACAGACTATCTATCCTCTGTAGCACACACTCTTGAGCAGCACCAGCCAGGAGAACTTTCTGTCAGCAGGTTACATTTCCGCACAGCCCGAGAAGGTGGCTGAGTGCTCAATAAATGGTCAGTACATACACAGGCCAGGGCTCACTGCGGTCTCTTGAGGGGCGGAAAGTGACTGCAGTGCGCGCGCCAGCGTGTCTCCAGATGTGTTATGCAGCGGTGTCAGATAACGGAGTCATCTAGCTGAGGCTGAATTATAAAAAGAAAACACGGGGAGCCGGGGTTCGGACCTGAAGGTCGCGGCAGGGCGTTTAGACTCAGGCTAACCACCCCGGGCGTCCACCCCCACTCCGCATTTCTCACAAAGTCCGGAAGACACGGAGGCTCTGGGGTAACCTCACGTTTGCTCAGCGAGGGGTCTCGCGATGTTACCTGTTCCGAGAGACGCAGGTGCAGTTCCGCCCCTGCTGCTCCGCGTCCAGAAAGCCGCTCCAGCCGCCGGCCGGGGTCGCGCGGGAAACGGCGGCGGAGGCGCCCCGGCGACAGGAGGCCCCGAGCCTCCGGGAAGCGAAGAGACCGAGAATGCGCGGGAGAGCGGGGCGGCGCCTCGGACCGGCACCCGAGCCCGCGGGGGAACGGCCAGGGGAACAGGACGGGCGACTGACGAAAAAGCTACCTCCCACCGAAATACAATCGCAACCCAACAAGGCTGTCTACCCACCCGAGAACCGCACACTTCCGCTTCCGGTTTCTGTCCGTTCGGTGCCTCAGGGAAGGCATCCCGTGCGGAAACACAGCTAATTCTAACTCTTGAGCGCACGGTTTCGTGGCTCCCTCTTGTGTTTCTATACAGAAAAGCCTTGCGTTTCGTCAGTGCGTGTAGGAACTCTTCCCACTCCCTCCCCATGTTGACCATTTCCCTTTGTCCTTTCTTATCCCTCCTTGCCTTCTGAGCTTTATCCCTGGGCAAATCCTGCCCTTTTGATCTCATATGGTTGATTGTTCTAAGGCATGCCTATCTCCCTGGTGTTACTGTTTACCTCACAGGCCTGTCTATCATTTGGCTGAGAGTTGATCCACGGGGGTGAGTTCAGTTCGAGGCTTGAAGGATGTCTAAGGGCCATAGTTTTAGTGGCTCCACCAGTCTCCATCAGACTGTCAGCTGGGTCCTGCATCCTTGTCCTGATCATTGTATATTTGAGTTCAATCAGACAACACTCTTTTGTGATCCACAGGGTCTTCATCGGCTAATCTTCCCCAGTTTGTTTGAGTCTGTTAAGAATGAATGACCTGTCCAAATTCTCATGTAGGGGTACAGGGAGGTGCACATCCACCATTCCACATGGGAGGTCCCAGGGTAGGCCAGCCATGGAGACCTGGGATGGACACTATGCCAGAGATGAGGTCTGATGTGAAGAGGAGAGGCGAGGCCTACCAGGAAGGCCCTTGGTGGAGCCGCACTCACATCTGATAGAAACCAGCCTGGGCCAGCCAGGAAGGCCCAGGACAGGTAACCCAGGGGTTTAGGGGCTCTAGTGCTGCTCTAACAGAAACATACCACAAGAGGGTGGTTTCAATAAACAGGAGTTTATTCTCTTACAGTTTAGGAGGCTAGAAGTCCAAGTTCAAAGTGCCTGCTCTGGAGGCTGGGTGAAGGCCTTGGGCTTCAGCTCTGCCTCTTGCTCCCGGCCCACTGGAGCTGCAGGCTTCTCTTAACTTCTCTTAACTCAGGCTGCTGAGGCTGAGCAACCCAAGGTTGACAAGAAAAATGACGCAGTGCCAAGCTTACCTAGCACCATGGAAGGCCACTCACTGAGGACCCAGACAGACGCAGGACCCAGATGTGCCAAAAAGCTGGAGACCTTCCTCAAAGCTTTTTCTTATATACGGGAAGCAGACCACATCCCGAAGGCAGCTACTCAGGTGCTCAGAGCCGATTCCACCAGGAAGTTGATGACCAGTCTCCTCGTGGGCAATCCAGCTGCCCAGCCCCTCAACACCAGGCCCAGCTAAGTTGACATACAAAACTACACACCAGGAAAGGTGCCATCTCTTCTCAGCAAATCGCTCTGTTGCCAGAGTGACACCTAGCAATGCTTTCGGCAATCACACCCAGCGGCCAGCGAGCTGACTCTGCGAGGGCACTGTGACCTCAGGTGGGGTCTTGCACAGGGGAAAGCACCCCAAAACACCAGAAGGGAGTCAGAAACCTTTTCAGGCTGGGCCATCAAGTACAGTGGGGCATGAGGCAGCACTGAGTCTGGTCCTGGGACCCTGTCTCGGTCCTCAAGTGCCGCCCTAACAGAAATACAAGCAGATGACTTTACAAACAGAGGTTTATTCTCTCACTCGCTCTCTCGCTCTCCTTTTTTTTTAGTTTCCTCAGTGAATTTTATTCATTTATGTTTACATTCTGTTTGCTCCCAAGAAAGGATTGGAGGCAATTTAGTATACAAGTCCCACCTGAGACAGTCAGAGCGTGTGGAGAGTGCAGGAAGTTGGAACACCATGCGTGCAGGCACATGACCTGGCTAACAGAACCGAGGTTGCATCTGCGCACGCTCCTTGTGGACAGCACCACAGGAACAAGGCGGGTGGTAAGATAGTCTTCGTCTGAGATGGAAAATGCCACCAATGAAAAGGAGACACTCTATTTCCCTATTACTCAATGCTGGAAAGAGTTTATTCTGGGCATCATCACATTCACAAAGACAAACCATGAGCCAGAACCAACCACGGCCATGACGGTTTCATTTTTTCAGAAGCTCTTTGGGGTGGATTCTTCCCTCATCCCCATTCCACAGAGGAACAAACTGAGACTGCCTGGAGAGGTTGGGTGTTATGCCCCAAGGTCACATAGCTCAAAGGTGGTGCTTGAGTTTGAACCCAGTTCCATTTGATGCCAATATTTGGATGCGTAACCACCATGCTACACTGCCAGGCTACACTGGGAGCCCAGAAGGCTTTCCTGGATGCTCGTTGTTTTCAATTGCCCGCTGAATGTCCCCCATGAAACGATTATGGCTATCTCCAGTTCAGC
>NW_006922118.1:489157-490724 GCF_000298275.1 Orycteropus afer afer | reverse complement strand
AGCTACTCAGCTGCTCCCAGTAGATTCCACCATGGAGGTGATGACCAGTCTCACCACGGGGAATACTACATCCAGCTGCCCAGCCACTCAACCAGGCCCAGCCCAGTTGACGCACAAACGTAACCACCACAGCAGGTAATCCAGGTATTTGGGCCCCAGGTGTTCTGGCCCCTTCCTTTTTGGACAGGAAGTTAGAAAACAGTCCTAAAAGCAAGTCTCACAGGGCCTTGGTGGAGGCGGGCCCCTCCCTGTTTGGCCTGAGCCAGTCCCAGCTTCCACAAGAGACATGAGGAAACACCATAGGAGGTGCTCCCCAATACTCAGACCACACAAACGGGTGCACACTAGCTTAGGGCGCCCTCTAGTGGAGTACTTGGAGAATTTTGGGAAGATGCTCCAAACTAATAGGACAGCATCTGTGGTGGTTGGTTATGTCAACTTGGCTGGGCCTGGTTTTAAATGGCTGGACAACCAGATGTAGTTGTTCCCCATGATGAGACTGGTCATCAACTCCATGGTGGAATCTGCTGGGAGCATATATAAGGAGAAGCGTTAAGAAAGATCTCTGAGCTTTTGGCGCTTGGACTCTGTACGTGGCCGAGTGTTCATTCAGTGGTCTGCCATGTTTCCTGCCAAGCTTGGAGTGTCTCCGGACTTGAACTCGTGGCCTGCAGTATTGTTTGGTAATCCTGGGACTGTGCCATTTGATTTGTCGACCTTGGGTTTGTCAGCCTCAGCAGCCAGCAGCTGTCTGAGTGAAGAGAAGCCTCCAGCCCCAGGGGGCTGGGAGCAAGAGGCAGAGCTGAAACCCAAGGTCGGGGGCCTTCACCCAGCCCCTAGAGCTGGCATTTTGAACTCGGACCTTCTAGCCTCCAAAACTGTGAGAGAATAAACCCCTGTTTGATCCATGCATGAGTGGGATGCCTGTGAGAGCAGCACCACAGGGCTGAGAGGGCATCTATGCCCACAGCATGCTCCCTGGCCTCCCAGGCCAGACGTGGCCAGAGCCCCCCTCAGAAGGGGACTCAGAGAAGTTTCAGGGAAAGCATTCGGGGACCAGGCTCCACTTGGGAGCACGCCACATGAGGGGTGCTCCTAGGTGGCCCAGCCAGCACCCTCCTCCCAGACAGAGTCTCAGAAACATTCTCAAGAGATACTCATGACAGCCATGATTCATGCAACACCATGGCCAGGCTGGGATACCTCCCACAACCATGACTGACCGGGCGACCATCGGCGGGCACTTAGAAACATGTTCAAAAGGTGTTATCATACAGCCGGGCCCCACACAGGGCCAGGGACCTGGGGCGTCTCCCTCCCCACAGAGGGAGACTTAGCAACATTTTCAGAAGGCACAACCGGTCAGCTGTCCTCATGCAGGACCACATCTGGGCCGGGGATTCCCTCCTTCTGCCTTGATTGCTGGCCCGACTGGAAATATTTCCAAGGGACAGGTATGACAAGTGGTCCATACAGACCTACTCACAAGGACATGGAGACGGTCTTCAGCCTCCAGAAATGTCCAGAGCACGGCCTGGCCTGGTCGGGGGACTTGAAAATGTTTTCA
>NW_006922118.1:481257-485215 GCF_000298275.1 Orycteropus afer afer | reverse complement strand
CCCAGGCCTCGCCACGTCGCGTGGCCACCTGGCAGGACCCAATTGGAAGACTCCAGTTAGCGCAGCTCAGGGCGGCGTCCGGCCCAAAGCAGGCCGCCCCAGTCCATCCTGAGCACTGTTCATCCAACGGGACTCTGCATTCCACGTCCTGCCCGCGGCTGGTCCTGGGCCAGCCAGCCCCCAGACCTGGAGGCTGCCCCGGCTGCAGGCAGGGGGACCGCCCCTTGCGCCGCGCCCGTCCTGGTGTCCGGGACACCCCCCCACCTCCCCTGGGGGCGTGTCCTCCGACTCGCAGGGCGTGGAGGCCGAGGGTCCACGTACCCCATTGGCCCCTGCCCCAGCCAGCCGGCCAATCACCACCTGGCTCCCTATCTGCCCTAACAGCCCCGCCTCCCCACCGTGCAGCCTCGCCCCAGACGGGCCCAAACCCAGCGCCTGTGTCCTCGCGACACTGGAGACCCTCCCTGGCTGTGGGGGGGTGGGGCTTGCCTTTGCTTCCAGCAACTGGTTCCGCAGTCACATCAACGCGGACCCACCAGCTGGGTCAGCAGGGGGCACAGCCTCACCCAGAGCCACGGAGCAGGGGGTGCAGGCCTGGGGCCAGCCACCTTGCCCCCGCTGTCCCCTTGGTGTCCTCACGGTGGCCAGAGGACAAGAGCTCGGCCCTCACTTCCTGTGCGCATCGCTGAGAGCCCCACCCTGTCTCTCATCATGACTCCTGTCAGGCTGCACCCCCAGAGGGCTCTCCCCGTGACCCAGACATCCCCCAGAGCACCTGGGTCAGGGTCACTGCACCCTGCGCGAGGCCAAGGGCGGTGTCTTTGGATCAAGGGTCCGCTGCACCCAGCGCCACGCCCCAGACAAACCCAGAGCTCAGGGTCAGAGCGACCCACACCCAGGACCCCAGCCCAGCTGCGGCCCCACCTGAGCCAGGCCGGCCTGGCAGTGGGACCGGGACAATCTCAGGTCCAGGCTGGAGGCTGAGGGCACAGCCACCTGCCCAGCCAACCCCACAGCACGTTACTCACACAGACGCCTGATGGAATTCGTTCCCAGACACACACATATGACGCCCTGGGCCCAAGCAGGACAGTTCCTGTCCTCTCTGTGCTGGAGTCAAGGTCTTCTCACAGCCCCCCTTTTCTGCTGTGGTCCCAGCGCTGCGCGGCCAGGTCCCCAAGTGAGAAAGCTTTCTGGAGCCACCCTGCGGCCGAGCCCAAGGGTGAGCCATGAATTAATTTCTCTTTCAGCAACAGAGAAACAGTTTTTGGGAGGTAGGGACAGATAATAAGGAAGCTGCCAGGCCGCATTCCCTTGTAAATTAGCTCACCTCTACTGACAGGGAGCCCTGGTGGCATAATGCCTAAGGCACTTGACCGCTAACCAGGAGGCAACCCACCAGCCACTCCTCGGAAGGTTGGGCAATCTACTTCCGTCGTGATACCACCTTGGAAATCCCAGGAGGGCTCATTATGAGTCGGAATCCACCCAAAGATGGTGAGGTTTTATTTTTATTTTTAGTATTATTATTATTTTTATACTGATAGTGAGGTAGGGACAGATGCAAGGAAAAGAAGTTGCGTCACATTCTTTTGTAGATAAATCACCCCTACTTATAGCAATGGGAAAAACTGCAATTACAAAAGTGTGCCATCAAAAAAAAAAGAAGGTGGGGACCGGGTTTGCTGGTCAATAGAGCCTGGTGTAACCACTGAGACTATGGCCCCTAGCTGCCCTTCGGGTCTGGAATTGAACCCACACCTGTGGTTTCCAGCGAAACAAAGTACAGGCATGTGAGTTAAACATTTACCTCAAGTAGACACACGCCCTGGAGAGAACAATCATGGGAGAAGGAAGGGCTGCTTATGCACAAGGAGACAGCTCAGGGTGCAGAAGACTATGAAGGGATGGACACTGGGAGGAGGTAACTATGGGGAGGAAGTGGGAGGGGAGCTGCTGCATTGTAAATTTTGGTCAATGACATGAGACAAAGTATATGTGAACTGCTGTATGAAAAGTGAATTTACTCTGTAAATCTTCACCCAAATCCTAATAAAAAAAAATTAAAAAAAATAATAAAATTAAAAAGAAGTGTGCCATCGCCAGACCGCTGGTTGCAGGTCCGGGGGTGTCAACACGGAGGGTCCCTGAGGGAACCCCTACTGATCTGTAGGTAAGCAATCAATCCGGAGGGCCAGAACATCCAAAGCTAGGCAACCCACTAACTGTCTCGCTTCCTCGGTCTGTTCCCTGTAACTGCTGTCAACCAGCTGGGAACGGTTGGCAGTCCAGCCAGGGTGGTGTATATGTTTGGCTGCTGGCCCCCCCCTCCCCCCAGGACAGCCTCTGCAGTTTCATTAAAAGCTTGCTCTCTACAAACCACCTGTCTCTAGGAGCAATTCTGTCTGGCCAGCGGACAAGAACCCATTTGGGTTTTGCGGGGTCCACCTCCTGTAACATTTGGAAGTTCTGGGAGCAGGAGTCCCCGCAGCGTCATTGCAGACCGAAGCAGCACAGGACCAGAGACACACGGAGACACGCCAACACTCGCACAGGCCCTTGGTCGCTGCAGGCCTGTCTGGGAGGAGCGCAACGCCAGTGTCCACGCGCACCTGCGTGGGGAACGCCCAGGTGGCCGGCACACACATGCGCGCGCACACACACACACACACACACACACTCGCACGCGCGCACACGAACGCCCTCGCGGGCCCCCTCAGCGACCCGCGCCCCCTCGCGGACGGGCCCCACGTGCCCAGCGCCCCCGCGCACGGAGGCGGCGCGCGCCACCCCGCCCAGACAGCAGCAGTTCATGCAGAGCGTGTTGCAGTGGGACCAGACGACGTGCAGGCACCGAGGTCTCGCAGCGGATGCTGATCGCTGGGGGCGCCCACGCGCGGCCACCTGGGCTCCCCGTCCAGCATCTCACAGGCCCCGGTGAAGCAGTGCGGGCAACGGCGGTCCAGGGCGCCGGGGAGCGAGCTGCAGCCGGTGGGCTCCGGGGTGGGCTCGGGGCTCCTTCCCCCAGGAGCTGGGATGCTGACAAGTTTCCACTTCCGGGCCTGGAGGAGTGGGCGCTGGCTGCAGACTGCGCATGCGCGCCACATGTCTGCGGGTCAAATGACGCGCGGGCTGGCGGAGGGGCGGGAGGGCCTGAGAAGGCGGGCTCCTGCGAGCTCCGGGCTGTGCCTGGTGGCGGGTCCCAGGCTGTGCACTGCACCGCCCTCCTAAGAGAAAGTTTGGAGGCTCGCACTCCCAGAGGCCCCTCGGGAGCCCGGCCTGGTGATCTACTTCTAAAAGTGACAGCCTTGAAAACGCTAGGGGACACAGTTCTCCTTGCACACACGCGGTCGCCTTGAGTTGCAATGGACTGAACATTAACCTCGCTGAGGAAGCTGCTAGTGTCTGGAGCGGGGAGCTGTTGTTAGGCAACGAGATGCAGCAAAGCCCTCACAACAGAGCCCCCTCCTTCCCGCGTCTGACCACTGCTGATGGGTGCTGGTCTACCACGCCTCAACCACGGGCCACCTAGATCACGTCCCATCACTTTGCAAAGTAGGATTGGCTATGGGGAAATTTTATTACACCACCCATCCAGCATGCGTTTATGTGCGTGTTTGTTTAGCTCTGCCACCAATGACAGTTGTTGTTTTTATTGACTCCAGATGTTTTCTGTGCAGCAGTCAGTCTGCTTCTCGGAATTGGGCGCATTCATCCACCTTTGAAGTTTGCCCTGGGTCAGCACCGAGGTCTGTGGCGTCCCTGAGAGGCACCTCTAGGTATCTGGATTCCGGGACGGACGGGCAATGAATAAACCTCATAAGGAAAATGACCTGGTGGAGTTAAGAAATCTTCTCTGTAGTGGGAGGGGAGCTGCTGCATTGTAAATTTTGGTCAATGACATGAGACAAAGTATATGTGAACTGCTGTATGAAAAGTGAATTTACTCTGTAAATCT
>NW_006922118.1:478511-481157 GCF_000298275.1 Orycteropus afer afer | reverse complement strand
GGAGCTGCTGCATTGTAAATTTTGGTCAATGACATGAGACAAAGTATATGTGAACTGCTGTATGAAAAGTGAATTTACTCTGTAAATCTTCACCTAAATCCTAATTAAAAAAAAAAAAAGAAATCTTCTCTGAGATGCTCTGTTTCTGTACTCAAACATCCACACTCATGGCATTTATCTTTCAGTGCGACTGTGGCTGGCAGATACTTGGGGTTTTCTGCAAAAGAGCCTGGATACTAATTCTGTGGCCCAGTCCTCAGGGCCAGTGGAGAGCCCCACCCCTAGTCAGCCATCTGTTTCCATCACTTCCTTACCACACTCTGCTAAACCCAGTCCAATACAAGCCCAAGCCACCAACCAGAGTCAACTCAGATTCACGGCTGTTATTCAAAGGTATCAACTCTTCTTCGATCTTCCTTATGCATTGTCCACCTCTCACAGGCATGTTGTTGTGGTGGTTAGGTGCCCTCAAGTCGGCTCCAACTCATAGCAACCGTATGCACAACAGAACAAAACCCTGCCCGGCCCTGCCCCAGCCCCACAATCCTTGCCAGACCTGAGCCCATCGTTGCAGCCACTGTGTCAGTCCATCTCATTGAGGGCCTTCCCCTTTTTCGCTGACCCTCCACTTTACCAAGCATGACATCCTTCTCCAGGGAATGGTCCGTTCTGACAACAGGACCAAAGTCGGTGAGACCAAGTCTGGCCATTCTCGCTTCCAAGGAGCCTTCCGGCTGCACTTCCTCCAGGACAGTTCTTTTCGCAGTCCATGATACTTTTAGCATTCTTTACCAGCGCCACAACTCCAAAGCATCAACTCTTCTTCGGTCTTCCTTATTCACTGTCCAGCTCTCACATGCATACGAGGCGACTGAAAATACCGCGGCTCGTGTCAGTCTCACCTTAGTCCTCAAGGCACCATCATCCCCGCAGTTGTTGCGTGTTTGACCCCATTGTTGCAGCCGCGGTGCCGATCCATCCTGCTGAGTGTTTCACTCTTCTCTGGTGACCCTCTCTCTCACTGAGCATGATGTCCTTCTCCAGAGCCTGGTCCTTCCTGATAA
This sequence comes from Orycteropus afer afer, assembly GCF_000298275.1. Taxonomy (NCBI): domain Eukaryota; kingdom Metazoa; phylum Chordata; class Mammalia; order Tubulidentata; family Orycteropodidae; genus Orycteropus; species Orycteropus afer. The sequence continues at coordinate 480,093 of NW_006922118.1, read as the reverse complement.
CATGTCCAACGTACGTGAGTCGAAGTCTTGGCATCTGCCCTTCTGAGATCACTCTGGCCGACTTCTTCCAAGACAGATCTGATTGTTCTTCTGCCCATCCACGGTGCATTCAGTGTCCTTCACCAACACAAGTCAGGTAAAGAAAAGGGACATTCTGTCCTTTCACCGTCAATGGTCTCAGGAGTCTTGCAAAGAACAGCAAAGGCCAATAGTTCGGGTGGCACAGTGCGTAAGGCATCTGACTGATAACCAGAAGATCAGTGGTTCAAACCCACCAGCTGCTGTGCAGAGTGAAGATGGTGCAATCGACTTCTGTAAAGATTTACTGAGTCAGAAATCCAAGGGGGGTCCTGTCAGTTAGAACTGATTCAATGGCAGTGGGTTTGGTATGGATAGGTTTTTACTTATTCAGTCCCCACAGATGACACTAGATCTGTGGGTGTGGTCTAGTGCCTTCCTGTGACTGGGAAAGATGCTCCTGTACTTGTTATTTACAAATGCTTCCCTGAAGCCCAGTCTTCAACCAGACACTGTGACTGCAACGGCTCATGAAACCTTTCCATCCTTCGTTCGTACTGTCCACACAGGTTCAGTCAGACCACTGGAACCTGCAACTATTGGATTATATTTGATCTGCAAAGACTGGCAGTTGCTTCGTAAAATGTGAACACTACACAAATGGAGTCCAGATACATGCTTTGCAGGATTGGAAGACAGAAGGCTGTGCTTATAAAAGAGAGGTTCCGAGGAGACTTGTGATCAAACTGTCCTGGGGTCTTGACTGTGGGGGTGGTGTCAGGAATCAACCCACTAAACCAAACCCACTGCCATACAGTCCATTCGGACTTACAGTGACCTCCATAGGACTCCCAAGGCTGTCAATCTTTACAGAAGCAAAGCCCAAACCACACCCACTGCCTGGAGTCCATTCTGACTCACAGCGCCCCTAGAGGACAGAGTGGAACTGCACCACAGGGTCTCCAAGGCTGTCAATCTTCACAGAAGCAAAGCCCAAACTCCACCCACTACCGTGGAGTCTATTCAGACCCACAGCGCCCCTAGAGGACACAGTGGAACTGCACCACAGGGTCTACAAGGCTGTCAATCTTCACGGAAGCAAAGCCCAAACCACACCCACTAGAAGCAAAGCTCAAACCACACACTGACCATTGAGTCGATTCTGACTCACAGCACCCCTAGAGAACAGAGTGGAACTGCACCAAAGTGTCTCCAAGGCTGTTAGTCTTCACAGAAGCGAAGTCCAAACCACACCCACTGCCCTGGAGTCGATTCTGACCCACAGCGCCCCTAGAGGACAGAGTGGAACTGCCCCACAGGGTCTGCAAGGCTGTCAGTCTTCACAGAAGCAAAGCCCAAACCACACCCACTGCCTGGAGTCCATTCTGACCCAAAGCGCCCCTAGAGGACAGAGTGGAACTGCCCCACAGGGTCTCCAAGGCTGTCAATCTTCACAGAAGCAAAGCCCAAACCACACCCACTGCCATGGAGTCCATTCTGACCCACAGCGCCCCTAGAGGACAGAGTGGAACTGCCCACAGGGTCTCCAAGGCTGTCAGTCTTC
>NW_006922118.1:474425-478381 GCF_000298275.1 Orycteropus afer afer | reverse complement strand
CCCACAGGGTCTCCAAGGCTGTCAGTCTTCACAGAAGCAAAGCCCAAACCACACCCACTGTCTGGAGGGGATTCCAACTCACAGCGCCCCTAGAGGACAGAGTGGAACTGCACCACAGGGTTTCCTAGGCTGTCAGTCTTTATGAAAACCAAGTGCATCATCTTTCTCCACTAGACCCTAGGCAACCGCTAACTTACTTTCTGTCTGTATTCGATTAACGTGGAGTCCTGAGTGCTGTAAACGGTTTACGCACTTGGCTCCTAACCACAAGACTGGTGGTCGCAGCTCACCCAGCACCACCTTCAAGACACCTCGGTGATCTGCTTCACTGCGGGCAATGGGGGGAAGGCTCTGCCCTGGTCGCATTCATTCCTCTTTATGGGTAAGTCATAGCCCCCTGAGCACCTGAGGAGGCCCCGGGCGGTGCCAACGAGAGTTAACACTCAGAAGATGACTGAAAGGCTGCAGGTTCAAGGCCACCCAGGGGTGCCTAGGAAGACAGGCGTAGCCCTCTCCTGAAAAATCAGCCGTTGACACCCCGTGGAGCACAGTCCTGATCTGAGACGGGTTAGTGCAAAACGCCACACCGACCGTCGGCCAGAAATTAAGGGAAGAGAGTTACTGAGGGAATAAAATCATTTGAAATGGGGAGACACTTACAGCCATCCATGTCAGATGGTAAAATGTTTTCAGCTGCAGGGAGAACAGTTAAGGCATTAAAAGGAGCCGTGTTCCCAGGCAGGTAGAGGTGGAGGAGGAAACAGGTGAAGAGCTACCAAGTTCAACGTCAGCAGGAAGTCTGTCCGTTACACCCTGAGGGTTGTTTAAAGCAGCATTCACGCAGGAGTTAACTCTTCTGTCCTACCTGAAGTCGGTGTCCTTTTCTTAGTTACAGATTGACAAAGAACTAGCAGACATACAGTGGGAAATCCCAGTGAGGGAAAAAGTCCTTGATGGGTCCCTGGGTCACCTACAGACTTCCAAGTTCTAACTTTATTGACCTTGGCGATCAGTTGTATTTTTCAACTTCCTGCTTCACATTCTTCAGTACAGATCACCATGCCTCAACAAAAAGAAAACTCAGGTCCAGTGAGTAACGCTGCCGCTAGGTCAGAAATCCTGCCTTCTGTTATTTAAACAGTAAAACTGACAAAAAGACGGAAGGTTTCTTAAGCAGACATTCACAATGGAGTATAATTTAGGTCTCATGTCACCCAATTCAGATACGGGACCTCTGTGTTTAAAGATTCACGGCCACACACACTTGGGGTTACAAGGAGCTGGGGTCAAGTCCAGGTGCACTGTTTTTTCATTGTTGTTGTCAGCTTTATTCATTGATCTAGCAACACGCGGGGTCACCGTGACTCAGGACTGGTTTGGTTTTGGGATCCCTGCAGATGCAAACAGTGCTGAGCTGGCTGCTAATTCCAAGGTGGGAGGTTCAAGTCTAATTAGAGGGGCCTCACAAGGACCTGGTGGTCTCCTTCCAGAAAAGTCAGCCATGGAGCACAGTTCTATTCTGACACACGTGGGACACCGTGGGTCAGAGTCGACTGGCAGGAACTGTGCTGCTCTGTCCTCTGCTGGTGGACACTTGGGTGGTTCCTTTTTCATAGCTGAGTAATACTCCATTGTGCGGATGGACCCCGTTGTGTTTAGTCATCCTCTGCGGATGGACACTTGGGGTGTTTCCACATCTTAGATACTGCGTTAGTGCTGAAGTGAACATTAACAGGTCCACGTAGGGGCAGCCAGAGCCCACTAAAGTGTCCCCTGTGCATAGAGGCCCCCAGTTTGGGTATTTGGAATCTCTCTCTAGACTCCACAGACCGGAAGCACTGTCAGCTGCTCAGGAGGCCGCTTCTGGGCCAGTGAGAGAGAGCATGAGAGGGCTGGAGAGACGGAGGCAGAGGGAGAGAGGGAGGAAGGGGGAGAGAGTAAACAGAGAGATAGACAGACAGAGACAGGGATGGACAGAGTATGTGGGAGAGCGCACCCACGTGCTTGCGAGCTTACAGACCAGCACTGGGGGCCCAGAGAGACTCCCCCCAACACACATGCCCTACGGCCCCTCTCTCCACTGGATTGAATACTGAGGTTTGTGAATCTGGGTTTCAGGGGCGCTCTAAGTAGATAATCCCAGCTGGTGTGTTGGGGAGGGAACGTTCCCGCCCTCTGACCACTGGAGAAGGCTGTCCAACCGGTGAAACCAGTTGCAAACCACCCAACCATCAGGAAAAAAGGTAACCCTGGGAGGCCACCTGAGGCCACCACACAGCTCAAAAAAAAAAAAAGGCCAAACCCACCACGGAGTAGACTCATAGCGACACCTCCTTGGGTTTCGGAGGCAGTATCACTACGGAAGTGGATTGCCCAACCTTCCTTCCTTGGAGTGGCTGGTGGGTTTGAACCGCCAGCCTTCTGCTCAGCAGTCAAGTGCCTTAGGCACGGCGCCACCACAAAGCTGGCAATGCACTTACGGGGTCCACAGTTAAAGTTCAGACCTGGCGTAGGGGTGGGGCCTGAGATAATCAGAGCCTTGGGGTGCAGCTGTAAGTCAGCGCTCCTGCCCCCCCCCAGGAGGGTGCTGGGGGGAGGGGGAGGGAGGTGAGCGAGGGGTGGGGGAGGGCTCACCTTGAACACAGTTTGGTGCTCACTGAGAGGGTGGGGGTTCAAGTCCACCAGAGGTGCCTCGGAAAAGCGGCCTGCAATCTATTTCTGAACATGCAGCCACGGAGAACCCCAGGGAGCCTAGTTCTACTCTGGTCGACTCAAGGGCAGCTAGTGGGTGACGCTCCCCGGGTCCCCACTCACAGGCCCGGCCCGCGGGGGGGTCCCCGTCCTCATCGCAGGGGGTCCCCGTCCTCATCGCAGGGGGTCCCCGTCCTCATCGCAGGAGCAGAAGGGGAAGGCCCCGCAGCAGGGCTGCAGCCAGGGCCGCCACACGATGTTGCCCACCGAGAACTGCGGGGGCACAGGGCTCAGGGTTCGCCGGTGCACCTCCACCGCCTCAGCCACCCTGGCCACCACGGAGCCATGCAGGGGCTCCGAGCTGGGGGACAGGGGGCGTGCCTCGGAGGGATCTCCAGAGAGATCGAAGAGCAGGGGCGGGTTGTGGTGCGCCACGCCTGCCCCCGAGCACGGGCACACCCCGCGGCCGTAGCAAGCGCCGGCGCCCTCGGGGTGGAACTGGGGAGTCGCGTAGTGGACCTTCCACACTCTTCCCCCTGCGTGGAAACAAGGAGGGGGTCAGAGGGGCAGGAATGCCGTCAGTCACACTTGTAAGGACCCCTGTGCAAAGGGGACATGCACCGGTCCCAGCACGTCTGAGCCTCCCACCACTGCTAGACCAGACACACCACAAGGGGGTGGCTTTCAGGAACAGAAGTGTATTTTCTCACAGCTCCGGAGGCTGGCAGCCTGAATTCAGGGGCCGGCTCTGGGGGAAGGTTCTGGTCTCCTTTCAGGGTCCATCCTTAGGTTCCATGATGTTGGGTGCACCTTCCCCTCTGTCTGTAATTGCTGAATCTGTGGTTTCATCCCAACTAAGATTGACTTAAGGCACACCCTCTATGAATATTGATTTATTAACACAACAAAGAAAATCTGTTCCCAAATGGGAGCAAAACCGCCTGTTGCTATAGACTCAGTTCTAACTCCTAGCAACCCCACGTGACACAGAAGAACTGCCCCACAGGGTCTCCAAGGCTGTCAGTCTTTAGGGAGATCAAGCGCAAACCAAACCCACTACTGTGGAGTGCATTCCAACTCAATAGCACCCCTAGAGGACAGAGTGGAACTGCCCCACAGGGTCTCCAAGGCTGTCAATCCTCACAGAAGCAAAGCCCAGACCACACCCACTGCCTGGAGTCCATTCTGACTCACAGCGCCCCTAGAGGACAGAGTGGAACTGCCCACAGGGTCTCCAAGGCTGTCAATCTTCACAGAAGCAAAGC
>NW_006922118.1:472000-473765 GCF_000298275.1 Orycteropus afer afer | reverse complement strand
ACTCTGAGGTGGGCTGTGGGCACAGAGAGGTGGAGGGACTCACCCCAAAGTGAGCTCCCTTCTGGTGTCAGACGCCCGAGTGCCTTTGTGGAAGCTGTGGTTCAGAGAACCCACGCACAATGGACCGGAACGCCACCTGGTTCTGCCCCAGGCCCCCGACTGGCTGCACACGGGACCCTGGCCGTGCACAGAGGCCTTTCCTTTCTCCCCGTTGGGTAACCTTCAGCCCTAACTTCCCAGACCTTTCTCCCTTGTCCCTCTGAGTCTCGCAGTTCCACTGAGATCTGCTCAGCTCCACGCTGTTGTGGGGCACCACCAAGTCAACTCCAATCCCGACTGACCCTATGTGATAGGGCTGAACCTCCCAGAGGGCTTCTGTGATGGTTCTGTTTGTGTGTCAACCTGGCTGGGCCTGGCTGAGTGGCTGGGCAGCTGGTGGTAGCTATTCCCCATGATGAGACGGGCAATCAACTCCATGGTGGGATCTACCACAAGCAGTTGAGTAGCTGCCTTTGGGATGTGGTCTGCTTCCCGTATATAAGGAGAAGCTTGGGAATGGTCTCTAGCCTGTGGCACTCACTGCATTTAGCTGTGTTGTTGCTCAAGCAGCCTGCCATGCCCTGCTGACCTGGGGACTTACAATGGACTTAATGGCCGCCGTGTGGTTTGGTCACATCGGGACTGTGCCTTTTTCCTTGTCAACCTTGGGCTTCTCAGCCTCAGCAGCCATCTGAGTGAAGAAACGCCTCTAGCTCCAGTGGGCCGGGAGCAGGAGGCAGAGCTGGACCCCGAGGTTGAGGGGCTTTTACACAGCACCTAGAACCCGGCACACTGCACTTGGACTTAAAGCCTCCAAATTGTAAGAATAAACTCCTGTTTGTTAAGGCCATCCCGTTTGTGGTATATTCCTGTCAGAGCGGCCCTAGGGAACCAGGACAGCTTCCTAGGTTGAAATCTTCACGGGAACAGATTGCTGCGTCTTTCTCCCACTCAGTCACTGGCTGGATCTGCATGTCACCTTTGGGTTAGCAGCCAGGAGCTGAATGATCTCATAACCAGGACTCCCAAAAACTTACAAGCCTCCACTGACAGAGGGTGGGGGCTACGCATTAAGTGCACTGGCTGGAAAAGGAAGCCAGGTGTCCTGCATGGAGGTGGCAATCCTCCCTTTAACACCCTGTTTTAAAATTACTCTAAGTATTCCTTACAGAAATGGAAATAAATGTGATCTGTTCAATAGCACATGGGCAAAGGGTTAGCTCCACCTTCAAACTCCTGGTCTAGATGAGTTAACAGGTCATAAAGCCAATGAGGCTTACACCTACGTGTACGTGTGTGTGTGTGTGTATGCATAGACATATATACACACACATAGACATATATACATGGCTCTGTGGGTATATACATACATATGACTGCTTCTCTGAAAATCCTTGACTGATACAATGGCCCAGCCCCAGGCTCCACCCTCTTTGAGTCCAGGAAAAGACCCTTTTCAGCTCTACCCTTGGACACACGGGATCCACGCTGACCGTGGCGGGCAGGGGCGCATACTCACTGTCTCTTTGGTGCCACCGAGCGGCGTGGAGGTGCTTGCCACAGTAATGAAACAGGAACTCATGGGCTGAGTGCTGGACAGACCCCTGGAGCAAAGGCAGCAGACTGTGGCCATCAATCACCCTGATGTGGGGAGAGACCAGGAAGGGTCAGACCACGTCCTCTCAGTCTGCCTTTTGCAGGTTGGAACGAAACACCAAGGCTGGGA
>NW_006922118.1:467860-471716 GCF_000298275.1 Orycteropus afer afer | reverse complement strand
CCAAGGCTGTCAATCTTCACAGAAGCAAAGCCCAAACCACACCCACTGCTGTGGAGTCCATTCTGCCTCCCAGTGCCCCATAGACTTTCCAAGGCTGTAACCTTTAAGGGCACAGGTCACCATGTCTTTTCTCCTGTGGAGTCTCTGGGTGGGTCTGAATGCCGAGCTTTCGTTAGCAGCCCTGTGCAAACCATTTGCACCATTCAGGGACCCTTGGATGCTAACACCCATCCCAAAATGGCAGCTGAATTGCACAGCCCCATTTTCTTGTCTGCTCTTCTTTTTGTGGTGATTAAAACATGATCAATTCCAAGACACATCGTTACAAGGTGCCAGTTGGGAAGGCCAGGATGGGAGGGTGATCTAAAGCTCTTTTCTTCTAAACACCTGAAAACTTAAGCAGCTCCTGGGAGATACAAACTCTACACACTCTGAGCTGCTCCTCCAAAGGGAGGAGGTTCGAGTCTGACCAGAAGTGCCTCACAAGAAAGGCCTGGCTATCCAATTCAAAAATCAAACTAACAAAAACCATGAGGACCACAGCTCTAGTCTGGCACACACACATGGGGGCGCTGTGAGTCAGAGTTACCCTGATGGCAACTAGCTGGTTATGGATATTATAAATTACACTGTTGTCCATTTTGAAGAAGTGAGAATTTTTAAAATATTCTCACGTTGCTGCATTTTCCTCAAATGTGTAAAATTCGAAGGATGCCTCTCAGAGACCAGGGAGCTGGTGGTCCCGTCCCGCACGTACCTGTCCTGGGGCACCTGACCGCCTGCCAGCTGGACCACAGTAGGGAAGATGTCCATCAGGCTGGTAGGTTCATCAATGACGCGGCCGGCGGGCAGCACCCCAGGCCATCGGAAGATTCCAGGGACACGGATACCCCCTTCCCAGCCACCCATGCCTTTGCCTCCTGTAAGTAAACCACATGGAGAGGAATTGCCGGTGGTTCGGCAGAAGCAGACACACGCCAGGTGTATCTGAATGTGAGTGTATACACCTCACCCCCACCGCCAGACAGACAGACATGCTCACTGCGGAAGATGCTTTTCCAGAAATGGCCACAGGGATATTTTAGGGGCCATGTCCTAGTCAGGACTCCTCCAAACTGGAACCTAAAGGTTGGTGGTTTGAACCCACCAGCCACTTGGGGAGAAAGATGAGGTAGTCTGCTTCCATGAAGACTGACAGCCTCGGAGACCCTGTGGGCAGTTCCACTCTGTCCTCTAGGGGCGCTGTGGGTCGGAATCCACTCCATGCAGTGGATGTGGTGTTGGTATTTTGCCTTGCATTCAGACTAATATTCATTTTAACATTACTTTATAAAAAGTTTGTCCATTTTCCTCTCTTGCTAAATTGTGAACCCATATGGGGAGATGTGTCTTCTCTTTTCCTAAGATCTAAGCAGAACTTGGTCTACAGTAGCCTCAAAATAACCCCTTGTCTTGATTCTGACTCACAGTCTATGGTGCAGTTGGGTGCCACAAGTTGATTCTGAATCATAATGACCCCATGTGACACAGTGGAACCGCCCCACAGGGTCTCCAAGGCTGTCAGACTTCACAGAAGCAAAACCCAAAACAAACTCCCTGCCCTGGAGTCCATTCTGACCCACAGTGCCCCTAGAGGACAGAGTGGAACTGCCCCACAGGGTCTCCAAGGCTGTCAGTCTTCACAGAAGAAACTGCCTTCATCCTTCTCCTATGGAGTGGCTGGTGGGTTATAACCTACCTTTTGTTTAGCAGCTGAGCACTTAACCACTGCACCACCTGAGCTGAGCCAGGAGAGATGACAGCCTTGGAAATCCTATGGGCAGCTCTACGCACATGTGGGGTTGCCGTGAGTCAGAACTGATTCAACAGGGCCCACCAAAAGCAACAGGTACACTCGTGTTGAAATACCCGCAGTGACTAAATATATAGATAACAAGGAGCTGCTTTCTGCCACGTTTTTAACAGAGAATGAATTTCCCAGACGTGGTGATTAATAAGGGGGGTCCCCAGGTGGGAGTTGGCACTTAAGTACGAACCCACAGGTTGACGGGTCTAACCACCCAGCAGCTCAGCCTAAGAAGGGCCTGGCCCTCTGCCCACACAGCAGCCAGCCTAGCAAACCCCACAGGGCAGCAGTGCCCTGTCACACGGGGTCACCCGGAGTCGGGAGTGGCTGGCTGGCAAACAGTCTCAACTCTCCACCTAAAACGGGAGCCCTATTAGGCAACGGAAGGTGCTCTGGTGGCATAGTGCCTCAGGCATTTGACTGCTCACCAGAAGGTTGGTGGTTCCAACCCACCAGCCACTCCTCAGAAGGAAGACTGGGCAATCTGCTTCCGTAAAGATTTACCGCCTCGGAAACCCAAAGGGGGTTGCTATGAGTTGGTGGCAGTGAATTTGGTTTGGTTTTAGGTCAAGGAGTGGATCTGTCCCTAGACTGTGGCAGAACCCAGTCCACAGTAGGAGCTTCCTAAGCATTTTTTAGATGAGCAACCTGTTTCCCTTCCACGTGCTCTCCCCCCTTTGCTGGTGGCGGTCACTGATGGGTCCCCGTCTGTCCCCCCGGCCCCCGCCTGCGGGTCTCACCTCTGTAGACCCCATTCCACCCGCCCAGCTGTTGGTGTCCATCTCTGGCCTCGAGATGTCCTCCGTGGTCAGAGGTGAAATACACGAACGTCGAGTTCTGCAAACCGTTTTCTTCAATCGTTTTAAGAATTTCACCTTCACCGAAAACAACATGAGAAAAGGAAAGAAAAATATCAGGACAGTGTAACGAAAACAGAAACCAGCTGAATCAGCACCCCCAATAACAGGCGAACCCCTCACCAGGCCGGGCCCCCAATGGCAGGCCATTCCCCATAGCAGGCCAACTGAGTCAGCCCCCACAATAAAAGGCCACCCCCTGACCACAAGGTCAAATGAGTCAGAACTCCCCAGTACCAGGCCACCCCCATATCGGGCAGCTGAGTTATCACCCCCAACAGCAGGGGAGCCCAATGGCAGGCCAGTTCCCCAGTATCAGGCCACGCCCTCAACACCAGGGCAGCCCCCATACCAGGCCAGCTGAGTCAACACCCCCCAAAACAGGGCCACCCCAACACCACTAGGTCAACTGACTCAGTACTCCCCCAATACCAGGCCACCCCCCACACCAGGGCAGCTGGGTCATCACCCCCCAACAGCAGGTAAATCCCACAATGGCAGGCCACACCCCTAATATCAGCCAGACCCCCAACATCAGGCCAGTGCCCCCATACCAGGCTATCCCTGCAATAGCAGGCCAGATGAGTAGCACCCCCCAATAGCTGGCCAGGCCCCCCATAGCAGGCCAGCTGAGTCAACACCCCCAAAACAGGGCCACCCCAACACCACTAGGTCAACTGACTCAGTACTCCCCCAATAGCAGGCCAGCTGAGTCAGCAACCCCCCCACCAGTCCCCTCTTGGGGGGAAGTCATACCAAGCAAGAGGCGTCCCCCGGAGGCCCGCGTCATCACTGGGGTCAGTTACCAACGCGGTCGGTTATCACAACGTGCCCCCCCACAAAAAAAACCCCAGTCGCCATCCAGTTGATTCCATTTAACCCACACACCCCGGCCGCCACATGCGTCCGTCCGTCCGAGCAGAACCGGCCCGTGAGGTTTCTAGCTAGCAGTGATCCGAAGGACACCGGCACACCCTTCTTCCCAGGGACCTCTGGGGGCACTCGGACCGCCCACCTTCCACGTGCAGCCAACGACGCTCACCCCTCTACCACTCAGGGAGCCTCTGAGCCAGAAACCAAACCCAAACACCCTGCCGGGGCGTCCGCTCCAAGCCAGGGCGGCCCCCGTGTGTCAGGGCTGCGCTGTCCTTAG
>NW_006922118.1:462904-463900 GCF_000298275.1 Orycteropus afer afer | reverse complement strand
CCCCTAGAGGACAGAGTGGAACTGCACCACAGGGTCTCCAAGGCTGTCAATCTTTGCAGAATCGGACTGCCACCTCTTTCTCCAACAGAGTGGCTGGTGAGTTTCAACCGCCAAACTTTTAGTTGGCAGCCAAGTGCTTTAAGCACTGCACCACCACGGCCCTTCAGGACATCACATGGCTTTGCATTAGAGATGCCAGTCCTACATACCAATCCACAAAGACAAGATGAATTCTCCAAACGCATCTCCTCTGGGGTTTATGAAATCCCAACGATTTGTAAGTCAGGTGGTGGTGGCTCTGGGGTGGAACGCTCACCTCGCGTGTGGGAGACCGGGGTCCGACTCCCAGCCAGCGCACCTATGCCCAGCCCCCACTGCCTGTCCGCGGAGGCTTGTGTGCCGGTGGGATGCTGGGCAGTTTCAACAGACCTTCCAGACGGAGACAGCAGGAAGAAAGGCCTGCCGATCTCACACAAACCGGGGAGTGAAAAGCCAGGGGTTTGGGCCACAACCATTCACGGGGTGGTGCACGACGGGGCAGTATCTTGTTCAGTTCTGCACGGGGTCACCATGAGCCGGGGGCCGACCGGACAGCAGTCGCCAAGGGTAGCCCCACCAGAGGACGAATAACAAGTTGGATGTTCAGAGAAGCCCCCTGCGTCTCGGGGTTTAACCACTCCCATACCTTCCTATGAAGTCGACTGCCTCCTTCAGCGTTCGCAGGGTGGTCTTTTCCAAATCCATGGGCTGTGCAATGACGTCATGGTTCCTCATCAAGATGCAATTCCAACGACGCACAAACCCGAAGCTGGCGTACCAGGAGAGGAAAAACAGGGCGACGAGGCCGGCCAGGCCCCAGACGGCTGTCCAGGGGACGGAGTTGGAGCCCCAGGCCCTGGCGGCAGCGAGGGTCAGCACTGCCAGGGCCACGGCCTGCGTGTACAGCCAGAGCTGGGCCCGTGTGGCCGCGTCCACCTCCGCGGGCCAGCCCGGGTC
>NW_006922118.1:458204-462199 GCF_000298275.1 Orycteropus afer afer | reverse complement strand
TGGCACTTTGAACTTGGACTTAAAGCCTGCAAACTGTAAGAGAATAAACTCCTGTTTGTTCAAGGCATCCCGTTTGTGGTATATTCCTGTCAGAGCGGCACCAGGGAACCAGGACAGCCCGCTACGAATGGTCTTCCAAGAATCATTGGGTATTCAACGGACAACAAGAATTTCCCAACGGCAATGTTCGAAATAGAAAAGGCAGTAAGTGCTAATTGCTCTCGGTGATTCAATGGAGGGGTCACAGCCCATAAGGAGCTCTGGTGGCTTAGTGCATAAGGCGTTTGGCTGCTAACCAGGTCAGCCGTTCAAACCCACCAGCCGCTCCTCGGAAGGCAGGTGGGGTGATGTGCTCCCATAAATACTCCCAGCCTTGGAAGCCCACTGGGGGTCACTACGAGTAGCAATCAACTCGATGGCAGTGAGTTTGGGTTGTTGTTTTCTTACACCCCGTACAGTGATGTGATTACGGGCCCCGGCTGGACCCAAGCGGTGATGTTCTCAGTGGTGCACCAAGAGACGGGGCATCTGGTCCACCCAGGGAAGCCACGGAAGAAAGCGCTGGTGACGGACTTCTGAAACTCAGCCACTGAAAACCCCGCGGGGTCCCGTTCCACTGACACGCACAGGGGCGCCGGGAGTGGCCAGAGACCCGGCGGCAGCTGGTTTGGCTTCTGTGTGTGTGTGCGTGAGTGTGTGTGTGGGTACGGCTGTGTGTGAGTGTGTGCGGGCATGACTGTTTGAGTGTGTGTGTGGGTACGGCTATGTGTGAGTGTGTGGGGGCACGACTGTGTGAGAGTGTGTGTGAATGTGTGGGCACGACTGTGAGTGTGTGCGGGCACGACTGTGTGTGGGTTTGTGTGTGTGCACGGGTACAGCTGTGTGTGTGTGTGTGGGGGCCCGACTGTGTGTGAGTGAGTGTGTGTGTGGGCACGACTGTGTGTGTGTGTGGGCACAACTGTGTGAGTGTGTGTGTGGGGACGGCTATGTGTTGAGTGTGTGAGGGTGTGTGGGCAGGACTGTGTGTGTGTGTGGGTACGACTGTGTGTGTGAGAGTGTGTGTATGACTGTGTGTGTTTGAGTGTGAGTGTGTGTGGGTACGACTCTGTGTGAGTGAGTGTGTGTGGGTATGACTGTGTGTGTGACTGTGTACGACTGTGCATGTGTGTGTGGGGAGGTACGGCTGTGTGTGTGAGTCTGTGTGAGTGTGTGCGGGGACGGCTGTGAGTGAGTGAGTGTGTGTGGGTACGACTGTGTGTGTGTGAGAGTGAGTGTGTGTGGGTACGGCTGTGTGTGTGAGTGTGTGGGTACGACTGTGTGTGTGTGGGGAGGTACAACTGTGTATGTGTGAGTGTGTGTGTGGGTACGACTGTGTGTGTGTGAGTGAGTGTGTGTGGGTACGACTGTGTGAGTGTGTGTGTGTGTGAGTGTGTGTGGGGACGACTGGTGTGTGTCTGCGTGTGACTCCACGGGGAGAAGGTTCTGGAACCGTGTGCCCTGTGTCCCCCACCCTCCTCCCCACGTGCCCTTTTCCCCACGTGGATCCTGGTCCGTACCTTTCCCCTACAATAAACCACAGTGAGATCAGCTCTCTGCCAAGTTCCCTGAATTCCCCAGCAAATCACTGAACCTAGGGGTGGTCTTGGGGACCCCCAGCATGCCCTCCCTTACAATGAGGGGGCTTCCGACCTGCCTTGAGCCTGACATGTCCGGGTCAGCATGACTGTTAGCTTTGGGGGTTTCGGGTTGGTGGGTGGCCGTTTAGTCAAAGGACAGAAAACTGGTGGACAGACTTCTGTTAAACTGGGGCGGAGGGGACAGACAGACAAGAGAGAGATGGAGGTCTATCTCCCAAGACTGAATTAACAGTATCTCTTCAGTGACAACCGTAATAATAACCGTCAGGAACCACCCCCGAGGGACAGAGACCAATTCTGGGCTCAGAGGGACCCGGTGACTTCTTCCTCGAGGAGAACAGGCTCTGCCTGCCCCTGGCCTTGCGACCACGGAGAGGACCAACTGTCACACGTCACTCACCTACGAGGCCTGTCACGTAGCCCTGCTGCTGCAGGACTCTGGCAAACGTGGTCTCGTTCACGGGGAGGCCGCCTGAGCCCCCGTTCCACTGGAGTGCCCGGTACCCGTCGCTGGCATCCATGCCTGTGGGGCGGGGTGAGGGGAAAAGTCACTCTCCTTCCCCCCGAGGCAGCGGGGGGCACGTGGCAATGACTGGAGATGGGCACGTCTGCAGGGGGAAGGCAGGGGGGCTCCTGGCATCTGGGGGCTGGGAACCCAGGAGGCTGGTCAAGAACCCGCCGTGCAGGGGACGGCCCCACCGCAGAGCGTGCTGCCGAAACTCAGGCCAGAGGGCCAAGGCCGAGACATCCGGGCCCCAGCATGAGACACACTATCCATCTGTCGGTCTGTCTAATCTCCCACTGCATCTATCAGTCTGTCTATTATCCATCTATCCTTATCTATCCACCTCTCACGTCTCTTCGACCATCCACCCATCTACCTCCCTCCACACTATCCATCCATCCATCCAGTCATCTCTCAGGCCTATGCATGCAGCCATCACTCCCAGGGCGCAGTGCCTAAGGCATCTGACTGTTAACCAGAAGGCTGGCGGTTCAAACCCACCAGCCACTCCTCAGAAGGAAGGTTGGGCAATCTACTTCCATAGTGATACTGCCTCGGAAACCCAAGGAGGGGTCGCCAGGACTCAGGTCCTACTCGATAGCATGTAACAACATCCATCAAGACATCAATCCATTCATCTTTCATGCTTTTGTATCCATCTATCCATCCATCGAACCACCTACCCACACACCTATCCATCCATCCATCACACATATCCATCCTTCCATCTACTCATCAGTCACCCATCCATCCACCCACGTATCTATATACTGATCCATCATCCATCATATCTATCTGTCCATCCATCCATGCGTCTATCTGTCCATCCATCTATCCTTCCATCCATCTGTCCATCCATCCATTCATTCCTCTCTCATGCCTGTGTATGAGTACCCCTCTATTCATCCATCCAACCATCTACCTACCCATATGTCTATCCCCCATTCATCTATTAATCTATCAATCATGCCTATGTGTGCATCCATCCAGCAACCCATCCATCAATCCATCCATCTATCACACCTGTGTACCGATCCATCCACCTACTCATATATCTATCCATCATCTATCATATCTGTCCATCAATGCATAATACATCATCTGTCCATCCATTTATCCATCCATCCATCCCTCTAGCTACCTATTTATATATCCATCCATACATAAAAAAATCCAAACCAAACTCACCGTCATCGAATTGAATGTGACTAACAGCAACCCCCTTTGGGTTTCTGAGGCGGTAAATCTTTATGGAAGTAGATTGCTCAGTCTTCCTTCTGTGGAGTGACTGGTGGGTTTGAACTGCCAGCCTTCTGGTTAGCAGTCAATGCCTTAGGCAGTACACCACCAGAGCTCCTCCATCCATCCATCCATCCATCTATTATCTATCTAAGGGCATCCAGCTGCTAACTGAAAGGTTGATGGTTCAAACCCAACCAGCAGATCTGTGGAAGACTTGGTGAGGTGCTTCAGTAAGATTACAGCCAAGAAAAGACTAGAGGGGCACCTCTACTTTGTGACACAGGTCACTAAGAGTGGGACATCAGCTCATCACCATCTAACACCAACATTACCTAGCCATCAACGAGTCCTGCTGGCACAGTGCTTAAAGAGCTCGGCTGCCAATCAAAAGGGAAGTGGTTTGAATGCAACAGCTGCTCTTCATAAAAAGGAGGTGGTCAGCTTCTGTAAAGATGACAGCCTTGGAGACCCTGTGGGGCAAGTCCACTCTGTCCTCTAGGGGCGCTGTGAGTCAGAATGGACTCCATGACAGTGGGTGTGGTTTGGGCTTTGCTTCTGTGAAGATTGACAGCCTTGGAGACCCCGTGGGCAGTTCCACTCTGTCCTCTAGG
>NW_006922118.1:456017-458104 GCF_000298275.1 Orycteropus afer afer | reverse complement strand
CTGTGGGGCAGTTCCACTCTGTCCTCTAGGGGTGCTGTGGGTCAGAATGGACTCCAGGCAGTGGGTGTGGTTTGGGCTTTGCTTCTGGGAAGATTGACAGCCTTGGAGACCCTGTGGGCAGTTCCACTCTGTCCTCTAGGGGCGCTGTGGGTCAGAATGGACTCCACAGCAGTGGGTGTCGCTTGGGCTTTACTTCTGTGAAGACTGACAGCCTGGGGGGCAGTTCCAGTCTGTCCTCTAGGGGCGCTGTGGGTCAGAATCCACTCCAGGCAGTAGGTGTGGTTTGGACTTTGCTTCTGTGATGATTGACAGCCTTGGAGACTCTGTGGGGCAGTTCCACTCTGTCTTAGAGGGTTGCTATGAGTCGGAACTGACTTAATGACAGCAGGTTTGGTTCTCTGTCCCCTGACCATGTTACTCCATAGTTAGAGACACTGTGAGGTGAGAGGACACAGACAGTCCCGCCCCTCCGTTCCCAAGGACACACACCTGAGCGCAAGGAATGTCTCCCCGTCAGGAAAGCAGCTCGACTCGGGGTGCAGAGGGGTGCCGCCGCCAGGTGCTGCGTGAGCCTCACTCCTTCCCTGGCGAGTTGGTCGATATTTGGTGTCCTGGGGAAACCGCACGAACATCACTGTCGGGCACGGACCCCCAGATCCCACCAACCCAAACCTGAACCCCCTGCCATCGAGTGGATTCCGACTCACAGCAACCCCACGTGTGTCAGAGCCAAACTCTGCTGCACAGGGTTTTAATGGCTGAATTTTTTGGACGTAGATCACCAGCCCTTTCTTCTGAGGCACCTCCAACTTTTTAGTTTGCAGCTGAGAACTCTCACTGTTTGTAGGAGGCACGCCACTAACCGGGCACCAAAAGCCCAAACCAGAGGTGCTGTTGGTGACTCTCTTCTGACTCCTGGCTCCCCTGCGGGTGTCAGAGCACACCGTACTCCACAGGGTTTGCAGTGGGTGACTTTTTGGAAACTGATTGCCAGGACGTCCCTCTGAGGTAACTCTGTGTGGATTCAAACCTTCAGCCTTTGGGTGAGGACCCAAATGTTTAACTGCTGCACCACTCAGGGAGTAGTGGGTGACCTGTCCCCAAAAAGATCTGGCCAATACCACTGTCAACCACTCAGAGGGGAATCTATGTAGGAGATCCTGGATAGACAGGGAGAACAATGTGGAACAAAACTCAAAATCATTAAAAAAAAAGAGGGGGGTGGGAAGCAGGTTTGCTGGTCTGACAGAGCCTCGTGGAACCACTGAGCCTATGGCCCCTAGCTGCCCTTGGGGTCTGGAATTGAACCCCCACCTGTGGCCTCCAGCCAAACAAAAGACAGGCATAGGAGTTGAACATGTACCTGAGGTAGATACACTCCGTGGAGAGAACAATCCTGGGAGAAAGAAGGGCTGTGTGTGCACAGGGAGACAGCTCAGGGGCAGGAGTGCATGGAGGGATGGACACTGGGAAGAGGTAACTATGGGGAGGAAGTGGGAGGGGAGCTGTTGTATTGGGGTAAATTGTAGTCAATGTCATGACACAACGTGTGTGTAAACTGCTGTATGGAAAGTGAATCTGCTCTGTAAACTTTCACCCAAATCACAATTAAAAAAAAATAAAAGATCCGGCCAAGTCCTATTCCCCTGAAACCTGTGCCTGAGACTTTACTGGGAAATCCAAAACCAAAGTCACTGCCGTCGAGGGTTTCCAAGGCAGTATCACTACAGCAGTAGATTGCCCAACCTTCCTTCTGAGGAGTGGCTGGTGGATTTGAACCAGCAGCCATCTTGTTAGCAGTCAAGTGCCTTAGGCACTAGGCTACCAGCGCTCCTATTTGCACAGAAGCAAAGCCCAAACCAAACCCACTGCCTGGAGGGGATTCTGACTCACAGCGCCCCTAGAGGACAAAGTGGAACTGCACCACGGGTCGCCAAGGCTGTCAATCTTCACAGAAGCAAAGCCCAAACCACACCCACTGGAGTCCATTCCGACTCACAGCGCCCCTAGAGGACAGAGTGGAACTGCACCACAGGGTCTCCAAGGCTGTCAATCTTCACAGAAGCAAAGCCCAAACCACACCCACT
>NW_006922118.1:449260-455537 GCF_000298275.1 Orycteropus afer afer | reverse complement strand
AGATTGCCCAACCTTCCTTCTGAGGAGTGGCTGGTGGGTTTGAACTGCCAGCCTTCTGGTTAGCAGTCAAGTGCCTTAGGCACTATGCCACCAGAACTCTTTACTGGGAAATAAGGTCTTTCTAAGTATAAGGTAGGACTTGAGATGAGACCTTACTGGATTGCCAGGGTGAGCCATCAATCCAATGACAGGTCTCCTTACAAGAGATTGAACCCTGGGAGAAGGCCCCATGAAAACGGAGCAGTGATTGGAGCCTGGGGCCCCAGAAGCTGGAGAGACAGGAAGGACCCTGCCCTCGGGCCTCGGAGGGAGCCAGCCCCACCCACACCTTGACCTCGGACTCCAACCTCCAGGGATGAGACCCACTGTACATTTCCACTGTTTTTCAGTCACCCAGGTGTGGGTAATATGTTACAGCCACAGGAAATATGCAACACCCCGTCCAATCTCATTGTTCGAAACCTTCCAAGCCCTCTCTCTGTGTAGAAAAATCTGTCTCTGTATATTTTGGTGTTGAATTTTGATGCACCAAGGGCATCCCGGGTTCGTACAGGCTGATTTTAAATGCATCACCTGGCCACACGCGATTTTACACAAACCCATTCCAACAGCAGCTTTACCTCAGCGTATCGTTTCCATAGCAGCCAAGGTCCCCGATGCCGAGGTCATCTGCCATCATCAGGAGAATATTGGGGCGGAAGGTTTTGTCCGCTCTTAGCTCACACGCCCCCAGAAGCAGACACGCAGCCAGCAGAGCCCAGGAACGGTCCCTGGAGAGCAAAAGGCAGAAAGAATTTCCTGTGATTTAGGACAGAAAGGAGGTGTGTCGAACAGCTGGGCCAGTTCCCACTGGGGGTGGGTGGGTGCCCTTGAACAGAGTGCCACTCCAAACCACCCCGGGTGACAGACCCCAAAGGCCCCATGGGGTCTCCAAGGCTGTCATCTTTTTTTTTTTTTTTTTAATTGTCATTTGGGTGGAAGTTTACACAGCCAATTCACTTTCCATACAGCAGCTCATATACACTTTGTCTCATGACATTGACAATTTCCCACAATGTACCCCTGCCCCCTGAGCTGTCTCCCTGTGCACACACAGCCCTTCTTTCTCCCAGGATTGTTCTCTCCAAGGAGTGTATCTACCTCAGGTACATGTTCAACTCACATGCCTGTCTTTCGTTTGGCTGGAAGCCACAGGTGTGGGTTCAATTCCAGACCTGAAGGGCAGCTAGGGGCCATAGTCTCAGTGGTTCCACCAGGCTCTGCCAGACCAGCAAACCTGTTCCCCCCCTACTTTTTTTTTTTAATGATTTTGAGTTTTGTTCCACCTTGTTCTCCCTCTCTACCCAGGATCTCCCGCACCGATCCCCTCGGAGTGGTTGACAGTGGTAGCCGGGCACCACCTAGTTCATCTGGTCTCTTAGTTGTATAGGCTGCGGATTGCATGGTGTACCAGTCACTTAGAGTAATTGTTTCCATGAATCTTTTATTTTCTTCATTCTTCTTTGTTCTGGATGAAGAGACACCCTTCGTTGCATCTAGAGGGCCGCTTGCAAGCTTTTAAGATTCCAGTAGCTACTCGCCAAAGTAGGAGGTGGACCAATGTTTTGTGTAGTATGTTTTGCCAAGACCGTCATCTTTAACAGAGCAGATAAAGCAAACCCACTGCCATGGAGTGAGTCGGACTCCCCACGACCCCCACAGGGTTTCTGATTGGTCCTCTACCGCTGCTCCAACAGAAATAGCACAAATGGGTAGATTTAACACATAGGGGTTTATTCTCTCACAGTTTTCGAGGCTACAAGTCTGAGTTCAAAGTGCCAGTTTTAGGGCCTGGCCTTCAGCTCTGTCTTGCTCCCGGCCCACCGAAGCTGGAGGCTTCTCTGACGAGACCCAGGTCGACAAGTAAAAGGGCACCGTCCCAAGGTTACCAAACAACATGGCAGGCCAGTAGTGCAAGACGAGAGGCAGTTCTAAGATTGGCAGAAAACAGCAGGCTGCTGAACAAAGACTGGGCTACGTGTGGGGTCCAAGCGTGCCAAAAAGCTGCAGAGACCGTTCTCGAAGCTGCTCTTTATGGATTGGGAGCAGACCACGGCCGTAAGGCACGTCCTCAGCTGCCCCAAGAGATTCCACCGTGGAGGTGATGACCAGTCTCATCATGGGGAACACTAACCACACCCAGGTGCCCAGCCGCTCAGAACCAGGCCCGGCCAAGCTGACACCCACTACCAGTTTGCAGGGCTGTCAATCTCCGTGGAAGCAGACTGCCTCATCCTTCTCCTGGGGAGGAACTTGTTATGTGGTTGTTATGTGCTGTGGACTTCTAGCGACCCCTCCTTGGGTTTCCGAGGTGGTATCACTATGGAAGTAGATTGCCCAACCTTCCTTCCGAGGAGTGGCTGGTGGGTTTGAACCGCCAGCCTTCTGGTTAGCAGGCAAGTGTCTTAGGCACTACGCCACCTGAGCTCATGGAAGCAAAGCCCAAACCAAACTCACTGCCATTGACTTGACTTGACTCCTAGCGACCCCTCCTTGGGGTTCCGAGGCGGTATCACTACAGAAGTAGATTGCACAACCTTCCTTTCCAGGAGTGGCTGGTGGCTGTGGAGAACTAGTGGGTTCAGACCTCTGACCTTTTGGTTGGAAGCCCCATGTAAGCACTGCTCGCTGGCCCAGCTCCAAGGGAGGACAGGGGTAGGTCCTTCCTCCCGCGGAGACGCTGGGTAGGTTGAAACCGACAGCGTCCTGTGAGTGGCCAAGCACTTCATCATTGCGCCAGCTCGCCTGCAGTCGGTAAACTACCACCACATGAGTGCATCTGTTTTGCACCCATTTCCTCTTGCAAGGCCTGCATCACTCAGCACACGCCAGTAACCTGGGCACACTCGCTTGCTGTTTTGTTTTAAGCCGCGGTCTGTGCAAGCTCGGTTTTTTGTGAACCAGCGTCTCTCCACCGCGAGAAAGAGACGCGGGGCCCCCGGGCGCCATGGCCCGCGGCGCGCGGAGCTCGGACTGCGCATGCGTGGAGGCGGGGCCCGGGAGTCGGCCAACGGGGGCGACTTACATTTCAAAAGGCTTCACAGGGAGTCGGAGGTGCCCCCGGACGGACGCACCAAGTAGCCGGACCTGTTTTTGCAAAATAGCCCCAGCGAGGATTTTCAGCGCTTCTTGGGGGTGTCACCCATGAAAGGGTGCAAAAGGCCTTTGGAGTGTTCCGGGGGCGGACCCTAGGTTTCCCCGCCCCAGAAAGGGCGGGGACCCGGAAAGACTGGCCTGAACCCTGCTAGTTCGGATCCCAGCTTCGGGTTGGAGGGCCCAGCGCCGTCCAGGTCCTCGGTAGCACCCCGGGGAGACAGCATTGGGGGGAACCCGAGGGTCAAGGCCGCGGGAGGGGCCCGAGGAGCGACGAAGGGGGTGTGGCGGACCCACGAGGAGGATGGGGACCGACTGCGCTACCGGGAGAGGGGGCGTGGCCTGGATTTTGGGGTTAGGGGGGTCACAGCCTCCTACGAGAGGAGGAGCAAGGCGACGGGCGTAGTTAATGGAGCGCCCGTGGGTGTCACAGGAGGCCTGATGGCGCAGTGCTTAAGGCATTTGACTGCTAACCAGAAGGTTGGCGGTTCAAACCCACCAGCCACTCCGCAGAAGGAAGCCGGTGCAATCTAATTCCCGGAAGATTTAACGCCTCAGAAACCCAATGAGTGGATGGTGGCAGTGGGTTTGCATTTTATGGTTTGAGGAGGACGGGTCACACCTTCCCACGGCGAGGAGGCACCACGTCAAGGTGCAAGACCCGGAGTGTCCCGGGGCGTAGGGCAGGGTCGCATGCGCACTCTCCGTGGGGGCGTGTCCAGCGCCCGCCCCACCCTCTCCATTCCCCGCCCCTTCCGCTGCGTGCTGCCCTTCCGCCTTTCTTACTCCTCCTGAACCTCCCCTCCCCCCTGCCTCGGCCGCCTCCTCCCGGCCGCCCCCCTGGGATCCGGAGTGAAGACCTGCAGCCCGGCTCCCGCTGCGCTTCGCTCCCCCTCACCTCCCACCCCGTCTGGGTCGGGCCGCGTCCTGGGTGCCGGCAGCTGGTTGCATCCGCTCTCTCTCGCCCTGCAGCCGGGCCGGGCCCCAGCACCTCGTTCCCTTGTCCCCACCCCTCCGGGCTCCGCGCACCTGGAGGCGGGCATTGCGCCCCCCGGGCCCCTGCGCGCTCCCACCGGTGGCGAGGCAGGCCCCGCGCAGGACCTCGTCCGCGGCGCTACGCCCAGACCAGCACCGGTGCCCCCAGGAGCTTCGAGGCAGGGCCGTGGGGCCGCCCCTCTCCTTAATCCTTTCTAATCCCTGGAACTGAGCTGCAAACAGCTTTTCCTGGGTCCCTGGGCGCATGGGGGCGGGCATTCCCGGGAGGCTGGGGCCCACCAGGACCTTTGGAATTGACACAGGACCTGGCAGGAGGAAGCACCCCCCTTGACCTCCAGGAAGCCACCTGGCTGGGCGAGCCCCGGTCCTCCATCTCAGGGGCCTTGCCCGGGACAACGGACAACTAAGACTGGTATTTAAAGGCCAGAATGATGGGTTTCTTCTCTACTGTTGGCCAGAAGGCGCCCCGTGGAGCACTGGTTAAAGCGCTCGAGGTTAAACCCTCTGTGATTGGAATCCACCAGCCTGTCTAGCTGCTCCCATAAAGATGTCCAGCCTTGGATACCCTATGGGACACTTCTGGTCTGTCCTATAGGTTCACTGAGCTGGAAGGGACTGGTCGGGCAGTGGGCTCGGTTTTTGGTATTGTGCGTTAGCGGGGTGTTTTAACTATCAGCTAGGCCACGCGCCGGAAGGAAGGTTGGGCAATCTACTTCCATAGTGATATTGCCTCGCAAACCCAAGGAGGAGTCGCTGGGAGTCAGATGCAACTGGATGGCAGTGCCTGCACCACCCCACCCCCCCGCCATTTGGTTAGATAGATTCTCAGGAGCCTGTGTGGCACAAGTGGTTTGAGGTCACCTGCTAATCCAGAGGTTGGTGGTTGAATCCATTCAGTGCTCAGTGGAAGAAAGACCTAATACAGTAAACATTGCAGCCAAGACACCCCACAGAGCAGTTGTACTTTGCAGAACATGGGCCAAACCAAGACCAAACTCATTGCCATCAAGTCAAGTCAATTCTGACTCACAGTCACCCCGGTTGGGTTTCCAAGGCTGTCAATCTTTACAGAAGCACACCCAATGCTGTGGAGTGAATTGTGACTCACAGCGCCCCTAGAGGACAGAATGGAACTGCACCACAGGGTTTCCAAGGCTGTCAATCTTCCCAGAAGCAAAGCCCAAAGCACACCCACTGCCATGGAGTCTATTCTCACTATAGGCTTCCAGGGCAGGAAATCCTTACAGAAGTAGATTGCCCAGTCTTCCTTCTGCGGAGTGGTTGCTAGGTTCGAACTGCCAGCCTCTGGTTAGCAGTCAAGTGCCTTAAGCACTACACCAGCAGAGCTCCCTAACAGGTACAGCTAATAAAAAAGCCTACGAAACAGTTCCACTTTTGCAACACATGGGGGTCGCCATGCCGTGACGGGGACACAGCTAAGAAAACCCCGTGGAGCCACTTGGAAAGGGATCACCCCAGGAGATCCTGGCATTATTAGGGGAAAAAAAGACCCCAAATTCAAATAGGTTCAATAGAGACACTTTGTTTAAGCGTGGGACAGAACAAAGACATTTCAAATCATCACAGAATCTGGATTGGTCGTGGATAGATGCGTCACTGTGGGAGGCGGGACTACAGGAGGGCGGTAAATCCATTGGGATTTGAAGATAGGAAAGGGTTATGGGATTGGTGCTGGGCCTTGACCCCCTGGCCGGGTGGTGGTCCCGAGAGGCTGTGACCCCTGGCCATGCAGCCTGAGTCTTAGCCAGTAGGTGGCGACAAGACAACACCAAGACCCCAACCTTAAGTCAGAAAGGACACTCCCAGGCCGAGGATAATAACGTACTTTCATCCACACTCTTCCTGAAGGTGAACGGCCCCTCGCTGGCTTTGTCCTGGAACCCGGCCCGGCATCGCCACGATGCTGGTTTATGGTCGGAAAGAACCCACATGGCGCCTGAAAAGATGTTGAGCCTCAAAACGGAGTTAGGGCTCCCACTGCAGACCGCAGCCGTCCATAAACCAAAGGGCTGAAGAAATTAAGCTCTCCTCCACTGGGTAGAGTGGGAGAACAGTGTGGAACAAAACTCCAAATCACCAAAAAGACCAGGCATTGTAACCACTGAGACTATGGCCCCTAGTTGCCCTT
>NW_006922118.1:414643-415113 GCF_000298275.1 Orycteropus afer afer | reverse complement strand
AATTAGAAATACATACATGGACATAGGAATATAAATAAATGCATTTTTATATAAATAAGTAATATAAATGACATATGATAAATAGAGAAATCTAAATCTACCTAAATGCAGACATTTGCACACGTTAAGGAACCCGGGCAGCGGCGCCGCCGGAGGCCACGTCCCCAGGCCACTGGGGCGCGCGCCACCGCGGGGCCGGCACAGGCGTCACCTGGCTGGCGGTTCCGGGAGGCTCTGGTCCGCGAGGCTGCAGCGCCGGGAGCCAGGGGGTGTCTCCAGGGGAAATCTCGCCACCACGGGCCCCTCGCGGGATGTTCCAGTCTCGCCCCCGCCTGTGCGCAACCGTGCAATTGCACCTGGGCCAAAAAGGGTCCTCCCAGGAGCCTCTGTTCTTGCTTTCAAAGTGCAATTGTCTCCGAGGAGCCCGGGAGCTCGCGGGACACAGAGAGGCATTCACTGGGCGGGGGGAC
>NW_006922118.1:411403-412972 GCF_000298275.1 Orycteropus afer afer | reverse complement strand
TTCACTTTTATGAAAGACCTGCATTAGTACTTCTTTTCACTATCTGAAAGAAATTTGAAGAGGATTTTCAGTTTTAGGGAAAAAAGTTAGAAGGGAAACTAAGGTCCATCATTCAAAAAAAAAAAAAACAGCTTTTTTTTTTTCCCTTTAATTTTTAGTGTGAATTGGGTGAAAGTTGACAGAGCAATTTCATTTTCCATACAGCAGTCCATGCACATTTTGTTTCGCGACATTGACTGCAATTCCCCACTAACAGCTCTCTGCCCACTTCCGCAGAGCACCCGTAAAGAGGTAGAGCGCTCCGTGTGCAGTGAGGCCCGCGCCAAGCCCCTGCCCCGGGAACTACACTCAGCGTCTGAGCCTGAAGCGACCACAGTTCTGCACCGCATCTGTGAACACTCTCTGTGAGCGTCATTTTAGGCTTTATGTGTTATCGTGTGTGATTTGGTACGTTATTTTTTTTCAAGTTTGGAACATTAAAAAAAAATGTTTATAGGATACATGAGTTGTCATTGCTTTTTCACTTTGTGCCATTACAGCTTACAGCTTATAGAAGCACTATTCTTGGACCGTGCGGAAAACCTGCATTGGAAATATTGACATGTGTCAGAAATTTGGGCCCATCCAGAGGCACTCAGAAGAAAGGCCTGATGATCTCTGTTGGAAAGGTCACAGCCTTCAAAACCCCACGGGGCAGTTCCAGTCTGCACAGTCGAGGGCACCATGAGTTGGAAAGACTTGCTGACAACTGACACCAACACTATGTACTTGAGATACTGGATTTTGGTGGGCGTGAGGGGGTACGGCTTGCGGCTCACAGATGTTTTCTTGCAACCTGCACCTTCTCTTCTCACCCCCTCGGACGCCATGCTGGTCCCCAGCAAGCCTCTGCTGGTGGGAGCGTGAGGCAGACCCGAGATTTTTGTCCGTGGTGTTTGGCTGATACAGCATCTTTCTGAAGCACAAAGTGGATTAAACGTTGGTCTCATGATTTGCCGAGCCTCCCAATGCTGGTCCCCTCTCTGCCTCCAGACAGTCTGCTTCCTGGCATATCCAGTTTACTACGTCTGTAAGCTCACCACTGGACCAACAGGGAACATCCTAACAAATGCAGAGAAGACAGAAGTCGTCCCTGCTGGTAACACGTCCAAAGTACATGCGGCGATATCTCACCATCCTTGCTTCTAAGAGGCATTCCTGCTATACTCCCAACACAGGTATAGGGGTGAGGGTTTACAACACGTATTTTGGAGGACATGATGCCATCCTTGAAAAGAAGCAAGCCCAACGTCTTGGTTGTGCCACATGTCGTCTTTGCCCCCTAGAAGACAAGAAGCAGAAAAGCCAAAGAAACGTTGGTGCACCTACTCGGTGTGATTCCTTCTCCTCCGTTCCCTCCCAGGTGCCTGCTGGCCCCTGCGTCAGCACACGCTCTGCTGGGCCCCAGGTGGACCCAGGACATCAAGAAGACGCTTGGGAAATGTTTATATATTGGAGGACATTTTCTTTGTTGGTTACCAGGGGTGGGAGGGAAGGGGAGGGAATGCTGTTAGATAGATAGAGATAAAT
>NW_006922118.1:373819-374394 GCF_000298275.1 Orycteropus afer afer | reverse complement strand
TGGGGGCTTCACACAGTGGATCTTTCAGTTAGCAGCTGAGCACTTAACCATTACGCCACCAGAGATCATTTGAAGTTTTGCATAAGGAGAGGTATTAATGTATTTCCTCAAAGTCAAAAGTTGCAACATGCACAAAGCAAAGAGCTAGAGAGATGGTTTCAGACAGGCTGTGGGCAGACTGTGACACTTGGAATTTTGACTGCTTTGTGGAAACAAGCCCTTCTTTGTGCACAATAGTGACACCTACTGTTAGGGACAGAATCGTGTCCTGCAAACTATGTGTTGTAAATCCTAAAATCTATGCCTGTGGTTGAGGAGCTCTGGTGGCTGACATAGTGGTTGAAGCATTCAAGTGCTGACCAAACTCACCAGCTATTCCTCCGGAGAAAGATGAGGCGGTGGCTTCCACCAAAATGTACAGTCCCGGAGACACCAGGGGGCAGCTCTATTCTGTCCTGTAAAGTTGCTATGCCTGTGGTTAGAATTTAATCCCATTTAGGAAAGGGTTTCTTTGTCATGATAATAAGGCGTTTGGAGGGTAGGCTGTGTTTTGAGGCAATGTCTCCCAATAGAGA
>NW_006922118.1:371817-372971 GCF_000298275.1 Orycteropus afer afer | reverse complement strand
CTTGCTTTGTTGTGTTAAGGAGGCCATTTCGTTATGAAGCGTGTTCTCAGCTAATCCATTTTGAGATATAAAAGAACATTTAGGCACAGACGAGAAGAAACAGACGGGTAGTCCGTGGAGATGGCCAGAGAACCGAGGAGCAGAAGTTGAAAAGAGACAAGGATCTTCCCCAAGAGCCGACAGGACAACCTTCCCCTCAGCTACCAATCCCGAACCTGAGTTCCAGCCTCTCGAACGGCGAGAGAATCCATTTCTGTTCTGTAAAGCCACCCCCTTGTGGTATTGTCTGCTTTAGCATCGCTCAACCCCAAAACCAAACGCACTGCCATCAAGTCGTTTCCAACTCATAGCAACCCCCTTTGGTTTTCCGAGGCTGTCAGTCTTTACGGAAGTAGATCGCTCCCTCTTCCTTCCAGAGAGCGGCTGGTGGGTTTGAACCGCTGGCCTTCAGTTAGCAGCCACATGCCTTATCCACTACGTCACAAGAGCTCCTTAGAAACGGAATCAGAAAAGACAGGGACCGTCCACCAGAACTGACACAGAGGGAGAGAGCCTACCACTACAGCCTGCTCCCTGGTTCCAATTTCTAACTTCTTAAACAATGAGAAAATACATTTCTGTTCTTTAAAGACACCCCCTTTTGGTATCTCTGTTACAGCAGCGCTAGGTAACTAAGTCAGACTTCAACATATCTTTTGCAGGGACACAATCAACCCGTGATGCCAGGTTTGGTAGGTTGATGAAAGACCAGTAGCATCTGTGTATGACATGAGGCTGGCATCCATCACAGACATGTCCTCTCCAGGGCGATGGGTGACTTGAACTGGGCTCAGAGCATCCTGTCCTAAAGCAAGCCGTATAAATACAGATGGATTTTGACTGCTGTTGTTGGTATTAGGTGTCGTCGAGTCGACTCTGACTCATAGCGACCCCGTGTATGACAGACGGAAAC
This sequence comes from Orycteropus afer afer, assembly GCF_000298275.1. Taxonomy (NCBI): domain Eukaryota; kingdom Metazoa; phylum Chordata; class Mammalia; order Tubulidentata; family Orycteropodidae; genus Orycteropus; species Orycteropus afer. The sequence continues at coordinate 372,019 of NW_006922118.1, read as the reverse complement.
CCTGCCCGGTCCGGCATTGGCCTCACAACCCTGGCTATGGTTGAGCCCATCATTGCAGCCACTGGGTCCATCCACGTCCTTGGGGACCTTGCTCTTGTTGGCCGACCCTCCGCTTTACCCAGCACGGTGGCCCTCCTGATAATAGGGCCAAAGTCCATGAGATGAAGTCTCGCCATTCTCGTGTCTAAGAAGCAGCCCGGCT
>NW_006922118.1:365963-369174 GCF_000298275.1 Orycteropus afer afer | reverse complement strand
TCAGTTGCTAGATTGTTCTGGGGTTAAACTAATCTGTAACCCTAAGAAGAGAAAGAATGAGGCTTGTTCTAATAGCTTCCACATTTTAGGGTTTTTTTTTTTTCACTCCTCTGAGTTGACTTACCTTTACCCCAATTACCCTGGAGCCTGACCTCATTCTTTCCTTGACCGATGACAACATGGTCACCTTCGTTAGCAGCTAACTGTTCCATTCTGAAGTAATTATGGAGGGAAGACGTGAAAATATAAATATGCGTGTTTCATACGCCTGCCAAAGATTCTGTCATTTCTCTCATGCGTTGTTTCTTTCTTTTTTAAAAAATAAACATCTGGCCTCATTTTAAGGAGCCCTGAAGGTGCAGTGGTGAGGGCACTTGACTGCTAACCAGAAGGCTGGCGGTTCAAACCCACCAGCCACTCCTCAGAAGGAGGTCTGGGAAACCCAAGTAGAGGTTGCTATGAGTCGGGTCAACAACAACAACAACAGTGTTGGAAGACGTCAGAATAGTGTTTAGGATTTTCAGCTGAGTAGGTTGTTAGCTAAGGAGCTCCTCTAGTGTAGTGGCTAAAGCACTTGGCTGTTAACCAAAAGATCAGTGGTTCAAACCTACTAGCCATTCTGCAGAAGAAAGAGGATGCAGTCAGCTTCCATAGGGATTTACAACCAGTGGGAAATGACTCAATGGCAATTTGTTTCATGGGGAGTTTCTGGATTAGTTTCTGGATTAGCTAGGATTCCATTTGAAAGAACAAAATGCATTTTAGTGTTGGTGGAAAAATTCATTAAATTTCTGAGAAGTCCCAGCCCTTGGGATCATTTTAGTGAAGGACGTTGGGGCTCTGCGTTCTCTGAGCTTCCAGCCCTCACTCAAACGTGCCCACCCTCCACCCCAAGGAGAGCTAGTTGCCCGGGGCATCAGCACCCAGCGTTCCTGCCAGCCTCGCCTGGGCAAGCCGGTGCCTGCAGCCGGCTCTGCGTGAAACCACAGAGCCCGCCGGCAGGTTCTTCCCAGGAGGAGACGGATCCTGCCCCTTCCGTGCAAGCCACACGGCACGGCCCATGGCAGAAACAGATGCGGTATAAAGTCCTGCCTTACACCAGAGAGCTCTTCTGCAAGGTTAACACTTGATCTTGCCCTGGAGGGATGGTATCGGGTCCCCCAAACAAGATGTTGTAAATCCTAACCCATCTACCTGGGCTGTAATCCCACCAGGGAGTGGATGTTTGCTGCTGTGTGAGCTGGGTGTGTCTAAATCAATCTCTTCTGAGACAGACAAGAGCAGATGCTTTAAGCGACAGGCGGAGATGGGGACAGCCAGAGGCCGCAAGATCACTGGGTGTCCTGGTACTCTAGTCCTGCTATCACAGAAATCCTGAGACAGTGGAAGGCTGCAGGACCCAAAGATTAAAGAGAAGCCCCAACTGCAAAGCTAAAATCAAGCCCGGCTGGCAATTTACACCCTGGAGCAGGGAGAGAATAAACAACCCTTCCCTAGGGCCATCCCTTACTCTTTGTAAAATGTTTCCTTTCCCAGGTGGTTTCTGCAGAATGTTTTCTTTGCAGGCACCCCTAAAGCACCTTTCGGGAGTCCAACGGGTACCCCGAAGACTTCCTAACGCTGCGTCAATCCCCTCCCATTCCGTGAATGAAGATGAAGCCCCATCTTTCTGCTCCAAACCCTTTATAAACCTCAGCACGTCCTTTGCTTGGAGAGACTGGAGGCCCGTGTAGGCGGAAGCCCCTGTCCACACTCCCTCACCAGCCTTCCTCTTTCATAAACTTGGTTTGTATTTATCTCAATTGGCATAACATACTACACAAAACATTGTTCCACCTCCTTACTTTTGCAGTAGCCACTGGGGTCTTAAATGCTTGCAAGCAGCCATCTAGATGCAAGGATGGGTGTCTTCTCGTTCAGAGCAAAGAACGAAGAAAACCAAAGATTCATGGAAAGAATTAGGCCAAACGACTGGTACACATGCGATCCTCAGCCTATACGACTATGAGACCAGAAGAACTAGATGGTGCCACTCAGAGGGGGTTCTATGTAGGAGATCCTGGATAGAGAGGGAGAACAATGTGGAACAAAACTCAAAATCATTTGGAAAAAAAAAAAGGGGTGTGTGTGTGACCAGGTTTGTTGATCTGATAGAGCCTGGTGGAACCACTATGACTATGGCCCCTAGCTACCCTTCGGGTCTGGAATTGAACCCACCTCTGTGGCCTCCAGCCAAACAAAAGACAGGCGTATGGGTTGAACATGTACCTGAGGTAGATACACTCCTTGGAGAGAACAATCCTGGGAGAAAGAAGGGCTGTGTGTGCACAGGGAGACAGCTCAGGGGGCAGGAGTACATGGAGGGATGGCCACAGGGAAGAGGTGACTATGGGGAGGAAGTGGGAGGGGAGCTGTTGCATTGTGGGAAATTGCAATCAATGTCATGAGACAAACTGTACGTGAGCTGCTGTATGGACAGTGAATTTGCTCTGTCAACTTTCACGCAAATCACAATTAAAAAAAAAAACAAAAACACACCGTTGTTTCGCATGGACGCTCTGTGGAAGGCTGAAACGGAAGAGGCCCAGCAGTGAAATTTTCTGAACTTGCACCGGCTGGCGGCATGGTTAACGGACATCCATCCAACAACGTGACTTGGTATTCTCCCCTCCCTCTCACTTTCTTTCCAGCCCACGGACGAGCCAACTGTTTGACGGACGCTGAATCCTTTACATTTCCTCTTTCCCGTTTGCATTCTTGTAAGCATAACTCTCTCCCACGACTGGTTTCACCTGAGCACCGTAGCTTACAACCAGATGACCCCAAGAACGCAGACATGGAGCCTGGGAACAACAAGATAAAGGAGAAACGGGGAGCTCCCTGGAGGGCCGAGAGGCCTGAGGGGGCCACCGCCACACTCGCCCCCTTTCTAGACGTCATCTCTCTAGGCTGCTGGAGAGACTAGTCCGTGTGAGGGACTCGAACGGCACTTCTCCTGACCGAGGACAGCTTTGCATCACTGACCAGAGAACAGGGAGGTTGCAGGACACTCACTCACCCCATAACAAGAAGAAAACATCCTCAAACCGTCTTCCGGATTCCCTTGAGCAACCCCAACCTTTCCCCAGCTCCGGGAGACGGCCATTGTAGAGAAGACCTTCTCTCTGTCTCCTTGGGTCTCCACACTCAATCACCCTTTTACTTTTCTGCT
>NW_006922118.1:362381-364949 GCF_000298275.1 Orycteropus afer afer | reverse complement strand
GGTCAGAACATGTGGCCTCCTTGCCGTTTTTGCAGCTTTGCTTCCAGGGGGTTGGTTTGGGCTTTGCTTCCAGGAGCTCTGGTGGCGCAGTGCCTAAGGCACGTGACTGCTGACCAGAAGGCTGGAGGTTCAAACCCACCCGCCGCTGCTCAGAAGGAAGGTTGGGCCATCTACTCCTGTAGTGATACTACAGGAGGGGTCGCTATGAGTCAGATCCGACTCGATGGCAGTGTGCTTTTAGTTTTGAGGAGGCTAGGAGTCTGTATTCAGGATGCTGGCTCTAGGGAAGCCCGCCCCCCCCACCGTGGGCGCTGCAGGAAGGTCCTATGTCTTTAGCTTCTGCTCCCTGGTTCCGTGGGCATCTCCACGTGTCCTGGTATCTGTCTCACCCCACCTCCCGTTTGCCAGTTCACTTAATCTCTATCTCAAAGGAGACTGACTAGAAATCCACCCTACACGAACCCTGATTCATTAACAAAACAAAGATAACGCACTCCCCAATGGGATTGTGACCCCAGGCCTGGAGGTTAGGATTCACAGCACGCATTTTTAGGGGATGTAACTAAACCTACAATACCAGGGAACCAAGGACAGACACCTCCCCCAGAGCCAAGAGAGAGAGCCTCCCCAAGAACTAAGCCCTGATCTCAGACTCCCAGCCTCCAAAAGGGGGAGAAAATACATTTCTGTTCATGAAAGCCACCCCCTTGTGATATCTCTGTTACAATACTGCTAGGTCACTAAGACCGCCCCCAAGGTTGTCAGTTTCAATCGTTGTCAAATTTCAGGTAAAAGGTGAGAAATTAAAGACATGTCCTTGCTCTGAAGGCCTTGAATGGAAACATAAGGACGTCAATCCATTTCAGCACCCCATCTTTTCCCCACAGAAGTGGTCTCAAGTGGGGGAATTCTATCCTCCGCCGGAAATCTGGAAATACCTTCAGACATACTTTGTTCTCAAAAGGTCCTGGCCGTAAGTGGGTGGGGACCAGGGATGTTGCTCAACACCCCACAGCGCACAGGACGCCCCCCCAGAGAGTGACTAGTGGGTGGAGACCAGAGACGCTGCTCCAGCCCCCCCCAGTGCAGGGGATGGCCCGCCCCATTACAAACAACCAACCAGCTGATGTTGACAGCCTTTGAATCACGGTGCTCCTCGGATGTCAGACTAGAACCGGGCTCCGGGGGACATTCAGGGACTGACTTTTGGAAGCAGATCACCAGGCCTTGCAAGGTCCCTGTGGGTGGACTCGAACCCTTGAAACTCCAATCTCCCAGTTAGCAGCTGAGTCAGTGTTTGGCCATTTGCACGTGCCCAGGATTCTAAACCAAACCAATTGTACCCTGTTGACCCGACTCACCGTGACTCCACGAGAGTCCCAGTAGAACTGCGCCCGCAGGGTTTTCAAGGCCACATTTGCCTAGAAGGAGATTGCCAGGGCTTTCTACTGAGCTGCATCTCCATGGATTTGAACCCCTAACCTTTTAGTGAGCACGCATCCATGTAACAGTTTGCGCCACGCAGGAACTCCAATTTGATCTGAACATGACACAGTCCCTGGCCAGAAATGACAGGTGTCATTGAATGAGGATGCACATAGGCCGGAAACAGTTGTTGGACTTGACTGCCTGCAACAACAGGGGCTGGTGGGTGTAAGTCTGGGAGGCAGACATGCATGTCTTCCACTTCCTGTCAGATTTTTTAGTGGGAAAGTGTTGGATGTTCTTCACTTTTTCCCTAACCTTCACTCTTTTCTTGCCAAAAGTGGTTTTGCTGTCTCAGCTGTCAAAGGTGAACAGCATATGGGCATCCCCGTCTGACGTCACACTGCCTCCCATGCACCTCTTTAAGGCTTCCTCTGATGAAATGTGAATCAAAGAGCAAGGACAGAGTGAGGAGTGAGGTCTTGGAGCTTTCATCTCAAACTAGGGCAGCAGGGATGAACTTCCCTTATTGGGTGTTGAGTGGGAGAATCTGCGCCTGCGGTGTGGGAGACCGGAGTTCGATTCCCGGCCAGGCACATCAACAGCAGCCACCAGCCATCTGTCTGTAGAGATACACGTGGGGCTGGGATGCTGAGAGGCTCTCAGACTGAGAAGGCCAGGAAGGAAGGCTGGCTATTGCCTTCTGAAAATCGGCCACTGCAAACCCTATGGACCACACTGCTTCCATCCCTAGGTGAGCGGGACCAGGCACAGCTTGGACCGTTGTGCACAGGGTCAGCGTTAGTCAGGGGCCGGCTCAGCCAACAAAAACAACAATCACTTTGGCTGGCAAAAGAAATCATCCTTTAGGGCAGAACCTGCTCCTGTCCACACTGCTGCCAAGGGGTGTTCGGGGCGGTGGTGTTGTGTGTAAAATGAATCCACGTTGAAAATGTGCAGCTAAAAAAATCCAACAAAACCAAACTCACTGCCGTGGAGTCGGATCCAAATTGTACCAACCCCTTCTTGGATTTCCAAGGCAGTATCTCTAGGGAAGTAGATTGCCCAACCTTCCTTCAGAGGAGTGGCTAGTGGGTTTGAACCGCCAGCCTTCTGGTTAGCAGTCAAGTGCCTTAGGCACTA
>NW_006922118.1:360471-361915 GCF_000298275.1 Orycteropus afer afer | reverse complement strand
GTAGAAAAACAACGTTAAGCACACATATAGCTAGAAAATGCAATGTAACTAAACACAGTTGACCTGCTTTAACTAAGTCTAGAAAGATTAAGGAAAGCTCTTGTTAAATATAGAAGATAAGTGTGGGTAACATTTTTGAGGAAACATTATATTTCTTTTTCTAAAAAAATGGTATTGCCCAAGTGGAAACCCCGTGAGCAACCCTGAAAGCATCTTGGCCAGAAGGCGGTGGTCACAGGTCTGCATACAACTCTATTACATTGCTTTTGTTCCATTTGTCAATTTGTTATTTTAAATAAAGTACAAGAAGAAGTTTAAAAATGTCACTACAGAGGGAACAAAGGAGGAAGGGGAGGGGGATAGGTTGGGTGGCCCAACAGGACCAGTTCTCACCCCAGTAACACAGTAGCTCTTTCTTCTCTGTGGTGTGGTCCCTGTGGGACCCACGTGGTGAAGCGAAAGGCTGGGACCTCAACTCCACACACAGAGGGCTAAGAAGAGAAGTCTGGTGATCTTGTGAAAACTTAGCTTATGGAGCATGGCGTGAGTCCAGTTCCGGGCCTGATGGGAGCTCAACTCTCAGGCACACGGTAGACAGACCGACAAGCCGGACGCCTATACCAGCGCGATGCACTCCTTAAAACAGTCAGCCATGGGCGAGCAGAAGGGCAGCGTTTGAACGGGGAGAATGGGAGGGAGCTAGGAACGCATAGGAAAGAAGGGCACAGGGAAAAGGTGCCCACAGGGAGGAAGTGGGACGAGAGATGTTAGCCTGTGGGGATTGCAATCAATGTCACAAAACATAACGTGTATGAACTGTTGAATAGAAATGGATCTGCTTTGTAAAATTGCACCCATGAAAAGTTAAAAAGAACAGAAGGCCTTCTGGAGCACTGTTCGACTCTAAGCCTCATGGGGGCGCCGTGAGCTGGGGCCCAGGCCACGCAATGGGGACCTGAGAGCTTCTCCCCTTCTCCCCTGGAGAGTGAAATAGCGACGCCCTACCCCCTTTACGTAAGCAATCCTCTCTCTCCTGCTATGACTGCTCTAAGGAGCTCGGGTGGTGTTGTGGTTAAGGCAGTGGGCTGCTATTAGAATCCGTTAGTGGCTACCAGGGAGAAAGATGAGGCAATCCGTATTCATAAAGATGACGGCCTTGGAAACCCCATTGTGCAGTTCCAGTCTGTCCTCTAGGGGCGCTGTGAGTCAGAATCCACTCCAGGCAGTGGGTGTGGTTTGGGCTTTGCTTCTGTGAAGATTGACAGCCTTGCAGACCCTGTGGTGCAGTTCCACTCTGTCCTCTAGGGGCGCTGTGAGTCAGAATGGACTCCACGGCAGTGGGTGTGGTTTGGGCTTTGCTTCTGTGAAGACTGACAGCCTAGGAGACCCTGTGGGGCAGTTCCACTCTGTCCTCTAGGGGCGCTGTGGGTCAGAATGGACTCCA
>NW_006922118.1:358878-359741 GCF_000298275.1 Orycteropus afer afer | reverse complement strand
TGTCCACGTCTTACCACTCTGCACATGACAGGCCTCCTGGGAGCAGTGGGGTTGCTTGGAGGACTTTGCAAGACAATTCCAAGGAGAGGGCAGTGACAGTTGCTCAGTGCATTTGAAAAGAAACGGAAGTGAGATGTGTAAGCGGAGGGAATGCCAAGGCGCTCACAGATAGCTGCAGGGCAAGGGAAGAGGTCAGTGAGTTTGAAAAGTGCAGGCGGCCTCCCTTCCGGGCGGGAGAATGTCGATGTGGGCGTGAGCTCAGCTGCACTCGGCTGGTCAATGCATTTTAGGGAGAACGTGGAGGAAATTATGGAGTCCCAGGAATTCCGTGGCGCCATCTTTCTTGGGCCCCTTTGGCGGCAGGCTGCTTTCTCTGGTCCCAAGCCAGAGAAGGAGGTGGTGGGCTGAGGCACTGAGACACCCGATCAAAATTGCGTCCCTTGTGCAAAAAGATGACTCTCCTTGTGAGAGGTATGTCGAGTTGGCCCTGCCTGGGGGCGACCCCAAGCACAGCTGAATGAAACTCTGCCAAGTCCTGTGCAGTGCCCAGGATTGGCTGCTGTGGCCCAGACTGAGTTTTTCCACTAGATGACCACACCTCTCTTCCTAGCCTGTCTGAATCTGGAAGTTCAGCTGAAACTTGTCCACCATGAATGACCCTGCTGGCATTTGAAATACCAGTGGCCCTGTTCCCAGAATCATTGTAGTGCATAAGCCACCCGCCCCCCAAAAAAAACTCTCAAACTCACTGCCATTGAGTCGGATCCGACTCACAGTGACCCCTCCTTGGGTTTCCGAGGCAGTATCACTACGGAAGTGGATTGCCCAACCTTCTTTCCAAGGAGTGGCTGGTGGGTTTGAAC
>NW_006922118.1:354728-358307 GCF_000298275.1 Orycteropus afer afer | reverse complement strand
GGTCTCCAAGGCTGTCAATCTTTAGAGAAGCAGATTGCCTCATCTTTCTCCTGGGGAACAGCTGGGTGGTGCTATCTGCTGGCGTTTCAGTTAGCAGCCCAGTGGTTTAAGCGCTGGAACATCAGGGCTCCTTCAAAATTCATTCTCATAACCGGTTGCCATTGAGTCAATTCTGACTCATAGAGAACCGAACACGGGGGGATTGAAATAAACTCCCTCCTGCTCAGAATGCTCACAGAGATCCAGACTGAAGACTGTAAGCCTACCTTTGAGATTTCTATCAATTCTAAACAATACGGAACAAGTGCATTTTTGGGGAATGAACTACAGTACGCGTTTCCTGCTTCCTCTTCTCCAGACGCCCTGGTCTTGCACTGTGCACACAAGCTGTCCAAACTAGGACTAAAATTTGGCCCCTCTGAGACCAAGGGAAGAGCAGACGCCTTGGAGAGCTGCCTGTCCTTTTGCACTAAGGGAAGAGGGAAGGACTCAGAGACGGAGTCTGGCCGGGAGCTGGCTGCTGGCTGGCTACCATTTTGTCTCCGGGATTCTGTGATGGCCGTGGACTTCGGTTATTCTTCCCGCAGCTCACATGGAAATGGCCTCTGCGTTAGTGACTCCTCGGAACTCTGACGTCAAGGGGTGAAGCGTTAGGCTTTTCGTATGGGTGGCTGGTGAGCTTTTCACAGCAAAGCAACAAAACTACTGAAATTTTTTTTAGTGCAATTTTTTCTTAATTTCTAAATTTGTTTCTTTTTCTTTTTCCCCCATTTTTTTTAGATAGTGGATTTACTGGAGCAGTTTTAGGTTTTGAGAAAGATCCTGCAGAAAGTGGCAGTGTTCCCTGCTCGCCCTGCAATCCTGCCAGCCAGTTTTTTTTTTTTCTCTTAGTAACATTTTGCATTCCTGAGGTCCATTTGTTGTAAATGACCAACCAACCTTGATAAATGATTACTCATTAAGGCATTCCTAAGGAGCTCTGGGGGTGTAGTGTCTAAGGCATTCGACTGCTAACCAGAAGGTTGGTGGTTCAAAGCCACCAGTTGCTGCATAGAAGGAAGATGAAGCAATCTATTTCTGTAAAGATTTACTGCCTTGGAAACCCAAAGGGGGTTGCTATGAGTCAGAATCGACTTCATGGCAGTAGGTGTTTTGGTTTAAGGAGTCCCAAGGTGCTCTGGTGGTCCAATGCCTAAAGCATTTGACTGCTAACCAGAAAGGTGGCAACTCAAACCCACCAACTGCTTACGGGAGGAAGATGGGGCCATCCCCATCTGTGAAAATGTACTGCCTTGGAAACCCAGTAGGGGTCTCTGTGAGTTGAAATTGACTCCATGATAGTGAGTTATTTTATTTATATTTTTAAGAAGTCCCTGTCTGGTGCAAATATTCAATACAGTCAGCTGCTAACAGAAAAGTTGGAGGGTGGAGTCCACCTGCTGATGCCTTGGAAGAAAGACCTGCCAGTCAAGTTCTGAGAGATCGCCCACTGAGAACCCTGTGGGGTGCAGTTCTACTCTGACCCACACGGGGGCACCAGGAATTGGCACTGGTGCAACACCAACTAGCTGCCATTCTCCCAAGCCCCCAGGTCACACTGGGGTTCATTGACTGTGTTGTTCAGTCTGAGGGGTTTTGACAAATGCATAATGTCACGTGTCCACCATTAGGATGGCACACACATTTCTGTCCTGGGCCCCCTGTCTATCCTTGCCATGCCTTTGAACAGAACGGCCTGTTCCTTTTATGTACAAGGAGTATGGATGGGGTTCAAATAGGTAGGATGGTGATGGTGCTGCCCCAAACCCAGCCTGTCTCCGGCCTTCGTCATATGTCCACGAAGTGATTCTGCTTTGATGGTGTCACCTGTATCCTTCTACCCCCGTGAGCGCTGATGTGTCTGTCTCCCCAATGACCAGCTCTTCTTGGGTCCCAGAAGAAGACAGATAGATAGACAGACAGACAAATGGATGGATGGATGATGTGATGGTTGGAGCTGTGTGTCAACCTGGCTGGACCACATTTCTGTGTGGTTGAGCAGTTGTGACGTGCTTATTCCCATGATGGGATCAAATGACTATGATTTGAGTAGCCAATCCGTGGAAAGGCAGTTTCCCTGGGGGTGTGGCCTGCTTCCAGTATAATGATGGACATCCTGGGAAAAGAGACACTCTTCTGTGGATCGGGATCCTTTGTGCTGCCTACAACCGTCCGTGAGCGAACAATCCACCATTCGGCCTGGAGATCTTGGATTCTTCATTCATTGGAGTCAACAGCCGGAGTACTGTCTGCCAACCTTGAGCTTGTCAGTCCCTGCAGCTGCGAGAGTAGGGAAAGCCTCCATCTTGACGTCTGATCCAACAACTTTGGACTTGCCAGCTTCTATAAGTGTGTGAGCCATTTTCCTAAGAGAAATTTTTCTTTGTCTCTCTCTATATTCTCTAGACAACCCAGTCTAACACAAACGGATAGGCAGACAGATGGATGAATGGATGAATAGACAGACATATAATAGATGATGGCTAGATAGATGGATGGATGGATGGACCTACACATAGGTAGGTAGATAGATAGATGGATGGATGGATGGATGGATGGATGAATGGAAGGATGGATAGATAGGTGGGTGGGTGGATGGATGGATGGATGGACGGATGGATGGATACTAGACAGATGACAGATACAATTGGAGGTCTCTAAGTAACTAATGAGGGAAAGCCTTTCCCTAGACTCTGTGACCTGAATTCAGACTTCCAGCCTCCTGAACCAGGAGGGGTCGCTATGGATCAGAATGGCCTATTTTAAACGGTGAGAAAATAAATTTCTCTTCTTTAAAGCCATCTGCTGGCGGTATCTGCCTGACAGGAGCTGCAGAACACTCAGACTTGGGAAACATGGAAGCCAAATTTGTTGAAAGAGTTCAAAGTGATCCACTGATTAAAATAAAGACGAGCACAGGACAGAGATACTGGAAGAAATGACATGCAGACTTGACCATGACTGTTCCAATTGCATTAGGCTGCGGTTAGGGGAAGAAAGAAAAAAAAAAAAAAGATCCTCTTACCGGCTGCTTATTAAATCAAAAACCACAAATAAGTTAATGCTTCTTCTCAAAGGGGAGGGTTGTTTGAGGGCCAGGCTGTTGCTACTGCCCCACAAACAGTCCCATTGGGCTACAAGCATTTACTCTGCAGGGGCTTAGAAAACACAGTGCTGAATTACCGGTTTTACAATTCCCGAAGAAAATTCTTCGGGAGACGGAATTCGGGCAAGTTCGAGCCTACTGCGAACTACTCCACCCGAGCCCGAGGCGGTTGAATGGAAGCTGCAAATCTGAGGCGGTCAGTGTCTGGAGAGCTGCAGTCCCATCTTGGGGACAAAACCCAGGCTCTATCCTGGCCTCTTGGCCACTGCTCTCCTGGACTGTCCCTGAAAAAGATGGTTTATAGCGAGTTCTGAGGCAGCTCTAACTAAAACTCGAAGTCTTTCTTCATAAAATATCAGCTGATTGGAATAAGGAGCAAATTCACTGTGGGTCTAGGGCTCAGTTACTGAGCAGGGTCTAGTGTATTTCCAGGA
>NW_006922118.1:334198-334769 GCF_000298275.1 Orycteropus afer afer | reverse complement strand
TGTTAACCTGCCGTCGAGTGGCTCCCCTACTCACAGCGACCCCACGCACAATGGACTGAAGCCAGTGTTTCAAAGACCAGTAGGGTCACTCGGGGTGGGCAGGTTTTAGTGGGGCTCCCGGTCTAAGGGGACTAGGAAAAAACCTCCTTTTCAAACTCACCCCGTGGAAACCCTGCAGATCCTAACATAACAGTTCTGATGGTGCAAGATGGGCCCCTAGGCTGCAAAGCACTCACCACACACAGTGGCTGCCACCATGGCCCGGAGCCGGACCAAGCACCCTTTTGTCCTGTTGTCCATGGGGTCGCCATCGGCTGGAGTTGCCATGGCAACACCAGCAGCAGCAGCCCCTACAGTGTCCTTTGCCTCTCAGAGTACAACATGTGCCACAAAACGCCCATCAACCTCAACTTCACCCCTTGAAAGAGGCAGACGTTTGCCAAGTCACGAGAAGAGCCGTAACTGTTCACAGCAATCCTTATTGGGGGGCTACTACCTGTTTTAGCTCAACTGCTCACTGAAAAGTTGGTGGTTCAAACCCAACAGGGGTGCCTGGTTAGCAGTCAAACGC
>NW_006922118.1:331651-332810 GCF_000298275.1 Orycteropus afer afer | reverse complement strand
AGCGCCCCTAGAGGACAGAGTGGAACTGCACCACAGGGTCTCCAAGGCTGTCAATCTTCACAGAAGCAAAGCCCCAACCACACTCACTGGACGCAAAGCCTCAATCACACTTACTACTGTGGAGTTGAGCCTGATCCACAGCGCCCCTAGAGGACAGAATGGAATTGCACCACAGGATTTCCAAGGCTGTGATCTCTTTATAGAGGCAAAGCCCAAACCCAATCCATCACCATCAAGTGCATTCCGACTCACAGCGCCCCTAGAGGACAGAGTGGAACTACACACAGGGTCTCCAAGGCTGTCAATCTTCACAGAAACAAAGCCCAAACCACACCCACTGCCCTGGAATCCATTCTGACCCACAGCGCCCCTAGAGGACAGAGTGGAACTGCACCACAGGGTTTCCAAGGCTGTCAATCTTCATGGAAGTGGACTGCAGTGGTGCTCCTTATCTTTCTCCTAAGCAGTGGCTGCTGGGTTCGAACCACTGACCTTTTGGTTAGCAGCCTAATGCCTTAACCACTACACCGAGAGAGCTCCTTTAAGACGAGCTTAGCACAGTCTTACTAGTGAAGAGTGGGCACAGGACTGCTTCTCACACAGCCACGCTTGACTTCTGCGGGGCCAAGGCTACATGAAAACTTCCATTTTCGTCATTTCCAAGCGGCATGAACCACAGTCACTTTTCATTTCCAAATTTATATTTTTTTCACCACTCCAAATAGAAACTCTGTCCCCACTGAGTAATAACCACGCTTGCTGCCTCCCTCACCACCCCCACCCTCCCCCACCCCCCCCGCAGACCAGGGTAACCCTTAATCTGCTTTTTCTCTACATGGATTTGCTGATTGGGCATATTTCCTATAAATGGAACCATGTGTCTGGCTTTATTTCACTCCATATAATGTCTTCAGAAATCAGTGGATGTCTAGTTCATTTAGACTCATGGCGTCCCGTGTGTATCAGAATGGAACTACATTCCACAGGCTTTCCAATGGCAGATTTTGGAAAACACATCACCAGACTTTCCTTCCAAGGTGGTTCTGGGTCGACTGGAACTTACAGCCTTTTGGTTAGCAGCCAAACACACTCAGCATTTGCATGCCCAGGTCCTCAAGGCTCATCCATGTCATAGCATGTGCCATGTATTAAAAATCAA
>NW_006922118.1:328875-329764 GCF_000298275.1 Orycteropus afer afer | reverse complement strand
GGCAGTTCCACTCTGTCCTCTAGGGGCGCATGAATTGGAATCAACTCGGTGACTGTGGGTTTGGTTTTGGTTTTAAGTGCAGTCTGTAATAACTGTTAATATATACGTCGGGGATGACCCGAGTCTGAAAATAGATTGATTCATGAAACACCCTACACCAATCCTGCCTCGTTAACGTCATCATGAACATCCACTCCTAAATGAGTAGGGGTATGGGGGTTGGGGTTTATGACACATATTTTTGGGGACGTGATTCAATCCATAACAGTGCCTGATGTCCTGTTTTTGTATGTCAGAAGTAGAGAGGATTCCGACATGCCCTACACTAACATAGCCTCATTTACATAACAGAGAAACTATTCCGAGCAAGATAACATCCACAGGAATAGGGGTAAGGCTTCCAACGATATTTTGGGGGACCCCACTTAAGCCATGGCAGCATCCTTGCATAGACTGAAGCCCGACGCTGTCCATCAGCCAATGGTGTTCCTTCTCAATGTGGGGACGGACACCCAGCTAGTCCTGGTGCAGAGGTTCATTGCAAAGGCATGGCCGCGGGCCAGCGGGGCCAGGGCCAGCCTCCGAGCCCACTCAGCTGCGCCTGCAGGTTGCAGCCTGCCATCTCCACCATCTCTAGGTGTTGCCTGGTGTTTATGTTCTGAGTGGGAGAAGAGGTGCAGCTGGGTGCAGGAATGAGCCTCACAGAGCAGTAGTTCATGTGGGGACCTGCAGCACCTGTGACTCACCGGCCCTTGCCCTGTTGCTGGCTGAGAACACGCAAGCCTGAGGATGGGAGGGAAGATGGGCTGGGACTGGGTAGGCATGTCTGCAAGGCTCCCGTGGCCTGCTGGGAAAGACTTCAGTTGCAGGCTGTCATAGAACACCCAAA
>NW_006922118.1:324559-326400 GCF_000298275.1 Orycteropus afer afer | reverse complement strand
GCGGTGGGCAACAGTCCGAACAGTGCAGTAAGCTTGTAACTCCTGAATAAGCACGTGTGCACGCACACACACACGTGCACACGGAACACACACGCATGCACGTGCGGACACGTGCACACACACCACATAAAGAACACACACAAGCACACACGTGTGTGCACAACACACTTGCATATACACAGGCGCACATAGCACATACACAACTCACGCATATATGTGCACACACATACACACACAGACCACATACAGAATACACAGATGCACACACATGTACATGCACAACACACATGCATACGCACAGATTGCATGTACCACACACAGAACACACATGTCTAGGCGCACGCACACATGCACACATGTGTAGGCACACACACATGTACACACAGGCAGGTGCACACAGTACACAGAGAACACACACGCAGACACATGTAACCATACCACACACCAAACACATACATGCAGACACGTGTACATGGCAACACACATGCGTGTGCACATGTCCACACATAACACACATGCACACGCACACACATGCATGCATCACACAGCACACACACATACACGTGCACAGCCAGCACATACAAACACACATGTGCATATGCATAGCTACACACAGATGCACACACACCACACACATGTGTGAACACCCCGCACACACAACATGCACACGTGCACACACGTGTACAGACACTGCACACACAACACACACATGCATACACACACATGCACACACATGTGCACCCACCCACCCCATCCATCCACCTCTCATCTGTCTCTCTATCATCTACCTGCACAACGGTTAAGTGGTCAGCTGCCCACTGAAAGGTCAGTGGTTCAAACTCATCCAGTGACTCCATGGCAGAAACACCTGGTGGTCTGTCCCCATCGAGATCAGCACCTTGGAAACACGAGGGGAGGCTGTATTCCGTCACACGGGACTGCCTGCGTCCCAGTGACTTGACGGGACCCAGCATCAATGCTCATCTCTCTTTCTGTCCGTGTGGGGTTAAGACCGGGTGTCAGCTGGGCCGGGCCATGGCTTCGGGTGTCTGGCAGCCGGGTGTCATAGTCCCCATGGTGGACTGTGCTGAGCTCCGCGGTGGGTTCTGCTGTGAGTAGCTGAGTAGCCGAAGGGCAGTTGCTTTTGGGGTGTGGCCTGCTTCCAGTAGGTAAGGGTGTGGCCTCTGCCAGGGGACGTGGAGAAACTTGGGAACGGTCACTAGCTTTTTGGCACATCTGGATCCTTCATCTGACCGCGTCTTCATCTCCAGTTCCCGGACTTGGACCAGTGGCGGCTGTGTTCCCTGCGGACCTTGCGACTGTGCCCTTTTATCTGCTGATCTTACATTCCTCAGCCTCAGCAGCCAGCAGCCGCGTGAACACAAGGCGGAGCTGAAGCCCAAGGTCAAGGGGCCTTCACCCGGCCCCTCGAGCCAGCACTCGGAATTCAGACTTCTAGCCTCCTGAACCGGAGCTCTGGTGGCGCAGCGCCTAGGGCATCGACTGCTCACCAGAAGGCTGGTGGCTCAGGCTCCTCGGAAGGCAGGCTGGGCAATCTACTTCCCTAGTGATACTGCCTCGGAAACCCATGGAGGGGTTGCTATAAGTCAGGTCTGACTTGACGGCAAACAACAACAACAACAGCCTCCTGAAATGTAAGAGAATAAATTCCTGTTTGTTAAAGCTTTCCACTTGTGATCTGTCTGTTATAACAGCACTAGGGGCCCAAGACAGCCATCTCTGAAGAGAATCTCCTGTCTGTGAACCAGAAATGCAAATCTGCCACCATAGAGCTGACTCCAATGAAGACTCTATCTATCATCAATCTATCCACCATCCAT
>NW_006922118.1:318454-323359 GCF_000298275.1 Orycteropus afer afer | reverse complement strand
CCTACCTCTCCAAGTCTCCCTCGCTGACATTTGCAGGAAGGCACCGGTTCTGGGAGTCACAGTGTTGCACTGTGACGTCCCTGCTTTAGCTGGGCCCCTGCAAGGGCCGCAAATCGCTGTAGCTGTTCAAATGCCAAAGATGCGACATCGCAGCCGGTGGGGACGTTGCCTTGCTCCATGGCTCTGCAGGTGGATTTTTGCACAAGGGGTGGATTTTCTCATCGATAGTTTTACTGCTTCAATTTGGACCAAGGAACAGGGGTTTCACAGGAGGCCAATAAACCTGTCCTTCTCTTGGAACAGTCCGTGCTTGGGGTTGCAATGAGGGGAACTTTGAAGTCGGATCCACCTTCCCCATGTGCCTCTGAGAATGGCCTTTTGTCAACATCCTCTGTCCTAAGCTACGGCTTGGTTTCTGCCCTGATCCTCCCACCCTTCTCCTTTTGATATCTTTTCCCGAGACTGGAATAACTACGTAATAACACAAATAGTTACTTTTAAAAAATCGAGTAGGTAAAAATATATTTTTACGTGATTGTTTGTGAACCTGGACACCTCTAACAGTCTTCAGTCTGATGGTGCAGCGGATAAGGCATTTGGCTTCTAACCAGAAGGCTGGAAGTTCAAACCCACCAGCTGGTTTGCAGAAGGAAGATGGGGCGACCTACTTCTGTAATGATTTACAGTCTTGGAATTCCAGTGGGGTCACTGTGAGTCAGAATAGACTCCACAGCAGTGGGTTTGGGCTTTGCTTCCATGAAGACTGACAGCCTTGGAGACCCTGTGGGCAGTTCCACTCTGTCCTCTAGGGGCGCTGTGGGTCGGAATGGACTCCATGGCAGTGGGTGTGGTTTGGGCTTTGCTTCTGTGAAGATTGACAGCCTTGGAGACCCTGTGGGGCAGTTCCACTCTGTCCTCTAGGGGCGCTGTGAGTCGAAATCCCCTCCAGGCAGTGGGTGTGGTTGGGGCTTTGCTTCTGTGACGATTGACAGCCTTGGAAACCCTGTGGGGCAGTTCCACTCTGTCCTCTAGGGGCGCTGTGGGTCAGAATCGACTTGATGGGTGACTCGAACATCCAATGTTTAGGTTCGCAGCCAAGAATGTGAACCCGGGGAATCAACCCCCATTCATCGTGTCCAGACACAGCTTCACCCTTCAACCTCTCCACTCTTTCAACTTTCAGCTTCTCCACTCTCATGACTTAAGCCATTTTATCCAGCCACTCGCGCTCAATTGTTTTCCCCTTTCCTCTCCCATATGCAAACTATCAGCAAATGCCAGGGAATCTCCTTTTATAGTTTTCCATTATCTTTCCTCCTTTATATTTTATCTTCTGCTTCTTGAGCTCAAGCAGGCCATGGTGGTTCAGTGGTGGAGACGTTGCCTTCCATTCAGCAGACCCCGGTTCGATTCCCAGCCCATCCATCCCAGGCACCCCCACCACCCATCCGTCAGTGGGGGCTTGCGTGTTGCTGGGATGGGGGACACATTTCAGTGGAGCTTCCACACTAAGATGAAGTAGGAAGAAAAACCTGACAATTGATCTCGGAAAATCCACCAGAATCCAGGCAGCATGGGCACTACCCAGAGAGTGGAGGGCAGGGTCTCAGAGCACAGGGTGATTTTCAACACTTTCAAGCCTTGGGAGCTAAGGTAAATTGTTCTCTCTTTTTTGTTTGTTTGTTTTTATTTGCTTGCTGTCCTTTATTCCTTCCTGCCTCCAATTTGCATTTAATAAACAAACAAAAAAATCTCACTGCCATCGAGTTGATTCCAACTCATAGTGACCCCTCCTTGGGCTTGTTGTTGTTGTTGTTGTAATGTGCCGTTGAGTCGGGCCCGACTCATAGCGACCCCTCCTTGGGTTTCCGAGGCAGTATCACTACGGAAGTAGGATTGCCCAACCTTCCTTCCGAGGAGTGGCTGCTGGGTTTGAACCGCCAGCCCTCTGTTAGCAGTCAAGTGCCTTAGGCACTGCGCCACCACATCCGCCTACTGTTGTTGTTGTTAGGTGCTGTGAAATTGGCTCCAACTCCCAGCAACCCTGTGTGCAACAGGATGAAACACTGCCCGTTCCTGCACTACACTCACAATCTCTGCTCGGCTCACACCCATTGTTGCAGCCACGGGGTCAATCCATCGCTATGAGGGTCCTCTCTCCCTTTTCACTGCCTCTCGACTTTACCAGTATGATAACCTTCTCCAGGGAATGGCCCCTTCTCACAACATGACTGTCCTGATAAGAATATATCACAAATGGGATGGCCTTAACAAACAGGAATTTATTCTTACAATTTGGAGGCTTTAAGTCCAAGTTCAAAGTGCCAGGCTCTAGAGACTGGATGAAAGCCCCTCAACCTCGGGGTCCAGCTCTGCCTCCTGCCCCCGGCCCACTGGAGCTAGAGGCGTTTCTTCACTCAGACAGCTGCTGGCTGCTGAGGCTGAGAAGCCCCGAGGTTGACAAGTCAAAAGGCACAGTCCTGATGTCACCAAACCACACGGCAGGCCATTAATTCAAGTCCATTGTAAGTCCCCAGGTCGGCAGAGCATAGCAGGCTGGTGAACAACGACACGGCTACATGCAGGGTCCAAGCGTGCCACAGGCTGGAGACCATTCCCAAGGCTTCTCCTTAAATACAGGAAGCAGACCACATCCCAAAGGCAGCTACTCAGCTGCTTGTGGTAGATCCCACCATGGAGTTGATTGCCAGTCTCATCAAGGGCAATAACTACCACCAGCTGCCCAGCCACTCAGCCAGGCCCAGCCAAGTTGACACAGAAACATAACCACCACAATTGCACCCCTTGTCAACTTGACACCTGCACAGATCTTCAATGGGGTATCAGTACAGGTCTCCTCCACTGGGGGTCCCCAGTCCCCTAGTCCCTGAGTGGCGACCTCACCCCTTGGCCTGGCGGCCCGTTCCTCTGAGACCCTCTTGGGCATGGCAGCCCCGCCCCCCCAGTCCTGGGCAGGGCTATGTCTCCATCCCAGCAGCTCACACCAACGAGCAGCCCCACACCCCACAACCCAGCTGGTGCAGGCCTGGCTCTTTGAAACCTCGGGAGCTGTGGTCGTTCCACCCCCAAAGGCCATGGTCCTACCCTTTCAGGCTGAAGCACCTCTGCTTCCGTTTCTTTGGTTTCCACTTCTGCCGATTAATGCCCGAGGGCCACCCACTCCACCAGGAACCTTCTTGCCCCAAAGGACATTCAGCTTTCTTGCTCCGTGGGCCAGCCAACCTGCTACTCCATTTCAAGCCGGCCTCTTCTACCAATTAATGCCCAAAGGCAACCCACTCCGCCAGGAAGCCGCCTACCCAAAGGCATCAAGCTTTCTCCTCCGCGGGCTGGTGAGGCTGTCGCTGTCTCAGCCGGTTCTCTCGGCTCTGCTCCTGCCGTCTGTCCTGCCGTCTGTCCTGCCATATGCCAGGACTCTCTGCCAGCGTCTCTGGTCAAGGACACCCTCCACTCCTGTTTCCACATTTTAGGTATCTGTCAGAACAGCACCCCACTCTCTCGGTACCAAATTCTGTCCTGGTTCCCTAGTGCTGCTCTGACAAGAATGCACCACAAATGGGACGGCCTTAAGAAACAGGAGTTTATTCTCTTACAATTTGGAGGCTTTAAGTCCAAGTTCAAAGTGCCAGGCTCTAGGGGCTGAGTGAAAGCCCCTCGACCTTGGGCTTCAACCCTGCCTCCTGCTCCCGGCCCACTGGAGCTAGAGGCTTCTCTTCACTGAGACAGCTGCTGGCTGCTGAGGCTGACAAGCCCAAGGTCGACAAATAAAAAGGCACAGTCATGATGTTACCAAACCACACGACAGGCCATTCATTCAAGTCCATCAAAAATCCCCAGGTCAGCAGAGCATGGCAGGCTGCTGAACAGCGACATGGCTACTTGCAGGATCCAAGCGTGCCATAAGCTAGAGAATATTCCCAAGGCTTCTCCTTCTATACAGGAAGCAGACCACATCCCCAAGGCAGCTACTCAGCTGCTTGTGGTAAATCCCATCATAGAGCTGATTGCCAGTCTCATCATGGGGAATAACTACCACCAGCTGCCCAGCCACTCAACCAGGCTCAGCCAGGTTGACACACAAACATAACTACCACAATGACCAAAGTAGGTGAGATGAAGTCTGGCCACTCCTGCTTCCAAGGAGCATTCCGGCTACACTTCTTCCAGGACGGATTTGTTGGTTCTTCTAGCAGTCCATAGTACTTTCAGTATTCTTCACCAACACCACAACTCAAAGGCATCAACTCTTCTTCAGTCTTCCTTGTTCATTGTCCAGCTCTCACACGTATATGAGGCAACTGAAAAGACCAGGGTATGGATTCAGCACACCTTAGTCTCCCAAGTGACATCTTTGCTCTTCAACACTTTCAATAGTAGGTATTCACTAAATCATGTGAAAGGTATAAAGAAATAAAACATACAAGTCATCACAGGAAATTATCTATCTCTGCTATGAACTGTACAGAGTGGACCATCTTTGAAAATCTGCAGTTAAGAATAATGCTTGGTCTCAATGACCTATTTTGTCAGGAAACAAAATGTGTGTGAGCAGTTGAATGGAAAATGAATTTGCTCTGTGAACTTTCACCCATATCACACACACACACACACACACACACACAATTTACATCGTTGGCCTGATGGTCCATCAACTCCTTTAGTAACTGTTGAAGTACAAATGGTATTTCTGGTCTGTCAAGCCAACATCAACAACACTTGATAAAATAAATCTGATTCTCCTCAGGGTGCTTACAAACAGAAGGCAAAGAGGTCGGAAAATATATTTTTCTCCCAAGAATCTAAATTCATACACATGCAGAATTTCGGTGGAAAGTTAGTGAGTAGGATTTATTCCAAGTTATGCTTTTATTGTGTTTCTTTTCA
>NW_006922118.1:316927-317873 GCF_000298275.1 Orycteropus afer afer | reverse complement strand
TGTGTGTGTGTGTGTGTGTGTGGCAAGCATAGATAGAGCTTATTAACCCAACTCAAATTATATTCATGTGCATGTTTGAACACACAGCTATCAGAAATGTTAGCACATTCAAAGCATTGATCTTTGGGGGATGGGATTACAAATCATTTTTCAATTTTTTCATGGTTTTTTATTTTCCTTCTCTTTCTCTTTCTGTATGGTTATGGATTGAATTGTGTCCTCCCAAAAAATGTGCATTGAAATACTCACCTCTGTAGCTTTAATATGATTCTGTATAGAAATGGAAGGTGTCTTCTTTTTATTATATTTATAAGGTTGTACCAGAGTAGGGTGGAGTTTAAACCTAATACCTTGTGAGTGGGACCTTGCAATAAGAATTGAATAGATCATATAACTGCAAGTGTTGGTCTCTCCTTGTCCAGAGTAACAAAGAATGAAGACAATCCAAGATGCATGGAAACAATTAGTCCACGGGACTAGTGCACAATGCAAACCTCAGTTTACATGACCCTGAGACCAGAAGAACTAGATAGTGCCCAGCTATCATTGTCAGTCACTCAGAAAGAGATCAGAATAGGAGATCCTAGAGGGAGAAAAATGGGGAACAAAACTCAAAATCATGAAAAAGATCAGTTTACTGGTCTGATGGAGCCTGGTGAGGACCCTGAGACTATGGCCCCTGGTTACCCTTCAGGTCTGGAAGTGAACTGTGGCTTCCAGCCAAACAACAGACAGGCATATGGGGTGAACACTGACCTCAGGTAGATACACTCCTTGGAGTGATCAATCATGAGAGAACAGAAGGGCAGTGTTTGCACAAGGAGAAAGCTCAGGGGGCAGGAGTGCATTGGAAAGAAGGACACAGGGAAGAGGTAACTACGGGGAGGAAGTGGGAAGAGAGCTGTTGCATTGTGGGAATTGCAATCAAGGTCATGAAACAAAATGC
>NW_006922118.1:312937-315098 GCF_000298275.1 Orycteropus afer afer | reverse complement strand
AAACACAACCACAGAGCCTCCCCCTCCAGGCCTCCAAACAGCGTCTTTTATCTCTTCCTTTAACCGTTGATTTGCAATGGCCCCCAGCCTCCCACCAGCCCCTAGACATTAAAACAGGCTTTGAGACATAATCTGCTTTTAGAATTATTCACAGCCAAAGCCCGTGGAGGCCAACTGTGAATGCCAGTTCCTCATCCACTCACAGAGAAGGTACCACGGCTGTGTTGGTATCAGCCGCCACGGAGTTGACCCCGATGGGGTGACCTCACAGACAACGGGACGAATTGTTGCCCGATCTGCATGGTGCACGCCGTCGGTGATTCTGAGGCTACGGTTTTGGCGTCAGACCAATCCATCTCAAGTTGCAATAACGTTCTCTTGTGACCTGTGGGGCTTTCATGGGCTTATATTTGCAGGTAAGTCTCCTGGCCCATCGTGGTCTAAGTCTGGAAGTTGCACTGAAACCTACCCTGACAAGCATCCCTGCTGGCATTTAAAATTCTGGTGCTGTGGCTTCCAGCTTTAGATCGGACAATGCTGTATTGTGAGGCACAGGCTTTTCAATGGTCATTTTCAGAAATAGATTGCCAGCCCTTTGCTCCTAGTCTTAGTCTCAGTGCTTTCCTGAAACCTGTCCAACATGAATGATCCTGCTGGTATTTGAAATACCCGTGGCATAGTGTCCTGCCTTACAGCCACGTGCAGGCCACGTAGTGTAACAGAGGGACAAGGGATAGAGGGGTGCCTCAGTGGTCTCTTCCAGCACGTAAGGAGCTGGGAGAGTCCGTGACTGGCAGCCAGGCTCAGTTCCAAGCCACAGGCTGCACGGCTTGCTCCTTTAAGACACGTTTCCTTGTGAACGAAAAGCGTGAGTCCTGTGGCCAAACGGAAACGAACCCAGAAGCATTTGGGATTTCTTTTTTTGGGAATTGAATTTCCTCTCCCCTCCCACGCAGGACTTTTCAGAGTTTCCACATCTGCAGGTCAACTCCTGTCTGGTCTTGTCTCTCTGTCTGGTATTTCACTACCTCCAAAGACAGAGAACAGACCTCTAATATAACAAGTAACTTAAAAGGAAACATAATTTGCTGTTTAACTTCCACCAAAAACATAATAAAAAAAAAATTAAAAAGAAAATTTATTGTGATTTGGGTGAAAGTCAACAGAGCAAATTTATTTTCCATACAGTGGTTCATACACATTCTGTTTCGTGACATGGACTGCAATTCCCCACAGTGTAACAGCTCTCTGCCCACTTCCTCCTTGTGGTTACCTCTTCCCTGGGTCTTTCTTTCCTATGCATTCCTGCCCCCTGAGCTGTGTCACTGTGAAGATGATGCCCTTCTGCTCACCCGTGGTTGATCGCTTAAAGGAGTGTATCTTCCTGATGTAACTGTTCACCCTCCATGCCTGTCTGTTGTTTGGCTGGAAGTGACAGGGAGTGAGTTCAACTCCAGACCTGAAGGGTAACTAGGGATCTTAGACTCGGGAGACAATAAAATATATATTTTTAAAATAAAATAATGAATAACTATGAAAACTACATGACAATGTATGAAAAGGGCTGGGCAGTATTCAAAATGGTGGTGGCGTTCTCTTAGGAATGGAACGAACGGGCAGATCTGGGTGAAGTTGCAAGTGGTTCCAGACCACAGCGAGGAACCTAATAGAGCAATAAAACGAGTCACTTGAATTTTTTTATTTCCTAGGCCCCATACAAGGAGCTCTGGTGGTGTAGTGCCTAAGGCATTTGACTGCTACCCAGAAGGTTGGTGGTTCAAACCCACCAGCTACTCTGCGGAAAGAAGACTGGCAATCTACTTCCATAAAGATTTTACCTGCTTGGAAACATAATGTGGGTTGCTATGAGGCTCAACTTTGAAGCAGTGGGTTTGGTTTGGGCTTTGCTTTTGTGAAGATTGACAGCCTTGGAGACCCTGTGAGTGCAGTTTCACTCTGTCCTCTAGGGGCGCTGTGAGTCAGAATCCCCTCCAGGCAGTGGGTTGGGTTTGAGCTTCGTTTCCAGTGGGTTTACTTTGGGCTTTGCTTCCGTGAAGACTGACAGCCTTGGAGACCTCATGGTGCAGTTCCACTCTGTCCTCTAGGGGCGCTGTGGGTCACAATGGACTCCAGGCAGTGGGTGTGGTTTGGGCTTTGCTTC